>NC_043700.1:47690585-48031133 GCF_006229205.1 Suricata suricatta | reverse complement strand
TCAACAATAGCCAAAACATGGAAAAAGCCTAAATATCCATCACCTGATGAGTGGATCAAGAAGATGTGGTATATATACACAATGGAGTATTACATGGCAATGAGAAAGAATGAAATATGGCCATTTGTTGGAAAGTGGATGGACCTTGAGGGTGTCATACTAAGCGAAATAAGCCAGGCAGAGAAGGACAGATACCATATGTTTGCACTCATAGGTCTAATAGGAGAACAGGAGAAACCTAATGGAGGACCAGGGGGAGGGGAAGAGGGAAAGAGAGTTGGGAAGAGAGAGGGATGCAAAACTTGAGAGACTATTGAATACTGAAAATGAACTGAGGGTTGAAGGGGAAGGGGGAGGGGGGAAAAGAGGTGGTGGTGATGGAGGAGGGCACTTGTGGGGAAGAGCATTGGGTGTTATATGGAAACCAATTTGACAATAAACTATTTACAAAAAAACATTGAGAAGAAAAACAAGTGAAGAACTTTACTTCCTATTCTTTTAAGTAGGAAGAGTTCTCTTGTGAATAGTGTTTTGAGAAGGTCTCCGATTGCTTTATTTGTAACAATTTGTACACAACATCCACAAGAAATTAATTTGAAAAATCGCAGACTCATTTTTTTTTTCCTTTTTCTTTGGGAGACTTCCTGCATTCTTCAGTTTTCAGAGATCCAGGGAGGGGTTAATCTATAGGTTTTCCTAGTGAGTAGGATGTAAGTACCATCCTACTACCTAAAACTTGTATCATGCTTGTTTTTACCTTGAGAATAAGAATGAAATTTAGGGGCACCTGGATGGCTCCGTCAGTTAGGCATCCTGCTTTGGCTCAGGTCATGATCTCACAGTTCCTGAGTTTGAGCCCTGTTTTGGGCTCTGCACTGACAGCATGGAGCCTGCTTCAGATTTTGTGTCTCCCTCTCTCTTTGTACCTCTCCCTGCTCATGCTTGCCCACTTTCAAAAATAGACAATTAAATAAACATTTTTAAAAAATTATAAAAAAGAAGAATGAATTTTTAAATTCATTCAGTTTTTATAAGATGACTAAATTTGACACTGTAATCATTTTTTTGGCTCTTTATTGTAAAAATAACTTTGGTAGTTAGTATGTAGGATTCCTTTCAAATGCTTCTTGTTCTAAGAGTGTAAACGTATCTGTTGAAAGATCCCAGGAATTAAGACATCTTACCAAATTTAGAAGGCTCTGGAATGTGAGGACTTGGAATAATTCATATTAAGCAAATAATGCAAATAAATATTTGAGAACTTGTAAGATGTCCTTTTCTCCAGCATGGGACAAGGAAAGGGGAGTAAAAACAAGTGACAAAAGTGCTTTAGGCATTCCTTTGACACCACAGAACTTTTCTCAGCAGGATTCTTTGCAATGAAAGTATTTAATGCACAAGAGAGTCAAGTCAGAAACATAATTTTAATCTGGTGTTGATGATGCTTAAGATGCTAGACAATGAGTTTTGAAATACTTGAATGTTAGTTACATATACCTTGCATTTAACTTGTGTGGGCCTATTTCTGGGTTCTGTGTCCCATTCATTTCTGTGCCTAGCCCTCTGTTCTTGATTATGAAATCAGAATTATAGACCACAGACTTTGATGTGCTGTCTTCCCCTGTGTAATATGGGAGCATTCAGGTTAGTTAAAAAGATGTTCAGAAGCAGGAAGAGGCCACAGAAGAGGTTCACATCTCCTTTTTCCTCCTAATTTTCAGTTGATACCATGATAAAGATTAGTCATTTCAGACAAAGTGACACTAAAAGGCGTGGGAGGGAGGCAAGGGCAGAGAGTTTGTAGGATTAGGGCTCTTGGGGAAGTCAGAGGAAATGGTGGGCTACTAAGAACAGTCTCCAGTTTGACCTATGACACTTGGAATTTGCCTGGCCATATTTTACAGGTCCTTATTATTGATGCTCACTCCATATTAGAATGAGAATTGCTGTGCTGAGCTCCACCACGTTTGAATTGGTGGACCAGTTAATCTTAAAAAGATAAATTGAATTTGATGAACTACTCCCAACTTTTAGGTTCACCTTAGGGCTTAAAAACAGTCATTCATTTTTTTTTCTCAAGTTTTTACTTAAATTCCAGTTAGTTACCATACAGTGTAATATTAATTTTAGATATAGAATTTAGTGACTCATCATTTAAATATAATACCCAGTGCTCATCACAAGTGCCCTGTTTAATACTCATCACCCATTCAGCCCATCTCCCACTCCCCTCTCCTCCAGTAAAGAAACAACAACAACAAAAGACCCTTAAAAACCAGACTCTTAAATACAGAGAACAAACTGGTGGTTGCCAGAGGGAAGGTGGGTGTGATGATGGGTAAAATAGATAAAGGGGATTAAGAGTATATGTATGTGTATATAGTTGCAATGTTGTTCCTATTACTGTTAACTGTCATTATTACAAAGCAGTTTTTTAATAGATACAATGAAAACTTAGCAAGCTTTTTACAATCAGTCTACCAAGATGGACTTAGCTACAGAATTAATTTTAGCAGATTGTTTTTCCATCTGAATATTGGCTGTGCATGAAGACCTTTTGCAATGCAAGGAACACTATCAACTTAAAAATATTGATATTTCTAAAGCCATTTTAGGTGGAATTATACTTTTTAATGAGTGAGTAAGATATTGTGTTTATCGTCTTCTTACTGGAGTTTCTGATGCGGTTAAAAGTAGCCAAAAGCCTAAATGAATATTCAGTTAACAAAACTGATTTTTGTGTGTCTTGGCTGCCTCACCTTCCTGAAAATGCAGTTTATCTTGTGTGGCACAGGTAAAGGCTGATGCCAAATATGAGTCACTTCTTTAGTTGCATTGGAAGCCACCTTTGGGCCTGGAATGTCACTGGCACTTCTTGTTCTTTACCTCTTTGTCCCTTTCCTGATCAAAAACAGACCTCTTTCTGGGAAACCGAAAGAATCTGTGTCTGGGAAGAGCAGTGAGGGGAAATTTTAGGTGCACCGGGGGGGACTCAAGCATGTTCTCAGATCAGCTGAGAGCCTCCTGTGTTTTGCCTGTTCTATTTTGTCTTTAAGCATGATGGTGGCTACAAATAACTGCTGTCTCAGATAGGGTTTTATTTCTTTGAATCCAGCCTGTTAGCACAAATAATCCCTAATAAGTGTGAAGCTAGTTTAAAGATTGAAAACAAAGCTGGAGTTTTCTCCCTTGTGTCTCCTCACCTTAGCTGATTCTGAAGTTTGATAAACATGCAGAATGTTAGAAGCAAATCACAGATTTATCTTTTTAGATTCCAGGCATATATGTATGTACATATATATACATATATACTTTTTTCATTTTGAGAACTGAGCTCATAAGAGAGCAGAAAGGTCTAGTGTTTGGCCAAGTCCTCTTTTTTTAAAATTTTTAATGTTTTTTATTTATTTTTGAGAGACAGAGAGAGACATTGTGAGCAGGGGAGGGTCAGAGAGAGAGGAAGATACAGAATCCGAAGCAGGCTCCAGGCTCTGAGCTAGCCATCAGCACAGAGCCTTATGCGGGGCTCGAACCCACAAACTGTGAGATCATAACCTGAGCCAAAGCCGGACGCTTAACCAACTGAGCCACCCAGGCACCCCCAGCCAAGTCCTTTTTATTCACTGTCCTGAGTTCATCTCCCTCTGAAGTACCTGAAATCAGGATGCTTCCTTCCCCTCCCTCCATCCGCCCCAAAACATTTCAGTAAAGGGAGAATAACTCTGGAACAGCCAGGGATGTAAAATTTATTGGAAAGACAGTAATTGCCTTGTCCCTGGGGGGCGGTGTGTGTAATTAGACTCTGGCAAGAGAATGGGCATGCATTATAGGAGAAAAAGAGTAAGTGAATGATTTCAGTGGAATGTTCCCCTAGAGACTGTGGGTGTCAGAAAGAGGAGGGAGAGTGTTGTTCCCAGTTTATCATCCAAATTTGTTGTCCCCTCTAAAGCAGTGTCTGTCCTATCGCAGATCTCTGTGTCCCTGTCTTTGGTTGGTGAGACCTGGGAACAGTTCGCATGTGGAATTCCTCAAGGTTAAGATGATGGTTCAGGTAGATGGATGAAGTGACATGTATTTCCGTTTTTCATCATCCGACAGGGCTAACAGTATGGCTAAGGCAGTTTGTATATACTGCATGCATCCTTTCAAATGTTCTCACTTGAGATATTTGAATATATGAGGCAGTAAAAGTTACTGCTTCCATTCTTATCTGTTAGTAACGTTATGTGTCGGGGTGCCAGCTGGGAAATATTACCCGGGAAGCTAGCGGAGCCCCAAGTGTGTCTTGGGGGAAGAGAGGACACCAACATAATTTTTCATTGCACCATTATACACCAAATGGCTGAGGTGCTGACTCCAAATCAGCTACTTAGTTGTCCTAAGGGACAGAGTGCCACTATGTCAGCTGCCAAACAAGAACGAGAAATCTAAAACACAAAAATAAATTTATTCTCAAATTAAGTTGTCTTCAAAACAACCTTGCATGATGAGCATAACACTGTAAACAAAGCATGAGGTTTTTCTTCCTCTGAGAAGCTCCAAAGAATATTGACCTTAGTGTTTAGCTACCTGATTGTGCTGTCCCAGAATATATAAAGCTGCAGCTTCTCAGACAGACAATTAAATTTAAATGCAAAAGACATTAACGAAACATTAAAGTATGTAAATGAGTGTGTGATTCATAGCAACACAAATGCTCCTACAGTGAAGTGTTTCAGAGTTCACAGTTTCCCTAATCATCTCTTCATGTCTGTTTTGTTTCCTGGCTTCCTAATGCTAAAACATCATACCATTTCTTAAAACTATCAAGTGCTGAGAGAGTTCCTAGGGAAAAGTGGCATTCTCAGAGGTAAACAGGATCTAGATCACTTAGGGCTTATTGATTTTATGATCAGTACTTAGGTTGCTGCTAAAAGCGGATAGGTTTCCAATACATATCTGAAACCTTAGAGTCCTTTCCACCTCCATCCATCTTCAGGAGCAGTGAAGAACTCGATCTGCAGGCGATTACTAAGGAGAACTCTACCAACTTTAACGTACAACACTCTTATTTAACTCGGATACAGAAGAAGTCAGAGTGATTATCAAAGGATCAAAGGGGAACTTAAAGCTTTTAGGAGATTTGCATCTCATCTCCATTACTGGGTTTTGTACTTTTTTTTTTAAATTCTTTTTGTAATCTTTATTTATTTTTAGAGGGAGACAGAGTGCCTCTGGGTTTTGTACCTCGAACATTTGGTTGGGGGTTATTTCTTTACCAAATGGGACTGAAAAGTGCTTTGATAATATCACCATTTTTGTGGCTCACCACCTGTTATAAATTAATCCATCACCCAGCTGGTGGTGTTCTTGTATTATGCAATGAAATCTTTTTAATGGGGATTTACAAAGTAAGTTGAGGGTCCAATAAAACTTGTTAATCCAGAGATTTCCATCATTGGGAACTGGTGATTACTTGATTTGCACTTAACTGAAACTTTAATGCCTGTTAAAAATAAGAGGCTTGGTAATATACTGTTCTAGAATTTTTACGTTCATGAGCGGTATGTGAATGGATGGATGGATACACCCTGGAGAAGGGAGAAGAGACAGCCTGCAACATTAGAGTTGTTCCTCAGTCTCAGCTGAGAATCTGAAGTGAAAGAGGATCTTGAGGCAGAAGAGCAGAAAGAAACAACGTATGAGGCAGAACGTAAGGGAGGTTTTCAAAAGGAGTGTCTTCATGTGTCTGTATTTCGTGGGAAACAGCTTGATGTACAGACGGAAGGTTAGGACAGAGCTGAGTAGACTGCACATTGTGAACTGGAGGGGAGATCCAAATGTGAGGTATTGTTAGTACTTGGGAAATTTACACCGTAAAGATGAAAAGTACAAGAGGAAAGGTACATAAACCTGTCATGTCTTAGAAAGGGAATAAACCTTTAGAAATTATAACAGGTTTTTCTTAAATATATGCAGGTTTTTCTGAGTAAAAATTGCTGTTTTTGTCTGAACAGGGCCGGTGGGAAAGTCAACAGGATGTATCTCAGACTACAGGTTCCAGAGGAATAGCTCCGGTTGCCCCGTCCCTCCCAGACCGGTCCCAAAGTAACCATTCTACCGACCCAGGTAAGTTATCTTTTCATTTGTCAACCACTGTCATGGAATTTGAGCATCTTTCAGAAATAGTTTAAAACAGGATTTCCTGGGGCTCCTGGGTGGCTCCGTTGGTTAAGTGTCTGACTCTTGATTTTGGTTCAGGTTATGATCTCACAGTTTGTGAGATGAAGTCCTGCATCAGCCTCTGCGCTGACAGCATGGAGCCTGTTTGGGATTCTCCCTCTCTGCCCCTCCCCTGCTCGCATTCTCTCTCTCTCAAAATGCATGCATACATACATAAACAAACTTTAAAACAGGATTTCCCACCATGTAACTCCTGTCCTACTAGTGAATGCGTATTTGATTTTTTTCCTTTTTAGTTTCCCCATTACATTGATTTTTGAATGTTGAATTTATGTTAGCATTACTGTGCTAAATACCACTTAATGTGTTATCTTTTGTGTCTACTTGATTCAACTTACGTTTTGTAAAGGATTTTATGTATATGTTCTGTGATGAATACTTCTCTTTCCTCATGATAATGCCTTAGTTAGGTTTTGGTATGAATATGTTGGCCTCATAAAATGACTTGGGAAATATTTCCTTACCATCTTTATTTCTGAAAGATTTTATGTAAGCTTGGTATTACTACTTTCTTAAATGTTTGACAGGATTCACCAGTGACACTATCTGGGCCTGGAATTTTCTCTTTGGGAAACTTTAAAATTATGACTTTAGTTTCTTTAAAAAAGTGTTAACTTTTTGTAATCCCTTGTGAGTCAGTTTTCATAAGTTATGTTTTTCAGGGTATTTTCTGTGTCATCTAAATTATTATTATTCTTTAAGTAAATGTATGGTGTTCCCTTACTGCCCTATTAATGTTTATAGGATCTATTGTGATGTTCCTTCTTTTTATTTATTTATTTTAAATTTTTTTTATGTTTATTTATTTTGAGAGCATGGAGGAGGGACAGAGAGAGAGAGAGAGAGAGAGGGAGAGAATCTCAAGCAGGTTCCACATTGTGCACGCAGAGCAGGATCTGGGGTTCAGTCTCACAAGCTGTGAGGTCATGACCTGAGCTGAAATCAAGAGCCAAATGCTTAACCAACTGAACCCTCCTTCTTTTCATTTTTGATGATTTTTGTTTTTTTTCTGGTTTTCTTGAATACATTCAAGACATGTCTTATTTTTCTCAGTCTTCTCTCAGAACCAAAGTTGGTCTTACTTTCTTTATTGTTTACTTTCTGTTTCATTGATTTGTTTTTGATTGACTGTTTCATTTATTTCTATTTCTTCATTTCATTTCACAAATTTTAGAATATGATGCTCTCATTTTCATTCTATTCAAAATATTTTCTAATTTCCTTCTGATTTATTCTTTGACTCATGGGTATTGGGTAGCATGTTAATTCATTTTCATATGCCTAGAGAGAATCTTTTTATTAATTGATGGCTTATTTAATTTTCTTATGATCTGAGAGACTTTTTAATATTTCAGTCTGTTGGAACATTTTTGAGACTATGTTGTACTTTGGTAAACTTTCCATGTATGCTTGGAAAGAAGGTCTGTTCTGTTTGAAAGCATAGCATTCTGTATATATCAGTTGAGTCAGTGTGGTTGATAACCTTATTCAGATCTGTTCTTCAAATATTCTGTTCCTCTACTGATTTTTTTCTATTTGTTCTATCACTCACTGAGAGGGGGCATTAATTCTCCAAATATGATTATGAAAAATTACCTACTTTTCCATTTAGTTTATCTGTTTTTACATCATTCTTATAGGAACTCTGTTGGTAGATATACACATATTTAGGATTGTTATTTTTTTCCCAATGAAGTGATTTCTATCATGAAATGTCCCTCTATATCTCTTTGAAATCTGTCTCACTTGATATTAATGTAGCCCCATCACCTTTCTTCTGCTTAATGAATGGTGTCACCTTTTCTCAGTCTTTAAAATTTTAGATACGTATATATGTATTTGTTCTTTGAAGGAAAAGTGATTGTCTTGTAGATTGCATATAGTTAGCTCTAACTTCTTTTCTAATCTAGTCGGACAGTTTTTGCCTTTTACATGGCATATTTAGTTCTTTCACATCTAAGTGTTATCATTTTTATGTCTGCTGCATTGCTGTTGGTTTCTGTTTGGCCTTTTTTATATTTTTTCCCACTGTAACATCTTTTTTGTCTTCTTTTGGGATAATTGGAAAAATATTTTTTAGCATTTAATTTTATCTCCATTTCTGGTTTTTTGGTATTTCTGTATTTGTTCATTTATTAAATTCTTTGCTCAAGGGTTCTAGTATAGATTCTTAACTTATTATAGTCTACTTAGAACCAATAATACATCATTTCCCACACAAATATAAGAACCTTGTCAGAGTATAATTCCATTTGCCTGTTCCTTGACTCCTCTTTTTTGTATAATTGTTGTTTTATCTTTTATAGACTTTATGAACCCATTTTACAATGTTATTCTTTTTGCCTTAAAATAGCCACTGTCTTTAAGGAGATTAAGAGACCGTAGAAAATCTTTTATATTTTTCTTCATATTTATTATTTCTGGCACTATCCAGTTCTTCATGAAGTCTTATATTTATCCAATATCATTTCTCATTAACCCAAAGAATGTCCAGTGCAATGCTCTCTCCTCTTTTTGAGATTATCTTCATTTGACTTTATTTGAAGAATTTTTTTCACTAGCTAGAGAATTCTGGGTGGATAGCTTCTTTAGCACTTCAGACATCTTACGTTATCTTTTAGATTCCTTTTCTGCTGAGAATCAGCCACCATTTGTGTCTCTTTTCCCTACATGTATTTTATGTCTCTGTTTACTCTCTTACCTTGTTTGCTTTTATAGTTTTCTCTATTTTTGTTTTTAGCACTTGGACTATGCTATGCTTAGGTATGGTTTTCTTGGTTCTTATCTTATTTGTGTTTCATTGATATTCATGAATCTGTAAGTTGAGGTTTTCAACAAATTTGGGAAATGCTCGGCTATTATTTCATTATATTTTCCTCCTAATGATTCTGTCTGTTCTTTCTGACATTCAAATTCTACATGTGTTAGATTGTTTAATATTACCCTACAGGTCACAGAAGGTCAATATATTTTTAATTTTTATGTTTCATCTTTTTATTTCTTCTGGTTGCATAATTTCTCCTTCCATTTCCAACCTTCTGTCAACTACATCCAGAGAATATTTTATTTCAGTTATTAATCTCTTCAGTTCTAGAATTTCTACTTGTTTCTTTATTTAAAATTTTTTTAATTATTTATTTTGAGAGAGAGAGACAGACAAGCATGAGCAGGGGAGGGGCAGAGAAAGAGGGAGACACAGAATCTGAAACAGGCTCCAGGTTCTGAGCTGTCCATGCAGAGACCAACATGGGGCTCAAATCCACGAACCTTGAGATCATGACCTGAGCTGAAGCTGGATGCTGAACTGACTGAGCCGCCCAGGCACCCCTACTGTTTCTTTATTTAAAGTTTTAATTTCTCTTCTTATATTCTCTACCTATACATTTGTTAAGATCAGATTCTTCTTTATTTCCTTGGGTCTGTATCTAAAAACTGCTTTAAAGTATTTGCTAAATCCAGCATCTGGGCCATCTCATGGTCTATTTATATTGACTGCTTTTTTTTCTTGACTATGAGTCATAGATAATGAGTTTTGACAAATGCATTTACCTGTCAAAATGTACACAGCCTCCAGTTACTTTCTGCGAGCATCCAATGTTCCGATTTCTATTCTTTCAGATTAGTTTTGCCTGTTCTAGAATTTCATAGAAATGGAATTATACAGTGTATGCTCTTTTTGTGTTTGGCTTCTTTTATTCAACATTTCTGTTCATGTCATCCATACTGTTGCATCCTCAGTAATTTATTTTTTGTTGTTGAGAAATATTTCACTGTCACAGTTGAATTTATCACAATTTTTAATTAGGTCTTCTGTTTATGGACATGTGGCTTATTTCTAGCTTTTGGCTACTATGAATAAAGTTTGTTCTTGTATAAGTGTTTCTGTGAATATTTCTCTAGAGTTAATACCTAGGAGTGAAATTACCTTGTTTTAAAGTTTTGTAAATTTGTTGCTATTGTTGTTGTTTTAAAGCTTGTAATCCATACTTACTTATGTACAGTATTTATCACTTTGCTTTGCTCATCATTGCTTCTTGCATCTCACTCTGTTCTCCTGAGCTAAGTTTCTTTTTTGTGAATTATATGTATCAGCAGTGTATTTAGCAGTCATCTGTTAGTGACAAACCCTTTAGAGGTTTTTATTTTGCTCTCTCCTTGAAGAACCCTTTTACTGTGGAAAGTATCAAACATACAAGAGTAGAAAGAATAACACCATATGCTCTCAGGTAGCCCTCCCAACTTCAGAATGATCTGTTCATCACTGATCTGATGTATGTCTACTCCTGCTACATCTCCAAGCCCTCTGTGGATAATTTGAAACAAATCCCAGATATTGTTTCATCTGTGAATATTTGTACATGTGTCTCTAATGTGGTAAGTCCTAGATACCATCAAACAGCTAGTCAGTGTTTAGATTTCTCCAGTTGGATCAAAAATATCTTTTAGTTATTTTGAATGAAAATCCAAGTAAGGCTCATTAATTGTGATGAGTTGATATATGTCTTGAGTTAAAGTTTAATCTATATGTTCTCTTCTTTTTCCCCCATCCATTGTATTTGCTGAAGAGACCACGTCTTTTGTACAGTAGACTATGTTCTTACTGTTGTTACATCCCCATGGGTTGTTTCAACAGGATTTTCTGTCAACTGTATTTCCTGTGAATTGGTAGTTAACTCTATAGTCTTGAGCAGATTCCATCATTTTGAGGGAGCGGTGGGAGGTAGGATAAATGGAAGGGGAGTTTTGTGTACTTACCTCAAGAGACACATTGTGTCTGATTGTCTCACTTTGTGGTATATGCAGCCTTTGAAAGGTTTTTGGCCAGCTATTCATTTAATTAAGGGTCTTCCTCAGTGTAGGATGTTAATTTAACTGTGGTAGAAGTCTAGATTGTCCCTATTTTTTGGTCTCAGCATTTAGATGATTATGTGCTTCTGGCTCTTTATTCATCCCAAACTTATTTTCTATTTATTTCCTTCGTTTTGTTTTTCTGTTTCCTATTTTTGCATTCTTGTAAATTATTTGACTTTTTTGAAATCAGTTTTAACATATCTCTTGGAATTTATAGCCATCTCTTTGCTTTATTTTTTTAGTGATTGCTCTCATGATTATAAAATATCCTTAACCTTTCACAGTCTATGTAGAGTTACTATTATGCTACTTTACGTAAAATTAACAAACTTTGGAACTGTATGGGTCCATGTAGCAACTGTATTACCGATGGACTTGGAGTCATCCCAGTGCCAGCATGGAGTAGAGGTGTGCGGGTGGCTGTGTGCTTCCATTCGGACAGTAGCACGCAGTTCCTCAGGTTGACTTGCTTGTTGTTTTTAAAGTGTTATGTGGATACAGTGTCTTACAGTTTATAACTTAGGTTACATTTTTCTAAAACTTTACTTTTATTCACTAAGGGGAGAGAAATCTTTTTAATCATAGGCATTGTCTGTATGTCTGATTCTGGCCGTTGGTAATTAAGACCAGGTAAGAATGTGGTTGGTCAGGGCATTGATACCTCTCTTGTGAAAACAACTCAACCACCTTCTAACCAAATGGTACATTTCATCATCTTCATTCAGTAAGTTGGTATGAAGAACTAAAGTTGAAGAAGACAGTCCCTGACTTCAAAGAGTTTTAGGTCTAGATAGAGAGCTATACATGTCTGTGATATATGTGATATATAAATGAAAAAAAAACCCACCTTATTCTAGGGCAGAAGGTAGAACTTGAACCAATTAGTGACAGGACTGAGGATGGATTACTCTTCAGATACTAACAGGAACAGTGGATAGTAGAACATTTTAGGAGTATCCTAATTGCTGCTATTTAATTGGAAGGAAATAACATTTTATTTGAGGATAGCCATAATAATACTATGTTTTTCTAATATTTTTAAGGATATGTTTTAAGAATTTATATTGCTAGATTTGCTACAAATGAAATTTGGCAAACTTGCAGGCAAGAAAATGTCTACGTAGTTTTACATTTTATCTCTTTTCCTTTCAATACTGTTGACAGGAATTAGTAGCCTAGCGGCCTCCTACTTGAATCCAGTAAAATCCTTTGTGCCTCAGATGCCAAAGCTCTTGAAGTCTCTCTTCCCTGTCCGTGATGAGAAAAGGAGCAAACAGCTGTCTCCTATTGCACATCAGGTAAAAGCATCAGGAAAGCAACGGTGAACATTTCCTAATTCCTGGTGGAATGATGCTCTGTATCGCCGCACTGATGCTGGAGGGTGAGGGATAGCAGTGGTGGGGATGCCTTAGAACCAGCCTTTTTAGGCCTAGTAAAAGCTTGTGATAATTTCTGCTCCACTCTCTTCAGAGGTAACAGAGCTGTTGAAACTTATTGACAGTCTCAATCCTTTCTGCTTTTAAAAACTGCCGAGTACACTGCTAATGTGATTTATGGTAATATTACTTAGAGCAACAATAGTAAAATTTATGAAGTGCACTTAGTGTTGTTTGTGTATTGCCAAACAGAAAATGTAATTCTATTTTTAATTCTTGATTTCATTTCTTATTTCAAACAATTTTATATCATCACTGTCCTTCCCTCTCTACCTCCTTTCCCTCTGCTGTGGTTTAACTGTTTCTTCATTTAAAATATTACAAGTGATCACTTGTCTTATTTCCCCTTTTTCTTAAAACTCTCCACCAAGCCTTCAAATAAGTTTTAGAGAAAACCTTAAGGGTTTTCCACATAATCAGGAAACTGTTCTTATGCGATGGTGAATGGAAAGCCTGTTGGAAATGTAATTTCCAGCCTTATGTAGGTGTGAATTCAGCAGAAAATGATAAATGAGGATTTATTTATACTCCTTCAAAAACACATGCAGTGCAAGTTCAGTTGTTGAAATAGGTCTTTTGACATTGGCTTATCCACTTTCACTTAAAACATTCAAGTTGCAGAAATGCAGGTGAGTCCTTGTTCAAGACCTTAACTATTTACAAGAATTTTCTGAGTTGATGAATGCATATTCAAGGGGATGGTATTAGTTTTGTAAGGCTGCGATATACATATATAATTTTTTCAACTTTGCATTACATAAACATGTATGTAATGTTATGTAGACATGTACACATATTGGATGGAAAAAACCCATGATTTTGGATGTTTAAACTAAAGGTAAGCACATAAGAAGTGCTTGACAGTGACCAAAGGAATCTATGACCATGAGAGCTAAAAGAAACAGCAAGTCTAATTCTTGGTTGGAGTGTAGCCAAAAATGATTTTTCCAAGGATTTGCATATATTATTCTGTTATTACATCATTGTTTTGTAATGTATGATGCATGGACTCTCTGTCAGAATTTCCATGGTAGCTTTTTAAGAATGTAACTTTAAAAAAAGCAATAACAGCCTGACCTCATAACCCATACCCCATTGGGGGATGTCTTTATAATCTGTATTTATAAGCACTCAGGTGATTTTATCAAAGTATACAGTTTGATAACCACCATTTTCCAATTGTTATTTAGGGAAGACAGACTTACAGAAGTTAAAGGAAATTGGCATGTCATTAGAAGTTATTGAACCAGACTCTATAGTTATAGTTTTTCAGTGCTACTTTTGAGTTTTTGATGTTGCAAGTCAAATCACCTGCTACAATAAATTATTTTTACTGTTTTGCTGGTAAATGAATGGTTCTTCTGGATATGAGAGGAACAATAATGTGTTAGAAAGAAGTGTAGTGACAGGCAGATAACTGCATTTTGTAATGTCCAGTTTAAGAAAGGTGATCTTGAGATATTTCAAAGATATCTTATGCAATATTTGTCCATTTACTTTTTTGAGCATGTATATGAGCAATGGTATTGGAGAGAGTGGCCCCAAATATTTCACATTTCATAAATAAATGATAATATAAATACAAAATTGGCCTTCATGAAGGTGCTGAGTGGTTGCGTTAAACAGTCCAGTCAGTTTGTGAAAGCTCGACCCCACTCAAGGACCTTTTCTGAAAGTCGCCAGGAAGTTGCATCTTCCCTGCATCATTCTGGTCCTCATCTGACTTGACATCATACCTGAAACACTTGCATCTCTAGCTAGGCTCCAGTGCTGGGACATTTGCCTGGCATGTCTTCCACTGACTGCTCAGTCTTTTTCAATTGCCCTTTTTGGGGACCATCTATTCAATCAAGCTGCAAATATTCAGGTGCCCCAGAGTTCCATTCTGGGCCTTCTTTCCATGGGTCCTCTCATTTACTTCCATGGCTCTAACTATTTATGCATCTTCAGTGCTCAAATTTCTCTCGCCAGCACAGACTTTGCCTCTGATCTTTGGCTTCATGGAGCCAACTGCCCATTAAGCTTTTCCACTCATAAATCAATTAGGCATTGACATTTTACAAGTCCAAAACATTACCATTCGTTTCAGCTCACAAGTCTGTTTACTCCCAGCACACAGACTGCTTAAAAATACATGCCCATCTCAGTATATAGTACAAATGTCCACCTAGTTGCTCCTATCTCAAAGAGTCTATCAGTAAAATTTTACAGGTATTGCTTCAAATCCAGTGACTTCTAACCTCCATTTTTCATCAGTCATTCATGCCACCATCGTCTCTTGTCTAGATTGTTCCAGCAGCCTACATAGAGGTCTGTCTGACACTTTTTGCTTTATAAAGTCTATTATTCATGAAGTAGCCAAAGTGACCTTCCAAAGTCTCACTTTAATTCATGGCTTGAAATCTTCCACTGCTTCTTACTAAAACTGAATAAAATCTAAATTCCCTACTGTGCCTTACAGCATCCTATGTGATCTGTTCCCCTGACTTTTAATCTTTATGCCCTTTATTTCTTCTGTGTTCACCATACTAAGTCATGTTGGGCTTTTCCCCTTCCTTCCCTGCTTCCTTCCTTTCTCCCTCCTTTCCTTCCTTTCTCCCTTGCTTCCTAATCTTATGAACACCTGAAGTTCATTTAGGTATCAAGAATTTTTTGCATTGGCCTTTCCTTATACTTGGAGTACTCCTTCCCAAAGTCTTTACATGGCTAGTAGGTCTCTAGTAGAGTAGTCTACTATTTAGAGTGGTCAAGATAGGCCAGTCTAAGGAAGTATACTTGCATTTAGAGAGGTCTTGACCAGCTAAACCAAAACAGTAGCTTCTACTTCATCAGTGTACTGTTTACCATATTTCATCTTTTCATTGGCTGTTGTTATGTTTATATGTTTATTGATTAGCTCTTCTCTAGAATTGGTATGCAGATTATAATATTAGATAGTTTATATGTGTCAAGTGTCATCCAATGGTATAAAGTACTATGTTTGCAGTTTAGAGGTGAGGAAATCACATCTGAGTGGGGATTTGTGATATTAAGACATAATTATGAACTTTCTTTCCTACATTGATGCAAGTTCCATGAAAGAACTATTCCTAAAGGAGGGGAAAACTTAAGCTTATCATCAGGACTTAGTTGATCAAAGATGCTTGTGCTCACATCATTTTTATTGACTGTCTCCAATAAAGCTCTCAGGGAAGTAAAGCATAATTTTAAATAACATTGCCAATATGGAGTTTCCTTTTCCTTAAATATGCTTTAAGTTGTTGCCACCTGAATGGTGTTTCCTCCTTGGAAATGGAGCACTGTAATGTGAATGGAATTTCAAAATAACAGCAGTAAGAATAATGCTGTATTGGTTAGACTTCTTTAGTGCTCCCCAATTTTTAAAAATAGTAGTCTTTACTATAATGGGATTCCATTCACTTGAAAATAAGCTTTGATATCTAAAGTTTAGGGTCTTACTGTTGTTGATGATCTGTCCTTCCTCTCCTTGTGGAAACTCTTAGTCTTTCAGGAAAAAAGTCCACTTCTTTCTGACCAGTCTTCGCTTCAGCGTGTCCTCTGGTGTTACCTAGGAGTTAAAGGGAGGGGTGAAAGGGGTTCTCTATAGACCTAATTAATAGCTGTAGGTTAGTCCACTATATCTCGGGTAATAAATGCTTCATCTTGCTTCAAGTAGGGAGCCTGGAAGTGTTTTCAAGCCTACACTTGAAAATAGTGGAATCGTCTTCCTCTTCTAGATAATGTACTTCTACCAAAGCAACATATGATTGTACTTTTTTTTTTTTTAAACCAGTATTAGCTCGTTGTGCTCTGGTCAGTTAACGTTCCCTTATTTGTTTGTTTTTTTATACCCTTGTCAGTGCAGTTCTTCTCTTTTATTACTATGTTATCTAGACAATGTGTAAAAATACTTAAGGAACTTTAGATTCATTTCTAAAATTTTTCATCTTAATTTTGTTTTAATGCTCCTAGAATATCAAGATATTTCTTGAGTAATTATTTAGAAAATACATTTGATCTAGCTATCTATGCAAATCTCTTAAGGGCATAGTCTGTCTTCATTTGAATTATAAATAAAATAATTGAATATTGGAGGACCTAAGAGAAAACCCTATGATAGGCAACTAAAGATCACTCCTCAAGTCACAGGGTGACAGATCAGCACATTTCAGTTTTCTATGTTCATAACTACCATCTCCAGTCCACATTTCTTCCTCTCTCTACCAGAGAGATCAGGGGAGACTTTGTTAGATACATTATGGAAATAAAGGGACACCATGTCCATGATCTTTCTCTGTATCACCAGTCTTGTAACAAGCCTAAAACACATCATGCTAGCGAAAATTCCTAGACCATTCTGTTCACTGCCGGGCTTTGCCATTGCTCTGTGTGAAGTATCTAGTGGTATCACTTACCAGTAGTGCAAAGAAATACACAAATGCCGTGAACCTTGCTCTCCCTTTTGATTCTGTTTTATTTGCTGCTAGTGCTTTGTTAGCGCACTCATTTCAATGGCCTGTATAAATAGTCATTAAATAATCAATGCCCAAGACTAAAAAACTTGGTGTGTATAGAATAACATCAAAGACAGAACCCAGAAAAATAGAAATCAGTACATAGGCCTAAAAGGAATCTGGATCAATTCTACAGTATGGGAAAGGATAAATTATTAATACTGCATAAGACGAAGAGATAATAAATAGATAGTAACCTTGCTGGAGCTGGAGATACATAATGTGAAATAGCACACGCGCGTGCGCGGACACACACACACACACACACACACACACACACACACACACAAAACAAGAAACCCAAATGGTTTGAGTATCAACAGAAACAATATGTGATAACCAAATAGACCATGTGTGATAGGATATTCTTTTATTTCTATTTCACCCCCAACTGTCACCCCCAACTTTCTCTTTTTATCATTTTATAGCTGTTTCCCACCGAACTATGATGAAAGATACTAAAACTTCTTCCTTTTTTATATTTCTGGCCCAGTTTAGTTTGAAGACTTAAAGTCCTTCCTGAAATAGTCACAATAATGAAGAAACTCACATGGACTCACCTAAACACCACCCTTGGCATTATTAGACCACGCTTAGATTACTGCGCTTGGTTCTGGATATGCCACTACGGGCAGTCCACTGACCAATTGGAATTATTTCAGGGGATAACGTCAGAAATGATTTATGAGGAAGGATTAAAGGAGTTATTTATAGCTTGACCAAACAATGACTAAGAGAGCTGACTGTATAAGCAGTCAAGGGACGGCAGCACCGAGACGGAGAGGGCAGTGTAGGATGGCTCCCCTACAGCAGGGGGGGAAGACACAGAATGACAGAGATGAAATTAACAAAGAGCATGGTAACAGCTGTGAATAAGTAGAATGATTTAGAGATAGCAGGGTGCTCACTTCAAAAAAGCACCGAAGAATTTCTGTCACTTCTGTTTTTAAAAAAAATAAGATTTTGAGAATATAAAAATAGTCCAGGTAATAACTGAGGAATAGGATTGGCCCTGTTTCTACCAGTCATTCCTATAATTTCAGTGTTTGGTGGAAGAGAGGCAGAAGTTGTGTAAGGAAGGCAGAATTATTCTCAAAAAAGTACTTTTAATCAGGGTGTCCTTGACATTTTCAAACAAGAGTGTTCAGTACTCTCCCTCATGGAAAGATACAAACATACAACCGTGGTGAAACTCTAACGAAAAGATGATTGTTTATTAACTTGTTCTTTGGAGTCAGCAGGTTTTCAGATCAAGATGCTATTATTTTTTGGCATTATATTTCAGTATTTGAAAAGACTCATGGATCTTTTCTTGTAGGGTAGAAGTTAACAGTTTACTCTGAAGATTTAAGAACAAAGATTCTTACATTTTACAAAATGTTTTGGTTTGAACATGTTTATAAAGACTTACGTTTCTCATTTTTATGGAGATTTGTTTTTGTTTGTAATCAATTTCTGAGTTCTGGAAATGCAAAGATATTGCACTGAAAGAGGTGGCAGCTGACAAAATTGCTGTCTGTGACCTTCTGATGCAAGTTTAGTAACTAATCTGGAAAATAATGAACTGCAATTAATGAAATCTGTACTCATATTCAAGTGTGTTTCTCAGACAGTACATAAAATAATTGGAAGAACTTCCTGCTCTCTAATTAGTTAGATTGAATTAATTTGGCATAATAGCTTTTTTCATGTATCAAGAAGTTTGTGTTCAGATGAAGCTATTTATGTGCTTCAAACTTTGGGACTCCGAATTATGTCTTTGGTTCATCTGGAGACTTAAAGGGTTAATATTCAGATTTAGTTTCCATCATCAAAAGCACAGTCCCATTTTTGGCCTATCTGTGCTTTAAAGTCTGCCCCTTTTCTGTGTCCTGCCTGCACTTTGTTCGGGGCTGTCTTGTCAACCACAGGCATATTTTTCTCTTTCAATACTGTTTCCAGCATGGAGGATGGACAAAGCCTTGAGGTGAGAGAGCAGCACAGCACATCTCTGATACTAATTGAAAAGACGCTTGTATAGTTAGTTATTACATCCTTGTGTCAGCAATACTTCTGCATATAAAGTGGGGAAACAGAGGGGGCACGTGGGTGGTGCAGTTAGTTAAGTGTCTGACTCTTGATCTCGGCTCAGGTCAGGTTCGGGAGTTTGAGCCTTGTGTTGAGCTGTGCTGACAGTGGGGAGCCTGCTTGGTATTCTGTCTCTCCTTCTCTCTGCCCCTCCCCAGTTTGTGTGCGCATGCTCTCTCTCTGTGTGTCTCTCTCTCGCTCTCTCTGAAAATAAATAAATAAACCTAAAAAGATAAATAAAATGGGGGAAAAAAAACCAACTACTAGTTCTTCCCTTGTGCAGAGAGATGCTGTTTTAGGCTTACTTATACTTGGACTCCCTTGATGAAATAAACCTTATAAATGTTGCTCCGTGTGTCTTCACCATGACTAACTAAAATAAGAAAAAAAGGCTTTATATCTTATTTTCCAGCCTTCAGTGTTCCTTAATTGTTCAGGTTCTTTAAAAAATTATGGGGCGCCTGGGTGGCTCAGTCGGTTAAGTGTCCGGCTTCAGCGCAGGTCATGATCTCATGGTTCATGGGTTCGAGCCCTGCATCAGGCTCTGTGCTGACAGCTAGCTCAGAGCCTGGAGCCTGTTTCAGATTCTGTGTCTCCCTCTCTCTCTCTCTGACCCTCCCCTGCTCATGCCATCTCTCTGTCTTTCAAAAATAAATAAAAAAACAAAAAAATTATGTAGGGGCACCTGGGTGACTCAGTAGGTCAAGCATCTGACTCTTGATTTCAGCTCAGGTCATGATCTCATGCCTAGAGTCTAGCTCTGTATGGAGCAAGCTTGGAATTCTCTCTCTCTCCCTCTTTTTCTGCCACTGCCCTGCATACTCTCTTTCTCTTTCAAAATAAATAAATAAAGTTTAAAAAATTAAAAAAAATAATGCATATGTGTATTTTCCCCCTGTAATTTAGTAAGTGCCACATGTAATAAGTGTATTTGGATATGTTATAGTACATTCAGCTGTTCTTGAGTTCATAAAGGCAAGTTTGCCTTTGTCTGGAGTACAGATATTTTGTTTTGACAGAGAAAGTGCAAGTTGGGGAGGGGCAGAGAGTGAGGGAGAGAGAATCCCAAGCAGGCTCTGCATCGCCAGTGCAGAGTCTGATGTGGGGCTTGAACTCATGAACTGTGAGATCATGACCTGAGCTGAAGTTGGATGCTCAACTAACTGAACCACCCAGTGTCCTCCCCGCCCTTTTTTTTTTTTTTTTTTAAGGCAAGCAATTTCCATTCAGTTGCTTTAGGGTTGAATTCTTAGTCACTTTTGCTACTGTTAGTTTTCCAAATTTTCATAGTGTTTTGCTGCTTACCTTTGCCCCAGAAATGTATGGCTACTGTATTGACAGATACGGAGTTGGCAGTGTTGTCTTCACAATCCGGTATAGTAGCTAACCTGAAAAATAGTGAAAATAAGGGTTTCTGAGTAACAGAAGTTGATTGAAGAGACTTCAGTCTGCCACTCATTTTTCAGAAATTGTCATTGTACACTTTTGTATGATTCTCTAGACCAGGGATTAGGAAACTTTTTTTAAGGGCTAAGTATTTAGGTTTTGCAGGCCTGTCGAAACTAGCCATAGATAATACTTATAATAAATAAGTCTGGATGTGTTTTGAGAAAATTTTATTAATAACCCCAAAATTTCAATTTCATATATTTTTTCATGTTACAAAATATTCTTTTATTTCAGTAATTTGAAAATGTAAAAACCATTCTTAGCTTACAGGTTATACCAAACAGGTGAGTCTAGATTTAGATCCAGTTTTAAAAATTTTAAGATAAACAAATATTCTCTTGTAAGTAAACCTCTTTTGCCCTTCATAGACACTTGAAAAACTAACAACCATTATTTTTAATGAAGTGAATGTTGCATCTTTTAAAAAAAATCATAATTTTTTCACATCAATATTTAGGTAAGTGTTAACAGTTATCATGTAGAAGTTTAAAAAGTAAACTGAATTCTATAAAAATAAGTAACTGTATCTTTCATCACAACTCCAGAAATACTAGTATTTAAAATTTCCTATATGTAGTACCTCAAATAAGTTGAATTAACACATGTAAATAATATAGTGAAATAAAAAGTCTCTCTTGATTGTCTCACTCACTTGTACCCTTTGATGGTCTCACTCACTTTTACTTGATGGAAGAAATGGGCCTTTAGTTGTTTAGTATAAATAAAGCTAAATGGGAATATCAGTTAGTCCCCGAGGGCCTGTTTCTGAGGAGTACAGGCCTGTGTGTGTGGTTTGCTCCCACTGTTTCCCCAGCTTCTGGCACAGTCTTTGGAATATAGCAGGCCCCTGCACATGTTTGTGAGCGAGTACATTAATGACATCTAAAATTCCTTACTGGAAAGAAAATGGAATTAATATTGTATCCTGAATGGCTTTGGGACTGATAAACACAAGTGGAATCTTTGGATTTGTATTTTACACCAGATATAATTGTTGATCATTTAAAATTGGGCGTATGGTAAGCCAAGCTTGAAGTATCTTAGAAGATACCACAAAAGTCCAGTGATTAGGAAAACCATGGTATTTCCCAAATGTACTGTTTACTGCATGCCAGAGATTTTATATTCATTAGCTCAGCAATGGAGCTGAGTTAGATCAGCTCTGTCCAATAGAAGAATGTGAACCACATGTGACTTTTTAAGTTTTCTGGCAGGCACATTTAAAAAAGTAAAAAGAGGGGGCAGGTGGCTCAGTCTGTTGGGTCACCAACTTTGGCTCAGGTCATGCTCTCTCTGTTCGTGGGTTCAAGCCCCGTGTGGGGATTCTGTGTCTCCTTCTCTTTCTCTCTGCCCCTCGCCTGCGTGCACTCTGTCTCTCAAAAATAAACGTTAACACACTGAGATACCACCTCATGCCAATCATAGTGGCCAAAATGAACAAATCAAGAAACTATAGATGCTGGCGAGGGTGTGGAGAGATGGGCATCCTCCTACACTGTTGGTGGGAATGTAAACTGGTGCAGCTGCTCTGGAAAGCAGTGTGGAGTTTCCTCAAAAAACTATCCATAGAACTCCCCTATGACCCAGCAATAGCACTGCTAGGGATTTACCCAAAGGATACAGAAGTGCTGATGCATAGGGGCACATGTACCCCAATGTTCATAGCAGCACTTTCTACAATAGCCAAAACATGGAAAGAGCCTCAATGTCCATCAGCTGATGAATGGATCAAGAAGATGTGATATATATATATACAATGAAGTATTGCATGGCAATGAGAAAGAATGAAATCTGGCCATTTGTAGCAAAGCAAATGGACCTTGAGGGTGTCATGTTAAGTGAAATAAGTCAGGCGGAGGACAGATACCATATGTTTGCACTCATAGGTCTAAAAGGAGAAACCTAATGGAGGACCATGGGGAGGGAAAGAGGGAAAGAGAGCCTGGGAGAGAGAGGGATGCAAAACCTGAGAGACTACTGAATACTGAAAACGAACTGAGGGTTGAAGGCAGAGGGGGAGGGGGAAGGGACGTGGTGATGGAGGAGGGCACTTGTGGGGAAGAGCACTTGGTGTTATATGGAAACCAATTTGACAATAAACTATTAAAAACATTAAAAATAAGTGTTAAAAAAATTAAAAAGGTAAAAAGAAACAGGTCAAATTAATTCTAAGAATATAATTTACTTAACCTAGTATAGTCATAATACTGTCATCTTAACCTGTAATCAATATAAAAAATTTACTGAGCTATTTCATTTTTTTTCTGTAATGTTCTTGAAATCAAGTTTATATTTTACATTTCTCGCACATCTCAATATGGATACTAAATTTTTGTTGGAAATACTTGATCTGCATTTAGAGTTCATGAGGTAGACAAAATAGATCCCTCTGCCCAAGCTGTTCTAAACATACATATTTTTAAATTTATATGTTAATAATTAAAATTATGTAAAGTTAACAATTTGCTTCCTCAGTCACACGAGCTTCATTTCAAGTGCTCAGTAGCTACATGGGCTGGTGGCCATCATGTTGGACAGCAGAGTGTTAGAGGGTGATACTAGATACTGAGATACTGAGGAAAATGAGACTTAGGTAGATTAAACAGAGCCTAGTGAGTGGCATACTGAGATTTATATTCAAGAAACAAAATTGCATGCACAATTGTGACCTTGAGAGATTTTGCTGGATCTGATATCCAGTCCAAGTGATTATATATATATATAGAATGAATGAATCTGAAGTATTTGAAAGAGAGGGGAGCACCTGGATGGCCCAGTTGGTTAAGTGTCTGACTTCAGCTCAGGTTACGATCTCACAGCTCACACGTTTGTGCCCTGCATCTGGCTTCGTGCTGACAGTCCAGAGCCTAGAGCCTGCTTCAGATTCTGTGTTGCCATCTCTCTGCCCATCTCCTGCTCATGTTCTGTCTCTCTCAAAACTAAACAAACATCAAAATCATTTTTTAAATAAATAAAGTATTTGAAGTAGGGACTGGGCAAACCATGGAAATATACTGAGTAGGACCTATTCGTATTTTCTTTCCTTGTCCTTTGCTTCCTAAAAAAGTTATCTGTGGGCAATGGAGAATCATTTACTGCTTTATGGCAGGAGAGTGACATAATCAAATTTGTATTTTCGGAAAGTTCTTCTGACTGCAGTTTGGAGGGTAGATTAGAAGAGGATAAAACTGAAAGAATCTATTCAAATGTATATAAAAATCTCATGAGGCATTGTGATATTGGGCAGAAAAATGAAGTCACCTTCCCATTCCTGAAACATTGATATTTGATGTCGCTGATTGTAAGGGGCATGAGGCAGGTGGGATAAAAGTGTGTCTGGCAGGGGGCCAGCTGGTGGGCACCTGTCATCCACTCTGCATGGCATTGCTTGAAGAATGCATGTGGACTGGATTACGACCTTCCGGATATGCAACACCAGAGATGATAAGGCTTACACGAACAAACGACTGACGGGTCAGGTAGAATGCTGAGTCATTCATTTAAAATAAGAAATCTAATTGCCAGATGGACAGAAGTGCTGGAGTCATCATCGCTAACACACTCTTGCCCAGATCACCCTGGAGAGGCAGCGTGTAGATCATGAGCCAGCTCTGTGAGTGGGGAGTCCGCTACGTGAACCAGTGTCTGCAGGCAGCTCAAGTGTCTGTCTCTGGACTAGTGCAAGGTGCTTCCTGCCAGCTTTCCTCTTGTGACTTTCCAGTTCCCCTTCTCTAGCCTAACTACCCTGCCTCTGATTGACATAGCCTCTAAAAAGTATGTTTATATTGATTAGGTTATTGCTGAGTCTTGATCTTTAGGTAATTGTATATGTCTGTTTTTTATCCATTGTTTATTATTCTTATCAGAACATATTCAAGGATTAGGAAGTATTTTACTTATATGCACTCGCCTGCTTGTTCTTGTTTATTATATTTTTCTCACTTTAGCAGCATGAAAATCAAAGGTTGTATATTGATTGTTTGTAGCAAAGGTAAATCTTACATCTCTTGTTATATATTCTTATGCTTGGACTTAAATGATTGGTTAGAGTTTTAAAACGGAGCAGGGGGCTCCTGGCTGGTTCAGTCACTAGAGCATGTGACTCTTGATCTTGGGGTTGTGAGTGTGAGCCACATGGTGGGTGTAGAGATTACTTTAAAAAATAAAATCTTGGGGCCCCTGGGTGGCTCAGTTGGTTAAGCCTCCGACTTTGGCTCAGGTCAGATCTCACGTTTGTGGGTTCGAGCCCCGCGTCAGGCTCTGTGCTGACAGCTAGCTCAGAGCTTGGAGCCTGCTTCTGGTTCTGTGTCTCCTTCTCTCTCTGCCCCTCCCCCTCTCATGCTCTGTCTCTGTCTGTATCAAAAATAAATAAAACATTAAAAAAATTTTAAAAAATAAATAAAATCTTGAGGTGCCTGGGTGGCTCAGTCAGTCAAGCATCTTGATTTCAGCTCAGGCTGTGATCACACGGTTCATGAGATAAATCCTTGTGCTAGGCGAAGACCTGCTTAAGATTCTCTCTCTGTCCCTCTCCTCCTTTCAAAATAATAAATAAAAATAAAATCTTAGAGGACATGAAGGATCATATTTACTTAGGAACCATTGGACAATGACATTTAAGAATTTATCGAATTCAGAGTAAGGGGTGATTATTAGGAAAGGTTCATTTTCAAACAAGAAAAGAAATGCATCAGAAAATTAAGTGTTTTGGAACAAAGTGTATATTTTTTCTTTAAAATATTTTTTCTGGGGTGCATGGGTGGCTCAGTCAGTTAAGTGTTCAACTTCAGCTCAGGTCATGATCTCATGGTTTGTGAGTTTGAGCCCTGCATCAGGCTCTGTGCTAACAGCTCATAACCTGGAGCCTGCTTCAGATTCTGTGTCTTTTTCTCTCTCTGCCCCTCCCCACTCGTTCTCTCTCTCTCTCTCTCTCTCTCTCTCTCTCTCTCTCTCTCAAAAATAAACATTGGGGCGCCTGGGTGGCTCACTCGGTTGAGCGTCTGGCTTCGGCTCAGGTCATGATCTCACGATTGTGAGTTTGAGCCCCGCGTCAGGCTCTGTGCTGACAGCTAGCTCAGAGCCTGGAGCCTGCCTCAGATTCTGTGTCTCCCTCTCTCTCTGACCCTTCCCTGCTCATGCTGTCACTCTCTGTCTCTCAAAAATAAATAAAAAACATTAAAAAAAAAACATTAAAAACTTAAAAAGAATATATTTCTTCTTCCCTCTACCTACCCCTGTGCCCAAATTTCAGAATGTCTCTTCTTTTCCAGGTTCTATGTAACTGTACAATTTGGCCTTCTTCATGTCACTTAAGTAATTAATTTGTTCACTTATGTATGTATTTACTCATAAATACATACAAACATGAAGTTATTCTCCTCTTTATGGGATTACGGAGATGAATGAGCCATAATGCCTACCCTTCAGAGAGCCAAGTAGGATGATGTTGTAGATGCTGTAGGCTGTACAGGAGCTGGCTGACATGGTGAAGGCGTGCTCTAGCTGAGACAAACGTGAGTGGCTGCGCACCAGCTAGAAAATATATGCCGAGGGAGAAGGAGGAGCGCAAGGGCGGCTGCAGCAGAGCAGTGTAGACCGTGCAGAGTGGGGTCAGCCTAACAAAGGAGGAAAGGTGACATGAGGATCTTTACGTGTTGCCAAGGTGTTAAAACCTTATATTCTTTTAGGCAGGGGGTCTCCCAATAAGTCTTATGCCTCGTTGAAATTCTGAGTTGATCTTCCCTCTTTTCTTCATTCACGTGGCATGTGAAAACCAGAGTTAAAAAATGATGGGCTGTGATATAAGAAGTGACCCTCATCTTTTCCCTGAAATACTTGTAAGCAGTTTTTTTGCTTGTAGCCTACTCATCTGTTAAGTTTCGGGATGCTGAGCAGACAGCATGATTGCAGGTTCGGCTGGTGCTGGAGAAGTCAGTCCTTTTCCATCTCTGTCACTGACTCACGGGGCAGCCTGGATGCATTTAACTGTTAGGTGAATATCTCTGAGCCTTGGTTTCTGTAGTGTGAGATGTAGATAATTACACTTCTATTCGCTTGCCTCATGGGACTTCTCCTTAATATTTATAGCTGCAAAATACTTTGCAGTCATTTTTATTAATAGTTGCCAGATGTGTCGTAAGGATTAATGAACTTATGATCTGAAATGTTTTGAGCTCCTGAAATAGGAGGCAACTGCCTGCACAAGGGATATGTAAAAGAACATTAAAATGCAAACAATACACATTTGGAAATTTAAGCTCTTATGTGTGAAGGACAAATGGCACACTTAAGATTTCAGTACACTTTGTAGGTATTTTTGGTATCCTTAATGAATACCTGAATTTGGTATCCTGAATTCATTCCAGGCCATCACCAAATACAGAAAGCTGGGTGCCCCCCCGTCACCCATGCACATAGGCACATGCATAGGTGCATGTACGCTCACACGGGCACACAAACGGACACCAGTTCTGCTAATACCACCATTACCCTCCTCCCTGTCATCCATCCTTCCTGGGAATCATCTCTGACTGTTTCCCCAGCCTCCCTAGCCAGTTGTTTCCAAGTGTTCAGTAGTCCCCTTCATATCTCCAAATTTCCATTTCCTTTTCCTCTTACCATCCAAGTTCAGACTCTTAATGGCTCTCCACCAAACCATGGAAGCAACTTTTTATCTGTGCAAGTTTCATACCTCTCCTGGTTCGGAATTCATCTTCTCTATGCATAGTCCTTATCACTCCTCATTCAGTATGTTTGATAGCTCGTTACTGCAGGTGAAATTCAACCATGAGTTCATAAGGTCTCCTGCACACGGTCCTAACTGGCTTCCCTCTGCCCGGTACAGGTCACTCTAGATCATTCTTTCTTCTCCAAGACCTCCTGGAAGATTAAGTAGTTGTTCTTGGGGCAGAGGTGGCAGTAGAGGGAACACATCAGACTCAGAGAGCAGCTCCTTTGCTGTGTCATTCTTCATGTTGGAAGTGTCCCCCTGCCCCCGGAAAGCCACTCAGTCTTCAAGGCCTGTCTCAAAGGAAAATCGCCCTTATGAGGGTATTCTAGGCCTGTTTCATTTATCATCCCTTCTACTCTGAATTTTTTCTGCATTTGAAACTTTGATTCTAATATCTGTCATTTTCCTTGATGTTTCAGTTATGTGCATACATGTCTTTGCCAGTCTGTTGAAAGTAAGAGCCTGTGACTTTGTGACCTTTGTGTTCCTCATGGTGCTTGTTGCAGCACCTTGCACACTGAGACCTGAGTCTTTGTTGAACTGAATTTGGACACTGAATCTGAGTCCCAGTTATATTCTTCATGTAGGACAGATTTATGGAAACATTTGAAATACATAAAAGTAGAGAGGACACTAGTGGGAATCCCTGTGTGCTCCTCACCGCATGTCAATAACAGTTACGGGAGCCTAGGTGGCTCAGTCAGCCAAGTGTCTGACACTTGGTTTTGTCTCCAGTCACGATCTCACGGTTCGTGGGTTTAAGCCCCACGTCAGGCCTCCCTCGGGCAGTGTGAAGCCTGCTTGGGATTCTCAATCTCTCTCTCTTCCCCCACCCCCACCCCCCGCTTCTGTCTCTGCCCCTCTCCCACTCTCAAAATAAATAAGCTTTAAAAAAAAAAAAAGAAAAATCTTTCATAAAAAATGAACACACGGCCAAGCTTGTATGCACATACCTCACCCTCTCATACACATGCCTCAGAGTCCTCTGGTGCAGTATGTACCTCATGCTCACTTGGCCAGAGTTGGTTCCAGCGGCCATCACTGCCTGACTTCCCATGGAGAGGGCATCCCGAGCTTACCAGCATGTGAACCAGAGAGGTAGGTGTGCATAAAGTATTTGACGTTACACTCAGGACCCACTCAGACTTGATCCCATCTTATGTTCGACACTGCTTTTTGCCATTTCAGATACGTGTAATCATCCAGTGTCTGGCTCCGCCCCCGCATCATCTGATGGGTAGAGTTGGGGTGGGCCTGTTTATGAAGCCAGTGTGTTTCTTGATGAAGAAGTGGCCATTGAAGGCGATTGGCTGTGACAGGACGCCTGTGAGAGGGAGATGTGAGGTCTCAGCTTAGTAGCCTAGAGCCATGACATTGGGCCCTGGGTAGCAGTGGTGACTCCAGATACTATGGGAGAAAGTAAATATAAAAATAAAGACAGCAGCCCCTGGATTCAAGGACTACAGCACTGATTGGAGAATACTTGCTAGAAAATAACTCAAGTATCACTGTCTGCTGAGTCGACAGCAGAGTGGAAAAATGGAGATTCTTGTGCAGGAAAACCAGCTAGGTGCTGTGAGGGACAGAGGAGTGATGTGTCGTGCGAGTTGAGGGGAGAGGCTTTCCTGGTCCAGGAATCCAAGGAAAGGCTGGACAATTCTTGTGGTTGAGGCCCTCATCACACGCAGCTGCCTTGCCACCACCAGGATATCTTCCTTCATTCTCTTCTGTTGACCACCCGTATTGTCTGTCTTTTTAAAAGTTTATTTATTGATTTTGAGAGAGAAACTGAGAGAGAGAGAACATGAGTGGTGAAGGGGCATAGAGAAAGGGAGAGAGAGAATCCCATGCAGGCTCCATGCTGTCAGCACAGACCCTGATGCAGGGCTTGATCCCACAAACCATGAGATCATGACCTGAGCCAAAATCAAGAGTTGGACATTGGATGCTCAACCGACTGAGCCACTCAGGTGCCCCTCACATTGTCTTTCTTAAATGTACCTGTGATACTAGCTCTCCCTGGCCGTATGTCCCTGTTTGTAAAGTGTACTTTCTTTTAATTTATCCCTAGGTTCTTCCATCTATTTATACTTATCTCCCACCATTTCTTACTTAATTTCCTGTCCTCTCTGTTTTTTCTCAGATCCTACCACCATTCCCTTACCTTCAGCGGATTTAATACCTTCTAGCTCTTTTCTCCCAAAGGCAATCATAAAGCATAGGTGGTTAGAGCAGTACCCTTTGCGTAAACGTGGTACCCCTTGCTAAAATGCAGTTATTTGGTGCTTGAACTCATGCTCCATCTTGTTCCAAGTGGGCTCCTCTCCTTCAGGTAAGAGCTTGGTCTGCTCAGTTGGAAGCAGGACTTTGACTGTCCAGCCTTAGCGCCTACGCACTGTCCAGAGCATTTTGATGGCAGAGAAGTGTCAGGTAACCAGACACATCTTGGGAACTGGGAGGACTTGGAGCACTTAGGGCCAGAAGGGAAATGGGGAGATATGAAGTCTACATCTCCAGGCAGTTTAGATCATGTAATAGATCTGTGCTCCCCTCCTTTTCCTTTTGTATCCAACAGGAGAAAAGAGACTCCTACTGCACAGAAACCAGCTGTGATGCCCGATTTTGGCTCCTCCTGGGGGCTCGTTTGTGGTTGCTAGGATAGAGCCCTCTTGGACTGACCCTTCTGAGGGGATGTCCAGACTCTTGTGTTAGAACAGGGAGACCTGGGAAGGGGTCAGAAGTTGGTTGTTGGAATAAAGGCAGAAGTGGTGGATTCCTGGTTTCTTGGAGAGAATCATGTCTGTTTCTGTGTCCCAATGGCGTTGTAAACCCAGCAGCTACTAAAGGAATATCTGATTTCTTCTCCTTTGCAGTTACCAGCTCCTTCTTCTGATGTCCCTTTTCCTTATCCCGGTACTAATTACTTTCACTGTCTGTCTGTCTGTCTGTCTGTCTGTCTCTCTCGTGTGTGTGTGTGTGTGTGTGTGTGTGTGTGTGTGTGTTAATGTTCTCTGAACCACATGTCCATAAATCACAAGTCCTTTCTTGTGCTGTTGCTTATACCCATTAGTTCAGGCTCTTATCCCCTCACATCTGCTCTATTCCTGGAGTCTCATCGCAATTTGTCTACCTTAGCATTTAAATATTTCTCCAATCAGTTTGCCTTTTACCACCAGATCAGTCTTCTCAAGCTTCTGCTTTCTCTGCTCAGTCACTGTGGTGATCCTCGTCATTACCTGATTAGGGTAGTTGCAGACACCAAAGCCTCTGTCCATATGTCTGTCCTGCTCTGTATTATGCCCCAGACTTGTGCGCTAGCTGGACCAGCTTCCTTACTCCTTACTTCCTGTGATGAGCTCACCAGCCCTGGTTGGGCACCACTTCTCCCTGGCCATCAAGGCTTGCTTTGTGTCCCACCTCCTGCCTGAAGCCTCTCCTGCCTGACTGTTCCAACTCTTACTCTCTAGTGTCCTGCAACACTAGTATGTACAGAACAGCCCTTGACGAACATGCGCCATATGTGAGTGGAGAGGGAGCCTGTCAGCGTGTAGGTGTGCATCCATGGTACCAATTTTTAGCATGTGTCCTGTTGCCAAGGGTGGGGGGTGCGTGCGCGCTGTGCTCCACATTTCCTACACCTCCCTGTGGAGCGTGGTGCCACTAGTGCTTGGCACGCCTAATTGGCAGTGACTTGTTAAAATTTCTGAAAGTTGTAAAAGTTCACGTTGCATGTGTCCTCTTGATGGGCTGTCTAGTCTGTTCAATTAAAACCTTCTGTGGTGATCTCTGCTCTGCTTCTCTTGGTCCCTGACGCCTGCCTGTTCACTTGTGTTCTCAGCCCGTGCCCCGGATCATGGTGCAGTCTGCCCTCCCAGACGTGGGGACAACCAGAATGGTGGAGGTGAGTGAGTCAGGTGGGGGTGGCACCTTTGCTGGTGGCTGTCCCACATGTGGTGGGTGGCCCCGAGGCTGCAATTGTTGAGTCCACACCCGTGGGTTTTTCATTTTAGCATTCCCGTTTTGATAATTAGCTATAATATAGGTCACTGTCTTCTCCCTCTATATTTTCCTTGTTCTACTTTTCTATTTTCAACTTGTTAATCATATGATTGCTAAACTTTTAGGTGCTTGACTGCTAATGTAGTCTGCTGCTTTAATAGCCCACTGCTAGGCAAAGGCGATTTCTATAAACAGAACAATCTCCTTATCCTGAGTGTTTGCTTAATTCTCAGTTTTACATTTCATTCTGATTCATGATATCAGCGTGAAAAGACTAATGCTAAACTGGGGAGAAAATAGTCTCTTATGATCTCCCACAGATGAACAGCACTTCTCATCTTATGAATAGCAAATCTATTTTCTCCCACTGTGCGTTCATTCTCTTAGGAAGGGCTGTATCTTTATCGGAAAATTTTATTTATTAAAACAACAGCAAAAAAGGGCTAATGATTTGAAAGAGAACTCAGACCTCCACAGATTCACTCCTTTCTAAAAAGGCCCTTTTCCATCCAGAACATATTTGATGTTCATGTGGCCCCCCTCCGTGCTCCGTGGGCAGTGGTGGTTATTTTGCTGAGGCAGCACTGGGACCCCAAGGCCAGTGGGACGGAGGGAGCCCATGTCTCTCACGGGTGAGGGCACCAGACCTGTGGTGGTCTCTGTGGCTCAGGCAGGTCTGGAAGTGTCAGCGGGAATAACCCACACACAGGGGAGAAGGTTTCCACTCACATATCAACCCCAGTCAGGTGGGGGCAGCTTCCTGCAGCGCTGTGACGGAAGGAATCCAAGGCTGCGCTTGGGCTCAGCAGGAAAGAGCCGAGCAATCAGTGCTCACCTTCTGCCACCTTTGGTCCCTGTTGTCACTGTGCATCAGACCTCCAATCCCTGGTTGTCACTTACTGGAGGCTTTGGATAAATCCTTTAGCCTCTCTGGGCCATGTTGTAAAATGCATATGGTAATATTTGCCGGCCTACATCAAAGGATTCATGTGGAGGCAAATGGGATAACGACCAGGGAAATCCAAGACCCTGTCGCTGGACTGTCACCTCCTCAGGACAGGACCGAGCTGGCCCTTTGCAGACAGCTGTCCATGTGACGATGATGGGGTGTTACCATTGGAGAATAGGGAACATGGACTATTTCAGAACCATTGTTCCTGTTCAGATTCTAGACTCTGGTGGTTTTGTTTGTATATTCTTCCCTGCCTGGTCAGTGATATTAAAAATAAAATAGAAAAGAATAAATAAAACATGTACAAGTTGCAAAAGAAAAATGATTGAAGGATTGCCTAATCTTTTAGAGTATTTATGCTGGTGACAGTTATTGATCTATTGGATTTAGTAAATTTTGCAGCCTGGAGATCCATCACAAAAATGGGCTGTTAATCTCAAGAGGCGCCGTTAATTTCGTACCCTGAAAGTATGCCTTGTGGGGAAAGGAGGGCCTCTGGAGACAGGAATATAAATGACAGTTCACGTGAAAATGCATGATTTATCAGACTGCTGAGTTAAGCCAAGTAACTGTAAGAGACTTATAGATCTCAGCTGTTTCCGAGTTCAAATAAATCCTGTATTTCAAATGGAAAATGGCCATTCCTGTAATATAAATAATCTTTCCGTAAATATTGGAAAACATATTTCTCTTTCTGAACATCACCCTTCTTCAGAGCACCAACCCCATTCCCTGTTCCTGTCTCTCTCTTGCCTCTGTCATTGTGAACTGAATAGAAAGATAATCTGCTAACTTCTTCAAATGGCTTCAGTTATCACCGAAAGTGCACCTTAGGAGCACCTCAGAGCCAGCAGTATGAGGACGAGCACTGGCTGCCGTCATTCCCCATGGCATGGGGCTGTGAGTGTCTCTGTCAGAGTGAGGCAGACGAGTGATAGGAGGTGGAGGTGGGGGGCCAGCCTCTGTGGCTCCTTCTGCGCTCAGCCCCCCTTCGCTGCAGGGCAGGCTACTGCCTGGCCTATGTCTCCCTGGACCAGAGGGGCCCCGACCCATGACACGGGACCAGCCTGCAGGCAGCTGTCTCCTCTTCTTCTGTCTGACTCCTGGCCAGGAGCCAGGAGCCAGGCCCGAGGGTCATTCCTGGCTGTGCTGTTGAAGCTGTGTTGAGGCACGTCCACTCCTTCCATGGGATCCTCATTTCAAGAAAGTACTTTTCTGGCTTCTGGTGATTCTCTCAATTCCTTATGAAGTCAGTGGTGGGCAGGGGTGTCTGTTTCCACATGAGCAGGGTGCTTAGCCTTGAGTGCAGGGAGGCTGGGATGCTGGCAAGTAAGGAGGAAATTGAGACATAATATGCACCTACTGCGTGCTGCACCCTGTGGTGAGGACCATGTCATGCCTCACTGGCCCTACATGGCCGTCGAGTAGGTCTTCTTTCCCACCACCAAGCCCTTGTCCCACAGCAGCTGAGTTCAGTTCAATTCTGACACTGTCCCAGAAATGGCATCAGATCCCATGGGTTAAGGGCTCAGGCCCACAAGAATGTCACCTGTGCTTCTGGCCAACCGGCTGTAGATAAGAAGTTCCAGTGATCCTCCACTTGGGTTTGATTTATTTGTCAGAATGTTCATCTAACTCAAGGGAAACATTTTGCTTACTAGATCATGAGTTTTTCACAAGGGATACCGCTCGGGAGCAGCCACATGGAAGAGATGCATAGGACAAGGTGTGGGGAAATGGCGTGGACTTCGACACCCTCCCTGGGTGCGACACTCTCCCCACACCTCCATGTGTCCACCAAGCCAGCAGCTCCCAGAAGCCTATCCCTTTGGGTTGTTATGGAAGCCTTCTTACATAGGCATGATTTATTAAGTCATTGGCAATTAGTGATTAGCTCACCTCTAGCCCTTCTCTTCTCCCTGGAGGTTGGCTGTGGGGCTGAGGCTGGAATCACAAGGTGATCCTTAGGCGCCGGCCCAGGGTCACCTCATGAACATGAACTCAGGTGGTGTTGGAAGGGGCTTGTTAGGGATATCAAAATTGCTTTTATCACTCTTATCACTTAGGAACCTCCGGGGGTTCGGGAGCTCTGTGGTAGAAACAGGATGAGGGCCGAATATGTATTTCTTATAGGCCACACTGTCTCAGGCAGTGGGCAGGCAGGTGGCTGTTTGCTCCGCACTCAGCACAGTGCTTGGGGGAAAGCTGGGCTCACCCGGATGGAAATGGTGGGAAAGGACAGGCACCCAGTCTGCCCAGGGGCACAGCAGCGCTCTTTTCACTGTCAAAGCTGTAATGTTTCAGCTGACAACAAAATATGCTGTTCCTTTGGAAATGAGCAGTTGACTTTGAATTTTAACCTTTGTTCTTGGCCCTTCCCTGCCTCAGCCTTACCGAGAGAGTGTGGGGATTAGTGCGGCTCCTGATGTGACTGTGCAGATGGCCCCCATGAAGATCTGTGACAGACCCACGAAAGTACCTCCCCAGCAGACTGTCACTGCCAACACCCAGGCCCCCGAAGTTCCAGAAGGGCCACCCAGCCCTTTGAGTGAAGCCTCTAGCGGGTACTTTTCCCACAGTGTCTCCAGTGCGACGCTGTCTGATGCATTCGTCCCTGGCCTTGATGCCTCCGGTGCCCCAGGAGGCCAGACGCCCGGCTCGCCCCCTTCTGCCCTCTGCCAGGCCCCCCCGGACACAGAGCTCCCATTTCCATCTGCTGCTCCCACTACAGACAGTGATCTTCCTGCCCGGCTGGAGGGTCAGCGCAAGGTTCTGTCCCTGCCAGTCCCAGCAACGCAAAATGCACGGGGCAACAGCAACGGTGCGTCGGATGCCAGGCGAGTGGTTTCCTCAGAGGAGCAGAATGAGGAAGCAAGGGCTTCCCCGACTCATCTCCTCACATCTGCCCCCCAGAAGGAATCACCCAGCCAGCAGAGTGGTGGCGAAGTTTCTTCGGCCACCATGCAGCTTGGAAGACGCACGGATCTTGTGAAGCCTGCTGCCAGCTTCGAGCTAGATGTCTCCAAACCACAGCCCCCTGACCTCCTGTCTCAGTCACCTGCTCCGGCGTCTCCGTTCAGAATCCAAAAGGTGCGAACCTCCGAGCTGAAGTCGTTCACGCGCATGCTCGGTGGGGACCCCAGCAGCCCGTCTGGCGCTGAGGAGGACCTCCCGGCTTCCGGGCGGCTGGGTGACGGCAGTGCGGGGGCACAGGCCCTGGGAAAGCTGGAAGTTTCCTCAGATTCTGAAGAAGCCAGCGAAGTCCCAGAGTGGCTCAAAGAGGGAGAATATGTCACCGTTGGCACCAACAAAATTGGCATCGTGAGGTACATCGGGCCAACTGACTTTCAGGAGGGGACATGGATCGGAGTAGAGTTAGACTTACCTTCAGGTGAGTGCTGCTTGTTTGGGATGGGTCCTGGGGTCCCCAGGGGACTTTGCCAACAGCAGTCTGAGGAGAGAGTGCTGGCCCCACCCAGGCACTACCTGGAATTTCCTGTGTGCCCTTGGGCACATCATTTGATCTCCCTGAGACTCCAGGTCCTGACTTTTCAAAATCAGGACTGAGAGTTCCCTAAACGTTTTCTTTGTTAAACCTCCAGACATTTTTCAAAAACCTAAGACATTGATTGAAAGCTACTCTCAATTTGGTAATGAATTTAAATGCTTTTTTTCTTTTAAGTCAGAAAGGCATCTGCTTTTGAACTATAACTGCAACAGTAGCTGTGTCTGCTGTGTCTGCTCAGATTGCAAACTCTGATGCGTGTGTGCAGCTGGATGCCTCCACTCGAGAACAGAAGAGGTGATCTATGATGTACTGCAGGCTCGCCAGCCTGTCTCTTATGTCTCATCATAGAACGGCACATCTTAAAAGCAAATAGATCACCATTTTCTGAAAAACCAGGACCACAACTTAAGGAAATACTTGGTCCTTCAGATGTTTCTTTTTATTTTTATTTATTTTTATTATTTTTTAAATGTTTTTTATTTATTTTTGAGAGAGAGAGAGAGAGAGAGAGAGAGAGAGAGAGACAGACAGACAGCTGGAGCAGGGGAGGGTCAGAGAGAGGGGGAGACACAGAACGTGAAACAGGCTTCAGGCTCTGAGCTGTCAGCACAGAGCCCGACATGGGGCTCAAACCCACGAACCACGAGATCATGACCTGAGCCGAAGCCGGACGCCCTCAGATGTTTCTTTTTAAAACAGCTTTACTCTAAAACCAGTTCACATGTTGTAAAGTCCACCTGTTAAAAGTATACAGTTAACTTAGTGGCATTCGCTACCATAGTCTAATTTTAGAACAGGTTCATCAACCTAAAAGAAGTCACATGTCTGTTTTGAAGGCACTCCCCCTCCCTAAGCCCTAGTTAGCCAACCAATAATCAATTTTTCAGCTCTCTAAATTTATATGCAATGTCCTAATCTGGACTTTCACATAAAGGGGATCATACAATATGCTGGGCTTTTGTGACTGGCTTCTTCCATTCAGCGTAATTTTCCAAGGTTTATCTGGTTACAACCTGTGTCAGGACTTTATCCCTTTTTCTGGCCAAATAATGTTCCAGTCTGTGGAAGTCTCACCTTTTGTTCCTTCATTCGTCAGTTGATGGACATGTGGATTGTTTCCACTTTTTGGCTGCTGTGAATAATGCTATAAGGTGGAAGTGGTTCTAGAAGAGGAATGCAGCATAGGCCAGAACATTTTTTAGAGAAGTGTCTGCTATTATGTGTGGGGAAAGTGGGAGGGAAGTTTATATCTGCAGGTGGACTCAAGAAGTAAAGGGGGTTTAGCCAATAGATGAATTTATCCAACAATTAAGCACCCACCATGGGGCATTCACTGTCTTGGTTTCCAAGGATATCTTGGGGAGCAAAAAAAGTCCCTGGTCTCACTGGACTTTCAGTTTGGGAGGGAGAAAATTACCAAGTAAACAAACAGATATTGAGAACTTGATAGGACTAAGTGCTGTGAAGAAAATGAAATGGGGGGAGTGGGCAGAGGACAGTGGGGAGACCAGAAGCGGGGAGCCGGTGGGCGGGGGTGGCAGGTGGGCCCTGGGAGCCGAGGGATAGTGGTGGCCACAGAGAGAGACATGGTCTGTTAGATGTGCTGAGAGGTGCACTGACGAGTCCTTGCTGACCGAGAGGAGGTGGTGAGGGAGGGCCTGTCTGGAGAGGGGGCAAGAGAGAACGATGGGTCAGGATGTGTGGAGAGGACCATTCGTGATTGTTTTTGCTGTAGAGATCATGGTGACCAGCCTGTCACCATGAGATGTTATTTAGGGGTCAGGGTGGTCCCTTTGCTCAGGTATCCTCTCTCTATAGACCGGAGTGCTGGGTTCTCATTCTTCACCTTAATGCATTTTTATTTATTTTTACAAAGGAAACTTCTCCCCCCCCCCATTTTGACACATTACACGTAACATCTGACTAGCTACAATTTGGTAATTTGCCAGTTTCCATCTAATGGATTCAGGAAAAATAATCATTCTACCAGCGACCTCCATCCTAGGTTTACATTTGGACCATCGAGGTTGGAAATGGTCTGTGCCCAGGGGAGGGTGAGGTCAGTGCCACGGTTGCATCGACCTCACACCTGTGCTGCCTGGGGGTGCCTGCTGCTGGCGGCCACCATGTGCTGCCCGGGAGCCTGTGCCTCCACCCTTGTCTGTTCAACAGGGAGTGAGGGGCCTTGGGAAGCCAGCTCTATGTCGTTTTCTCATTTCTCCTCAGGTAAGAATGATGGCTCCATCGGAGGGAAGCAATACTTCAAGTGCAACCCTGGATACGGGCTGCTGGTGCGGCCGGGCCGGGTGCGCAGAGCAACGGGTGCAGGGCGGCGGCGCAGTGCAGGCCTCAGGCTGCAGGGTGTCCCTGAGCCCCGAAGGAGCAGCACCCTCTCCGCCTCCGCCACCAACCTGGCTTCCCTGACAGCGGCTCTGGCCAAGGCAGAGAGCGCCACGGCCCTGAGGGCCGACAGGAGCCATAAGAACCCAGAGAACCGGAAGTCCTGGGCCAGCTAAGCCAGCCCCCGGTGCCTCAGCCCTCCTGCCTCAAGTCCTCCTGGGCTGCTGGCCTGCTTCCACTGCGAGTGCTGACGGAGGGGGTGGCTCCCGAGCCTGGGAGTGGGGTGACAGTCCTGGGGTGAGCAATGACACCTCAGATCTCCTTCTCTGGGGAGCAGCGCCATGAGCCCTTTTTTGCACAACACAGTGCTCATGACCTCTCCCTGCTCCTCCTGGGACTCTGGAGGCTTCATTTCTTCCTCTGCTCAGAATGAAGAGGCATCTCCACAAGGCAGAGGGGTTGAGGGTTCTAGGAGCTGGAGCAGTCCTGGATCGTGGGAGGGAGGCCTCTGCCGGCTCCGTGCGTGGAGTTTTCCCCACCTGGGGCTGCTGTTCCTTTTTTCTGTTCTGATGACCCCATTAACCTCGTAACCAACCTTGTAACTGTACCAGTGCCTTTCTTTCCCGCAGAGGCAGGGCAGCTCCCTCTGCCTCCAGGGCCAGCACTGCAGTCCACCCACCCAGGTCCTGGCTTGCTCCCGGGGCTCACTGCATCATCTGGCCCCCAGAGATCCTACACCAGGTAACAGACTCCCACAAGTGCCTCTGGTGGGCCTCCTGGGACTTCTGGCAAGGAACGCTAGACCTGACCCTCCCACCTTTCTCTCCTCCTTTCTACAGGGTCTCTTAGCAATTTCTTTGTGGGCTTGTTAGTGTCTTTCTACCTGGAAAGCGTTTTCTCTTTGCCATTTGTTCCCTTAACAGAGTGCTTGGAATATATTTATTTTTATTTATTTTTTCCAAAATCCGAAATCTTTCGCGAGCCACAATCGTCTGCCCAGGCACGAAGGCCCCGGGCCTGCCTTGCACATCACCAGCCTCTGGGGCCATTCAGAAGCCGCCAACCTCCTGCCTCTTGCTGGGATTTCTAGGGGGGCCAGAGGATGATGCCCCCCCTTAGGTTATTGACACAGACACACAAGTGGCCTTACGCTAAGGTGGTGGCAGAAACGGAGGATTATGTTATGGTGCGTCTCCAATGGTGAAGTCAGAGGCGTCACAACCTTATTTGTTGCAACTTTGGTTTCTTGGAAGGGCCTTAGACCAGGTTACTTGGTAGTTTTATACCCTGACTCCCTGAGGCTTGGGGGCCGCGGCCTAGCAGGTGGGCCTGTGCAGGGAGAGCTCCCCACTGTCCCTACCAGGCCGGACCTGGACAGCATGACTCTCCATGAGCACTGGCCAGCTCCCGAAGGAAGCATCCGGTCCTGGAGCCCTTCCCTGCCGGGCTGCCTGGGAAGGAGTGTGCGGAAGTGAGAAGAGGGCTGGCGCCCCACAGGCAAGAGCGGCTCCAGTGGGCAGTGCCAGCTGGGGTGGAACCTATGCTAGTGTGTTTTGAACTTTCTATCGCAATAGCCCGGGGACCTAGTGCCAAGCATTCAGCCACCTGCCATGCATGTCCTCACGAGGGCCTCATGGGCCGAAGCCCTGAGCAGGAACCTAGGGCACACCTTGGTAGCCTGGGGACAGGCTTGGGGACAGGATTTGTGCACAGCACTCTGGGAGGCCTGTTTTTTAGTTCTCACGTTTAGACTCTTTAAAATGATGCCCAGGAAGCCTTTTTGAAAAATCTCTGGTTTTCTAGGGATTTGCAGCCCCTCCGGAGAAGTAATGTCAGGTTCCCTGGCCCAGGGTGGGGCTGTCTGGGGCCCACGGGTGCCTGAGGGTTTGCAGCTGCGCAGGCCCAGGCCCGAATCACCCCCAGGGAGGAGTCCGGGACTAATTAGCCTCCATTAATTACACGTGGTGCGGAGTGCCCGCCCACGCCTCGGCCCTGCTTCCCAGCCAGCTGTGCGCCAGGTGGGAACTGCTGCCCCGCCCCCATGGGCCTCGGTCCTCGCTGGGCTGGGCCCCCGAGACTCGACCTGCCGCAGGAAGACGGCCCGGAGCTGAGGTGCACACCCCTCGTGTAGCTTTTTCCCAGCAAATGTTAGTTTTAGGGCTGAAGGGGATCTTCCCACAGGGATCGGGCTGTACCCAAAGAGAGTTCAGTGCTTTCTTCCAGTTTGTGGAAGCCCCAGCTCTAGCTCCCGGCGGGGCTCTCTCTGCCCTCCCCAGAAACTCCTGTCTGTGCTCTGAGCACAGTGGGTGCCTCCTGGACCCCTTGACCCCTGTCCTGCTGCTCAGGGAATCTGCAAGGCTGTAGTCACTTAGCTTGGAGCGCCCTCCAGAAGCTGCTCTCCCGGCCCCCCCCCCCCCCCCCCCCCCCCCCCCCCCCCCCCGGCGCCTAGCACCGGCAGGCCTGGGGTGGCCCCAGCAGAGGCTCTGAGCGCCCAGCTCCCCGTGACAGCCGCCCTCTGCATCCTGTCCTTGCCTGCAGATTGGCCCGGAAGGTAGGTGTCTTCGCTTTGTGGCAACCACAAGGGCACCGGGGCTGGAGCAGGCCCGCTGGGAGGCCCAGGTGTGAGGGGACGCCCTTTGTGTTGCGTGGTGACTTCAGCTGGCACGTGGGGGACCACCTGGGCACGTGTCCCGGAGCCCGGGGCTGGCCGTTCTGTGCTTGTTGGTCTGCCTAGCCGCCTTCTGGACACGGAAGTCCTCCACAAATCTGTGTTCAGGCAGGACTTTCTCTGCAGACAGCAGCAGCGGTGTGGCCCGCTGACAGAGGTCCCGGCACCACTGCTTACTCTGAGGGGAGCAGCGTTGCTCCCACAGCCTCCCATGACCTCCCTGTGGGTGGACCTGCACATCAGGCTCACTGAGGAGAACAAATGGAAGGTCGTTTGGCCGTTTATGAATCTTATTTACTTGGCAAAGTACTTTCCTGACCCCTCAGCCCAGCACGCGCTGTCAGTAGTCTTCAGTAGAACCGTCTCGGGAATGTCAGTTGGGAGATGGGCGTCATGCTCGCACACTCTCTCTCCTCTCGGTTTGGTTAAAATGGAGTGGACTGTAATAGAATTATGGACTTGAGCGAGGTCGTATAGCTGGAACTCATAGGAGCCGTGAAGGGACCAGCCTGGGGTGCGAAGAGGTTTCAGGACCACCTTCTCTTTCTCTCAAGGCCCCCTCCGCAGCCAGCATGGCCGCCCTCTGTCCCCTGGGCCTACTTTTCCAACATTCCCAGTTTCCTCTGCCTGCGACTCCCCACCACCCAGCTCCATTCCTCGCAGGTCTGCCTCCCAGAGGAGCAGTGTTGCCCCAGCCCTGGCCTCCCCTGGGCCTGGTGGGGGAGCAGCTGAGAGTGTGAGCAGCTGAGGAGAGGTCCGGTGGGGGCAGCCTGGCCGCCCACCGACTGCGAGGGCCGTCACTGGTCACGGGAGGAAGGTGCTGCTGTGGCTGCTGCCTGGTACGCTGCTCTTGCCTGCGTGGGGTGCGCTTTGGGCCCCGTCCCGTAGGGTGTAAGAGATGTCTGTCCCATCGGTGTCGTTGGTGAGCTGCCACTGCAGCTGGGGTCAACAGTAGGCCCATCCCAGGGCCGGGAGAGGCTGGTCTGGCTGTCCTGACCCCGCTGTGGCCCCATGGACACCCTAGGAGCCACGAGGACTGTACGGGACAGCCTCACAGGGACAGGGTTTGCGGTCCCGACCCTCTAGTCTTCTTGCTCCATAACCTGTGCGTCCTTTCAAGTCCTGGGTGTTGCTGGGTCAAGCAGGGTGCAGGCCTCACTCCACTGCGGTCCGCTGTCTTTGGGCAGCTCGGGCAGCCCCCCTCCTTCGGGGGTGAGCGGTGTGAGTCTGAGGGAGGCCTGCCTGCTCTGGTCCACGGCCTCGGCGCAGACTCAGGTTAACCTGTTACTAGAAAAGCAATGACGTGCAGTAGACATGGTCACTAATGCCATAGCCCAGGCACTCCCCATGGCCCGGTGTGTATTAGGCTAAAGGTGTGGTCTTGCTGGGAGCATGGCCATGCAAGATGGAGAGGGGGCTCCCCTCACCCACCTTCTGTTCTCATCTGACTCTTAGGCGTGGTTTTAAATGAAGTGTCAGCACTAAGATTCGAGATGTGGTTCCAGCAGGTCCCAGGCTCTGGGACTGAGTATAACAGCAGGAGGGGCTGGGCCACCTGGACGCTGGGGCACCTTAATGGCCCCAGGCAGCACCAGGACATGTCAGAGGCCAGGGTGGATCCTCGTGGGCTTCTGCCTCCCCTTCTGCACACACACAGTCACCACTGGCCGCCACCCCCAGCGCACTGCAGTCGGGGGCAGCTGTCCGCATTCCCAGCCTGGCCAGAGGGCGCGGGAGCCTGAGGCACAGCCAGTGCGTGTGCCTGGGGCCAGCCACGGGGGGCCTTGTGTGTTTAGTGAGAGATTGGAGCTTCACTGAGCTATGAATGGGACTCTTGAAGAGTCTGAAAGGCTTAAATGATGTTTAGAGCCCCCATTACTTCCTTACATTTTCTCATCTTGGCTTAACGTCCCCTGTATGTGAAACCCACAAGAAGTTCAAGGGTATTTATTTTCCTGGCTAAGATTAGCTCCACTTGCCTGTAGGCCTGCATCTTGGACAGGGAGTGCCTGAGAAGGCAGCCCCCTGTCGCACCTTACCCTGGGGACAGGGAGTACAGCCTGTCCTGCAGCCCAAGACACTGGCTCAACTGTCCCCACGTGTATTTTTCTCTCAGAGAAGTCTGTTGTGCCTTCAGCCAGGCTGCTGACACTACTTTTGTGGGGTGTCTTGGAGTGTCTTCTCCATGTGCGGGGTTTTGTAAATATGATAGTTTCACATATAAAGAAATGATTTTGATTGGGGGACTATATTGATTTGCTACACATGAAGTGGGAGTTTAAAAAATCCAAAGACTCTGTAATGAAGTGTAAAGACTTAATGATTTGTATTATATAATGAACTAAAGCTCTGTACTTTTGTACCATATATGCCTTTCCGTCGTATGACCAGCAGCCTCTAAATAAAACCAGATGATTTCTTGCCTATGTCTGAGGTTGGGCTTGTTGCTTTCCCCTTCCCCACCCTGAGGCCTGGGGTGTTTGGGCTCATTCTGGGCTGTTCCACGGGGTAAGGGGTGGCCCGGGTCCAAGGCTTTTCAAGACTGAGAGTAGGACAGGAGGTGCAAGGAGACTGGGTCCCTGAGCGAATATCTCTTCAGGCCCCTGCACGCCTTGTGGTTCAGACTAAAGAACTGGGGAGGCCCCACAGGTTCTGTGGCCAAATCTTATTTCCCTTAGTTGAGACCCTCTTACAGGGGCCTAGAGCCAATAGAAACTTTCTGATGGCCTTTGACCCAGGATAACTGGAGCTTCTGGGCTAACTGGGGGACAGCCGGCCAGAAGTTGGTGGTGGCAGGGACAGTCCCCTTCTCTGGAGCAGGACGTCCCAGTTCTCAGGCTATGGATCCACCATCTGCCCTGATCTACACGACTGACCCCACATCTGCGAGTGGAGGACTTCCTTGCACTGCCGCACAGCGGCTTGAACCTTGAAGGTTCTGCAACAGGCGTTTGGGGAGGAGATGATGCTCGTGGACACCAGCAGGCCTGGGTCCCACCCTGCAGGCTTGAAGCCCAGTGCTATTTGTTGGTTCCTGCTTGTCCCCATGAGGCCAGCATCCACAGGATGTTGCTCCCAGCCGGGGCCCAGCACGGTTCACAGGGCGCTAGGGGTGCTGGGCCCTGTCCTCTGCCCGGGGAGGTGAGCAGGTCTCCTTAGGTTGCCTGCAGCGAGCCCTGCACCGGGCAGGGGGAGGCCACCCGGTGTGCTGTCTTCACGGCAGATGGACTCCCCCGCGGCCCTGCATCAGTGAATCCCTTGGGCCTCTGACAAGGTCCTTGCAGGTGGAGGGCCGACTGGAGATGGCCACAAGTCAGGGCACATCTTTGCAGGGCTGGTTTATATTCCTAAGTGCCGATGGGTTGTTCTCTGAGATAAGTACTGCCAAATTATGACAAATTTGGCAGCTGGGAGCTGCCCTGATCTGAGGCAGGAGTCTGAATGTAGAATTGATCGAGCTCCTGGGATGAATCTCAATTTTTTAAGCCGCTAGTTACTCTCTTGCAGCTCATGAGAACTCCCACAGCATGAGACTATGGGGTGGTTATGGTTGCTCAGACCCCAAAATGAGCCCTAGTGGTTGTGTCACCTTTAGTCCGCTCCCTTCACTCGCTGAGTCACTCGGTGAACATGTGTGTGCTTGTTCCACCCCAGGCCTTGCATAGCGAACAGCGCAGATGGGCAATCCCGACAGTGTCCTGGTCGGGTCGGGAGTGCACAGTGCCCGAGGGAGGGGCCCCGGAGGCTTTAGGGGCTGAGGACATTCCCTGTAGGCTGGTGTGTTTGCAGGACTCGGAGGAGGCGGTACTGCTGGGAGGCGGGCGCGAATGAAGCAGAAAGCGGCCTTGGCACAAATAGAGGATCAAGAGGAGACAGTGTCCTCAGTATCCCCTCCCCATCTCCTGCTCACTTCCACTTGGCAACTTAGGGTTTTGGGGCAACGTAAACTTTTGCATAGCCCTTCCTAATTCTGTAGGATAAGAAGAGAAAACCATTTATTTTCTTCTCAGGTTTTCTCTGAGGAGGAGTAAAACAAGTCCATCTGAGGTTACGGGTTAAGCAGGAACTTGGGCACTCTGTCCTTGAGTCCTGGATAAGAATCTGCCCCCAACCATGGGTGTCTTTAAAGAAAAAGCCGCAGCTTGCTTTCTTTGCATTTTTCACTGCGAATGGAAAGACAGCTAAGAAAACAGAGCGCTGGGGACATGGCCTGGAGCCGGAGAGGGAAGGTGCATGGAACTTCTCAGTGGTGAAGCTGCTAGGACCCCAGGGGCCTGAGCTGTGGGAAGACAGAGGGAAGGGAGGAGGGAGGCTGGGGTCCCCGTGAGAGCACCTCGCCCCCCAGAGGAGCAAGGGGAAGGCGTGACCTCCTAGGGTAAGAGAGCCCTGTGCAAGAGGTGGACGGGCTCGGGGGCTTTCCAGAGCACGCTTCCCACGCTACCGCTTAGTGTCTGTCACCTCAACCCTTTCCAGGCGTCCTTGGCCTCTGGGTGTGCCAGCTGCTTTTTAAGGCACAAATGGACTGATGTCCAAAACAGAAGGCTGCCGCCCCTGTTAGTGCTGGAGAGCTTCCCAAATGATCGTTCTTACTCAAAGAAATCCCGGCCAGGCTTTGTTCAGTTATACATTTTATTCTCTAATAGGTACAATACTAAAATAATCACAAATTAAAAAAAAGTTTTATTAAAACAAAACTGTACAAAAAAGCAGTATACTACATTTTAATTACAGAACAGTCTACTGTCCAAAAGGCACTAATCCAGAATAGGAGATACAATGATACAGGACTCATTTGAACTATTTTAATCAATACAATAGAGCACTTGTTTCTTTGACCATTTACATCTAGAAACAAGGGCTGTTTGCTACAGTCATTACACATTGTTATAAATATGAGTCCCACAGGTGAAGGTGCAGTATCGCTCTCCCTAGGGAAGGTTCAGGCCACGAGGGACTGCGTGGGGCCGAGAGGTGGGTGGGCAGCGGGGGCGGGGCCCGGGCCCAGGGCTGCTGGACACCTTCCCTGCGGTCAGGCCGGCTGCCCTGGGTGCACGGAGCTTGTCTTCCGGCCTGGCCTCCCAGATGGTTGGTTTCTGGCCATTCCTGGCAGCCACTTTACCCCCTTCTTGTGTTTTAGCACCGGGAAAGTGGGTTCTGAGATGCTCCAGGGAACTGGGGCTGGAGGTCTGGGTGACGAAGCGCCAGCAGCTCGGCAGAGGGGAGGCGTTTTGGTAACCTGATCTGAAAAAAGGCAGCAACTACTCGGAAGAGGGACACAGAGCCCAGGGACAGCTAGTGAGCTGGGCGCTATGGCCAGGCAGAGCCCCCCTACTTCTTTCTGGGCAAACTTCTGGCCCGGAAATAAGAGGTCTCATTCCTCCTTTCAGAGAGGTCTGCACCCCCTCCTGATGGATCTGGTGGAGAGTCTTCTGTTAGAGAGATCTCACAATCTTTTGTTTTGGAACTTGCTTTCTAGAAGTGGGATTCTGCTTCCCAGAGGTCGTGCCCTGCCTCGCCGCTGCCTCAGGATCGTGAGCAGCTCCTGGGCAGCAGACGGCCAAGCTCTGTCCGCTTGTCTGTGTTGGTGACCTGGACAACTCTCTCACCCCCAGATTTCATTCTCTAACGGACTGTGGACCTAAGAAAGAGAGATACTGCAGCTTTCCGAACAGTGTCATACACAGAGAAGACAAAGACAGGCATCTGATGTTAACAAAAATAAGTAACAAAGAAATAGGATTAAACCAAATCTCTTCTCACAGCATCCTATACTACATCCTCCTTCTGCTTAGCAGAAAATTGTACGTACACAAAAATACAAATACACAATTTTGTAGAACAGTCTGATTTTAATATATTTATATATATTTATATTTATACGAGTGGCAGGTTAGTTCATTATATAGAGCTTTTTGCACTTTTGGCTCATATGCAACAAGGCTTATAAATTCAGCTTTAGCTTTCATTCAGGTTTTATAGCTTTTGAACAATTGTTTTCACATTTAAAGCAGCATCCAATTTGCACTAGGAGTTGGTGGTGATTATAGGAAAGACGGGGTCAGGAGGTTACTGACAGGGAAGGCAGGGCCAGGGGCAGATATACATTCCAGTGTGTGTGGCGATGTCAGAAGGACTGCTATGGGACAGAGTTGACCATGATGACCCCTTGAGGTAGACTAAACACCTTACAGCAGACTCAGACACAGGTGCGACTCCCCTCAGGGACACATGGTGCACAGGATGTGGGACAGAGACCAGGAGACGCCAAAGGGAAACACAAAGACTAAGACACACGACGGCCAAGGCAGGGAAGGGCACTCGGCCCCAAAGCCATCTGGCAGGGACCCCACACAGCCCGTCGCAGATACTCGAGTATTTGGTGGACACTAAAGACATTCAGGCAGTCCCAAGGCATCTGGCCCGTGGTATCTGACCGGATTACGACTGTCAACCTCACTTTCCACTTCATAACCTGTGCCCGCTAGTTCCCACGCCTGCAGCCAACAGCAAGACAAAGCTGCACGTGGTTCTGCAACAGTAAACAGTCCCCAGCATTCTGCGCACGCCGGGGTGTTCGGGTCCAGGTAATTGAGAAGAAAAAGGGGCGGTGGTGCCGCTTGCTGCACTGCTGTCCCCTGCTCGGCAGTGCTTCTGCACACGCTCAGCGGGACAACTGGCAAGCATCTGTAGAACCCGACAGCACTAGCGTCTGGAGAACGGAGCAACAGTGCGCGGCCCGAACCCGGGCTGGGCTGACGCGCTCCAGGGTAGCCTCCCTTTCATCACCACCACGGATTCAATATTCTCCCATCTGACCGCTTTCATCAACCCACCTCCCTTCTCCATCCCAATCCAAAGGATTCCTCTGGCAAATTTGCCCATACCTGTTAAATGTGAATGCCCACCATTCGGGTTATGACATTGTCTGAACAAAAACACTGGATTATTACTGAAAATAAAGTGCCTGGTATGGATTTGTCCATTTTGCAAAACTTTCTAATGCACCAACAAATCATCTGAGCGCCGCTTAGTGCCATGATGTGAGCAGAGTGCAGTCACAAAATAATCCGTCGTACACCCACCATGTAATAAAGGCCCTGAATTTAGGTCAGACTGAAATTACTTTAAAAAAGCAAACAGATAATCTCACACTCATTTTCAAAGACACAATTTTGATCTTGCTTCCCCCCCCAGCGACGATGGCCTTTCTGAGCCCTTGTGAGCAGACACCCTGATCCCTCAAATCTAGGGTGAGGACAAGGAGAGGCGGCCAGGGTTCCAGTGATTAATGATGGCAAATGAATCATTGTTTTACACTATGATTATCTGACTCTTTGCCCTCTTGGGTCTGGATGCACTTTCCCAGCTGCGGACAAAGACCGAATTCTGCTCTGAGGCTATCGTGCTCTCCCGGATCTTCCCCACTTGATAGCTGTAGATTTTGCTAAGCAGGCTCCTTAACATTCTCTATGAACCAAGACCATCACCCCATCGACAGAGACACCCTTAAAAAGCAGCGCAGGACAGAGTGACGGAGCCAGCCTGACAGGGCAATGCCAACACTGCCCTGCCCGCAAGCTCACCTTTGTAGTTGTTCTGCCAGCAGAACGCTGGGGGCCCTGGAGAGGGGTGGCTATCTGCACCTGCCCTTGAGGGCTAAGTGGAGGGAGGGGCGGGGGCGGGGGCAGGGCACAGGCTGACTCTCTGGCAGGTTCCAGAGGTCTGTAACTTGCTTAGGCACTTAAAAAACAGAACTAGAAATGTATCCTTGCAAGGTGCTGCACACCCAGCGGTGACTATGGCCGTGGAGGGAGGGAGGGGAGCCCACGGGGAATCAGAGAAGGCTCTGGGCTCTTCTGGGGGAGGCAACTATGATGTTCTTGGTCTCAACTGGCAGGGCCAATGTCCCACCTTGCAGCCTGGGTAAAGACGAAGACACAGGGCTCTGCTCTTCCCTGTTTCTGCAGACCAGGGCGACCGGATCAGGGGGGAGCAGGCGTGTGGACTGTCTGCTCTAGACTCACGGCCACAGGACCGCACGGGCTTGCTTGCTATTTTCCGAGTGAGAAAAACTACTAGGAGAAGAGAGGCCCTTTTGAGAGGAGCATTCTGGCAAAACCATGAGCAATAAAGAAAAGCCTTGCCAGAGACGCGAACGCTGGAAGGGAGAAGCTCCCCCTGCTCCCAAAGAACTTTGGTTTTGGTTTTGTGGTGCCCGTTTTCAGAGATGCAGGATGAAGGGGATTGCTAACTCTAACATACTGAAATGTGGTTTTCAAGGCAAATCACTAACAATAATGCTCTTGAAAGGAGCCCACAGCTGAGCCCTCACCTCTGTTCAGTCCACTCTACTAATGTATGCGCTGCCTACTCCCGTCCATGAATCTGGCATAAAAACAATGTACAATGTAATATCACTAGAGTGGCTGCTGTTTACATTAATATAGCACTAATGTCCTTTTGTTTCCAGTTTAATAGCTTCAGTGAATGATAAAGTGGAAAAATGACCCTTACAAGTTTATGCTGGGCTCTTAGTTCCAGTAAAGCAACAAAAGGGGAGTGGTTTCTGGGCTTAAAGGAAGCCAGAAAATAAGCTGGAGATTTCCACTTGACCTGGAAGTGGTGGGAAGGTGGAAGTTAGAAAGGCAACACAAATCTTGTGACTCATCTCTGCCACCCATACTGGTTGGTAAGAGTCACATGCTCTTTCCAAAGATGGAGTTAATGTCTCCATTCCAAAATTTCAGTGGCACCCAACTGCCACCAGAGATGCCAAATCTGGACCAATACCTAAACAGAAGGCACAATATCTTGTTCCCTTCCATTAGGGTAGGTTTTTTTGGTGGGGGGATAATCAAAAACCCCATTAGCCAGCTAATGAAACAAGGTACCTATTACAGGGCCACCAACTCCAAGGAGTCAACCTGGTGGATCTGCTCACAGGGCCACTCCAACTGTGGCCTTCCTCCTGGGGTGGTTTCCACTCTCTTGGGCTCCAAGGACGCCTAGGACATGACATGACAGAGTGGATGAGAAGAAAGTGACAGCCCCCTGGGAACCACTTTCAAGAGGAAAAGAGCTGGAGAAGCGAGGGGGAGAGAAACGTGGAATTTTAGTCCAGTCCTCTGGTCATCTTGGAGCCAAAGTCCCTGACGGTAGTCACTGAGCTGCCACCTGAATCCCAAGGCAGCTAGCCCCTTTGCTGGACTGTGGTTTATTGGAAAGTTCTATGCCGATCCGAAATCTGAACCTGTCTCCATGCAGGGCAGACACCAATACCAGAATCCCCAAATCTCCAAAGTATTGCCTCAGCCCCATGGCCTCTCATGACTATGATGGACAGCAGAACGAGTTGGAATGGCTTAGCCAAACACTTCCGTGCAGAAGCAGGATGCCTAACAGTAACAGGCACTAAGAAAATGCTTGAAGAGCTAAATAGAAAGAAAACAGGAAGTGTATGAGGATTTTAACACTCTCTGCCTGCAACTACACCCAAGGAGTGCTAGTAAATTCTACTTCCCCTCAAGATGCAGTGACGAGACTGCCATACTGTTCCTTCCCCCTGCAAAAGGCAGGACCTCACATTTCGCCTTCTGGATACAGGATGTTTGGAACAGGTTTCACATCACCGCTGCTGAGCCTCACTGAGTTCACTGTGTTTGCCACTGTCACTAGCCATGGAGAAAGGCCAAGGGGCAGGGATGCTCTATGTCTAGATCATCACAGTAACACTAGTTCAGTGTCAGGGGGGGACGAAGGGCACAGAAAGAGGAGAGCAATGTGACAGTGTACTGGTGGGGACTACCCAGCATTGTCTTGTGAGAGAACGACATAGGTGAAGTGCAGTGATTTCACTCAGAGCAATGCCAGGCAGACCCTGTGGTCCATTCTCCAAATAACATCTACTAATGTCAAAGAAGCAACTGGAGATTTCCCTTGACTCCATTAAGTTGATGCTGCTCAGTGTAGGGTCTGCGAATCTTCAAGAATAAACGAGCGAGGAAGAACTCTCACAGCGCCTGGCACACGGTATAGCTCAACCCAGCCGCTGTTATCAGGAGCTCTGAACGCTCAGGAGGTCTGAATGTTTGTCTTTTGTGCATTATGACTTAGAATGACACCTTTACTCTGGTTTCTTGTAAGAGTAATTTCTGGAGTTTTCTTCCCAAAAAATACGATTTCATGGGTATTACCCATGCTTTCATGAATTTGGGTGAGTTGGCTTTCTCTTTTGCTTTTTTCTTGTTAGTGGGGGCTGCTGGTGGCAACGGCATTATAAGGTGTAGGGTTTTGGGAATCACCAAAATGGCATGTGGAAACATCTGGGGAGGGAAATGTTTTTTAGTAGCACCATTCCTTAAGCGGCACATCTAATACTTTGATCCCTAAAATAGCAGATTGTTAGAAGGTTTTAACTGCAATGATAATTCTATTCTATTTTCTTTGAATATACGCAGATACTCAGAACCTTGTGCTTGCCGTTTGAATGCCTGTCTGACCAATCAGAATTATACTCCTCTAGTGAGTTCTCAGAATTGCTAATCTTAAAACAGCTTCTCAATTCTAATGGAGATGGTGATCTTTCAGCAGCTGGGAAAATAAGGGATCCGGTAACTCTGCTCTTTGGGGTCATGAATCTACAAGCCAACTGTCAGGAGACTGAGAGGACCCCGCAGGGAAGTTTCCACCACAGCACATGTATCTTGAAAGCAGGTGCATGGGGGGTGGGGCTGACAGTTGCTTTTAGATCCTACAGGAAGACATAAGCACCGAGTAAGAACTTTTAATGGCATTTTTCCTGATCTGGGCCAACAACTACACATTTTGGAGTATTTTTGAGGGAAACAAGAACAAAAGACCTCAAGGCAGAACCCTTTCTCAAACTCTGTGGACGGGGAGAGAACAATTACACAGAGGCAGCCTGCCTCGGTGTGTTCATCAGACTGAAGTTTAACTAGCACTGGGGAAGGATCCCTTCAGATATGTGGAGGGGGGGGGAAAGGTTTGTGTGAGGGCAAGCAGCAAAATATGAACAAAAGCAAGGGCGGCATTTTCTCAGCGGTTACTAAGCAATCCTGGAGTGTCCAGGCCTGAAGGAAGAAGGGGCTTGCGGGCCAGGCTCCTGGGCACAGCTGGGCGCCCCAGCTCATGAGAGGCTGCCTGGCACTCTGCTGGGTGCTGGTATTTGTGTGGGGGCTCACTCGGTCATGTAGCTGAATGAAGACTTCTGCAACTGATGGAAAAAAATCAAAGCATATTCTAGAGAAAGGCGAGATCACGACACAGCAGCGCCCGTCCAGTGGGAGGCCTCTGCGGGAGAAGAGCAGACATCCTGGGCAGGAGACCACGTGCGGTGTCAAGACCACACGATGCTCAGTGGAACAGGAGGAAACCAAGAGAAAGGAAGAAACTTGGAAGGGAGAGAACAAGGACTTGGGAGGGATAGGGATAAATACCATGACTTAGCAGAACAATGGGGCAAACTCGGGGGTAACAAAAGACTGCCGACATAAGGAACATAGTAGTTGCCCTGTAAGAGCAATGCGGGGGAAATCCATGCACATCCATTAACTTCAGGACACTGCAAATACCAGGACCCCGTTTATGCCACCTAGTTGTTTAAAGTCCACGTTTACTTGTGTTTGTGTCACATCTGTCAAAGATCGTATGGTTCAACGATGAAAACGCTATTTAACTCGTGTAAATTCCCATTTGATACTTTCTGATGGTGACAACAATGGAAATATCAAGTAACCAAGGAGAAAATTAAAATCCTAGGGAGCCTGTTAAGTAGTGTCCTCAAGTTAGGCCACACAATATACTGAGCTGGCCAGCAAGTGGGACAGTCATTGAGGACTTGTCAGGGACTGACTCACTTTGGGTTTCTGCCAAAGGTGGAGCAGGTTGAAACTGGATGTGTGACAGAGGTTTCAAATAACATAGAAGTCAAATGGGGAGCAATAGCAAAGGCGTCCATTTTGAAGTTGGAATAACTCCAAATCCTTCTCTTTCACTAAAGGGAGAGGACATGAACACCATGTCATTATGTTAGTTTACTGAGTTGCTGTTCCAAATGTTCTTGGGAGCATCAGTGCTAAAAGGGAACGGGGAATGGGAGATCTGCCATCTCCAATCACATAAAGGACAGAAATCCTTTTAATTATGACCATGCCAATCCACATCTTGCTAAAACAGCTAATTACATGTCAGGAGGACACTCAGTCATTCAGAACAATTGTCGTTATATTTTTATATATTCATTCTGTGCCACCCCCCTCAATTACCATGGTTACAATTTGAAAAGATTCAGGCAAACCTTCATTTGATCACCGAACACCAATGTGAATTTGAGAGTTAATTATGGCTGTATAGAGCCACTTTTATTAAAAGAGAAAATGAAAATGGAGTTAAGGGAGCGACATCCCAAGATGTCTGAACCAGGAGCCGAGCCGTGCGCACAAGCCCCACTCAGGTCAGCGTGTGGCAGCCAGGGTGACAGCGCACACTCAACAGCTGCCCCCAAACCGCTGCACCTTGGGGCTCAGACACCCACGGAAGCACAGTCCTGCTGTCCAGATGGGCAAATCAATCTTCAAACTTGCCAACCAAAAAGGGTGTCAAGGAGGGAAAAGCAAACCTCCTGCAGATGCATCTCTGGGCGCTGTGCTGGCTAACGAGATAACAGGCATGAACTGTGGGTGGCTGACGGCCAGAAGTTAGACTTGACTTGAATGGAATCATTTAGAGTTAGTCCTGCACAATGGTTGGCCCCAAGTATCCTATGAATCGTGATGAAACAGAAGTCCAGGGGTCTGCACACTGGTTACCCATGGCGTCTATTACATCCTCAAGGTCCCTGGGTGATGATAAGCCTGGGGTACAAGATCTTTTGGTGCGGCCAGATTTTCCCTCTCTTCTCCACCCTGCGCATTCCTCTCTTAATTACAAAGGAAAACTAATGTTATAGGAAACTGTCTCAGCTCGTTAGCTTTCTCTTTGCTGCTACTTCTCATCTCCATCAAGAAAGAATGATGAAGCTGATATAGAAACTTCTCAACTTATAAACTTTCAGCTTTTCAATGTCCATAGATAGGAACAAAGTTGCACTTCAGAGATAAATGAGTCAACCGCTGGTCTTCTAAGATGACAAAAGCAGTCGCTTATCACTTTTAGCTTATATGTAAAGAGACTAAAGAACAGCCTTTCTGAACATAACCTGTTTGTAAGAGGAGTTTTCTGTGATTGGAAAAGGGACTTGTGGGGTTGATGTATTTCAAAAGTCTTTCCCACCACCTCAGTATGGTAGTTCTCCTCAGAGCGGTAAAGAAATCTTTCTTCTTATGTAATAGTCATCTTTTGAAAAGAAGAGCATGTAATGGAAACCATGGTACTGAAAAAGAAAGGACCTCTGCATGGACAACATGCTACTTATAGGATAACCTGGCCATTCAGGGTTGCCTCCCTGGGAAAACCTTGTGTTCTCATTATGGTGCAATACCTCCAAACTGGAAAACCTAGGTTATTACTAAAGTAATGTAAATTAGACATTCTGGAAATTAAGAAACAGGAAGAAGGTTTTCGGGCAGACAGCTCAGTTAGCCAAATTCAACATGGCTGATAACTGATCCCTGAATCCTGAGTAAACATCCTTGCTATTTAGAGAGCACACAAAAAGGAATGTTTTAAATGTGTAATTCCCACCCCTGACCCAGTGTACCCCCCACCCCACCCCAGAAAGACGCTGCCAGCCAGAAGCTGGTTAGTGCGCCCAACTTCCACTTGGGAAATCTTGACAAACAAAATCGGCTCAGTAAAGCTATAAATGGATTTGGCTGGTCTCAATGCAGCCCCAGTAAATACAGTAGTAAAACATTACTAATAATCACAACAACAAAATGACAAAATCGATCACCACTCTGACCTAAGGTTTAAATCACAGGCAGAGATTAACACCGAAAACCAACGCACAACATGAAGGGTCAGGACTATTCAGTGTAGAGTGCTACTGAGCACAAGATCACCAATAACAAGAAAAATTATTGCCTAAGAATCTGCTGAGATTCGTTGGGGAAAAAAATACTCTGGTTGTTCTTGGAACAAAAAAAGACAAAAAGCAATTTTAAGAGGCAGAGCTACAAGTTAAATGGGAAGACTGCTCCTACCCAAACCCTTCTTAGGACCAAGAGAGTAAGGACTTGAAGTTCACATTTTTAGGACAGGGGCGGGAGGATTGTGTATGAAAAAGGGATTATTTCCACTGTAATGGGCAGAGATAATGTAGCTGGTCAGTGGAATATGTAGCTGGTCAAAAAGATGGTCTGCAAGACAGAAAGGAGTGTTTGTGTGAAGAGGCGGACCACACCCACATGCTCTGCCTTCCGTGGGAGATAAGAATCCCAGCAAAGATGTCAGCTCAAGATGAAGACTCAGCACTGGAGCCCAGGGGCAAATGGAAGAGGAGCTGTTCACAGATGGAGAGGATGTGACTGCAGATTCCTGATGAAATAAATCTATTTACACTTGGTGCCTGGAATCCTGGCTAGAATCCAGGAGGGAAGTTTGTAAAGAACTGAAACAGGCGTATGAGTGAGCTCTTCATGAGTTGTCCCCTTTGAGGTAAAAATATATGTGGATATCTGGCCCCAACAGCGGTACTGTGGGTCACTGGCCTGGGGGCCATTGTGAATCCACAGGAACCGGAGTACTGGGTTTACACACTTCACTGGTGAGTGGCTGCTTCCTCACTCCTATCTTTTAAGGTGGTCACCTCTACTGAGCTACAGCAAAAGGTACCTTGAAGGAGTCTTCCTGTTCCAGGAACTTTCTTCCTTGGAAGGAACAGGAGAAGGTGGGGCAAGGGGCCACCCACCCAAGGACCTGTGTGGGAACTGTAAAGATTCCTTAAGTAGTGTAGTAAGTAACCACACTTCTCAACCACTTAAAGGACGGAGACTGTGAAGAAAATTGCCCTACGGGGTACTTAACAATTATAAGCTTTGCTGAAATAAACCTGAAATAAACCAAAGTGTCTATTTGGTACAGACTGGCACCAGAAGGTCTCAGCTAAGAGTGTACTGTATTGCCCTCAGAGGCCTTCACCCCAGTTAGGGTTATCAACAGAAAATCAGAAATCTCATTCAGATGGTCCATCTTTAAAAGGTCCCTTTGTAAGGCCGTGTTGTAAGAAGAGTAGGAAGTTTACCCATGTGACTACAGTAATTCAATGGAAGTGTCTTTCAAAAAAATAACAGACAAGTTCTTGTAAGATCTGTTGACAAGGTTCTCCCCGCCCCCCTTTTGTTTAGTCTTCCTCACTGGGGAAGAACAGTCCTGGACAGTTCTCTGGGGCCTGAGGGACATACAGTTATAGAGTAAGAGCAGAGGGGCAGAACGGGAATTTTTTTTTTTTTTTAGTCTGGCTCTTTTCCCTTCAGTAAGAGAGCAGTTTAGGGTTTCTATTTAAATACCACCAAACCTAAAAAAGCTTAAGAAAAAAATTCACTATCCAAAGATACTACAAATCAGACAGTGGCAACTCCATGTGCCATTATGAGAACTAAGGTAGCCTGGACAAGACAGCAGAATTGAACCTGGGCATAAAAACAAAAAAACAATGGCAGATTTAAATCTAGGCCCCAAAGAACTACATTTTTGCTCTTGGTGAAGAAGCAGAAGTTCTATGTAAGGCAGCAGGTCTTAAGAGCAGGCCAGCAGTCTTCTTCAATTAAAAGAATTCTGGATCTCCTGAACCCAATACGAGGCTCCCCTGCATCGGCAGACATGTGCTCTCGTATTTCCATGTTGCCAGATAGGGCCCATAACCGCTTTCATGGAGACTGACTCCCCCTTTATTCTCTGAAGCTTTTTTTCCTTCCTTAAGGCCTTAAAACAATGAAACCTTTTAGCTCTTCTCTGGCAATCACTGTATTTCTTTAGAAACTGCAGCTGTCTTAACAGTTTGGGTCTGTTTCTTTAAAAAGACCAGCAAGAACAAATGATACTAGCAATCCTGTCATAAAGAAGCTATCAATTATAATAATCTCCTTACAATAAATCATGGATGTGGCTTGTCAGACAGTATATTTTCCTCTCTTCTTTTCTTTCTGATTCAACTGAGAATAAGCAGACAAAATTTTACCGGAATGGAAAGATACAATATGTTACAGTTTTTTCTAAGTAATATAAAAGGAAAGAAAGATAACATAATCTCCTAATTGAAATAAAAAGTCAAACACACCAAGAAAGATAATGAGCAGGGGGATCATTCCTGAGAATAACAAATGCTACTCTTGAATTTGTTGGTTCAAGTAATACAGTAAAACAGAAAAGACTACTACCCCATTTTACTCCAGTTCTTGGAGGCTGGAAGAAGTAGATACATTTTCGGCCTGAAATCCACACACAAGAGCAGGCCCAGTCCCTGCCCTTAGCTCTTTAAAGTCACAGACCCACACAAGGTGGCACTTTCATGCCCTCTAAAGGCTTCCGCACACTGACGTACACAGGATGGACAGACAGGGAGAAGACCTCGTCAGCACATGCCTTAAATGGAGTTAGACCAGCTAAAAACTCGTGGGTATTTCATATCTCAATAATGAGAAAGGGAAAAACAAAGGTCAGTCTCACTCTCATCTCAATGGTTTCAGGTTGAATACATCTGGTGGGGAAGAGGTGGTGAAGAGGTAAGGAAATGGCACCTTCCTTCCGTCTTAGAAATCGTTTTCAGGTAATGGACAAAAAAGACAGTTAACAGCCAGCCCCCAACCCCCCTTTAAACAAGGCTCCACTGTGCACAGAAAGGAGACAGAACGAGGCAGAAAACACACAGCAGTCATGCCTCCCTCAGACTTACCCTACACTGCTACACTGAAGGCTGTTTCCTCTTCCCCACAGTGACAGTGTGTCATTTAATCGGGATGCCAAGAGATCATTTTCATACAAGGCCAGCAGATGTAATTTTCTTTGATGCATGAATAGTTCATCATTTTGCTACTAGATGACAAGGTGATCACAGGGTGACTTTATAACGCAAGTTCACTGTTTGGTATTTTGAGTTCTCAAAATGAAAAAAAGATTTATCAAATATAAATATCTTTAAAAAGTAACAAAAGTGCTACATATGTGATCAAGGAAAAAAATTCCATTAGTTACTGCCGCTTAAAGTAGATTAAACTTTACAAATATTACCACATCCATTATCAATATGGCTTCCAATTATTAAATAAATTGCCTGTAGCAATATAGCTTTTCACACCTCTACAAGGACAGAGTAAAGAGAACACCAAAGCAGTCACATCACGTTGTATCTCGAAGACACACCACCTAAGTGGCAATTGTCCCCTGCTTTTTTCTGCTATTTAGGAAAGTATTTGCAATTGTGATAGTCAGTCAGCATAATCCCACTATAAAGTTCCTCTATCACCTCTCATATTGAGGGGGCTTCAGTTAATGGATACAAAGACTGGAAGTTCATTCACTCATTTGTGACCTTAGCTCCATCCTTGAAAGACTTTTTTTGGTAGCAGGGAAAGGGGACACAAACAGGAGGCAAAGCAGCATCCATGATGACCTCCAGCACTTTTCCAGGCAGGCACATACCTGTGCCACGTAATGTACAGTGGTTCTGAGAACTGGACTTAACATCCATTAGACATTCAGCTCATGGTTTTTTTGTTTGTTTGTTTTTTGTTTTTTTTTTTTCCAATGCTCTCAAGCTGGGTTTCTGGTTTTTTTGTTTTATAGTTTTTTCTTTTAAATGACTTTTGTTTTTTGTGTGTTTGAATCATGGTCCCAAAGGCAGAAGGCAGTATTTTATCTACTTAGTCACACAGCTTGTGAGAGGAAAGGATGTCTGTGTCAGGCATGTTAACATCAACCAAAATCTGAGATCAAGTGTTTCCATGGACACTCCACATTTTTCCACAGCACCCAAAGAAGTATAATATAGCCACGGTGTGACTATTATGAGGCACGGCTTATTGCAGCTGGAAATCAATGATTCCCACTGAGTGGGAATTCTAGTGTTCCTTTTACTCTGCAGATACTCCCCAAATGGTGTCTGCCAATCCTGGGCCACACTACCTCAGCTTGCATCCTATCAGTCTTGGGGAAGGAAAAGGGTACAGACTAGTGTTACAGGAATCTAAAGGTACCCAAGGTTTTACACGTAGCCTAGTATTTGAGAACTGAGGGCTATCTAAATACCTGGAAGCACTTTCTTGGAATGCTAAGACAGAGCAGCAAGATTTTCTAGCCTCGGGGGCTGGGAGAGGGAAGTGTGTTTGGTTGGTTGGTTATTATTTACTGGGAATTAATACTGAGAGAGTATATGCAAAGGCTGAGGGCACCATGCCATCTTCACAGAACAAGACCCTAACGGCTAACTGACATACAAGAGACTGCCGGTTATACTGTAAGAACACATGTTAAGGACCGAGGAAAGTCTGCTAAGGTGCTACGTCTAAACTAAGTTAACTTCTCATGTTCAACCCTCCCTGATCAGTCGTCATCCAGGGCCTCTGTCTTGATTTCGTTGGCTCCTTGTCGGGCCAAGGCCAAGATAGTATGGTTGACTGCTGCCATTTCCACGGCTAATGAGATGGGGTCTTGGTGGTCACTATGGCTAGTGCTGTCATCCTAAACATGCAGAAATAAGAAACAAGTGTTATTAGTGGATTGGTAAAGTTCTCCAACTCACAGAAAGGCATGCTAAGGGGAAGGGAGGCAGAACATTCGTGGGAGGACACAGTGGGGGAGGGGCTCGTGACAGAGTAGAGGTGAAATGTATTTAAGTAGACACTGAATGGAAATAGGTCTAGACTTCCAGTTGACATTTCCATGATTCAACAAATAAAAAGCACCAAAATATTTTTTCTTGCTGATAATTTTTTCCTTCTATTATAGGAAGATTGCTGGTGATGATAATCAAACCTGATCATTCTAGGTTTGCAGCATAGCACTAGTCACTGACAGCCATAGTAGTGAGCTAGTACTCATATAAACAGATTATAAGAGCTCATGGTTCTTTCTACTGAGCTGAGAAAACTAAACTAGAGACAACAACATCTTATGGATAAAAATGCATTTTTATAAAAGAACAGAAGACCCAATAAACTCTCAATTACAACAGGACAAAAGTATAACTGCTGGAAATGGCTATGGGCAAAAACGTGTGGTCCTCCACTGCCAGAAGGTAGCTGTACCAGGCAAGAGGCAGGCGTATGTAGGGGGAGCGGGAGGCTCCCCCTCCACGGACAGCTCAGTGTGTTCAACAACAAAGCTGTGAAGGAAACTGGCAGCACAGGATGTCTGTCAGGCAGTGAAGACGGTGTTACACATAAGCGGTAAGTTTCTCACCTGTCATGTCTTCAGGGGAACTCTGCATCAAAAAGCTTTGGAAAGGGTAAGCTCCTTGGTGGAGGAGGGGGGATGGAAAAATATCATGGGTTGTGCTGCCCTTAAGGCATCTGGAAAAAAAACGTGGAAGTGATCCATCTACATTGGTAGATTGAAAAATAACAGGAATGTTTCCAATTAGAAAGGCAGAGTATTTTCTTGAGTAAAATCTGGAGTCCTAAAAAGAAAAAAGGTAACCCGTGGGAATTACGGGCTTCACTGTTTCATTCTCATTTCCACAAAGTGGTCTGCAGAGTTTAAAAGGGGCTCATGTGGAGTCTGTGCATTCCTGCCGTATCTGTGCTCAAGCTGGTAAACAGAGGCTGCGAAATGGGTGGCCGGAGGAAGGACGTAAGTGGACTATTATATCAGAACTGGCTGAGGGATGAGGCAGAGGTATGTATACACTAGAGAAAAGAGAAAAAGTTTTTCCTGCTGGGGTCCAGAAGAGATCATACATTCTTTTCATATTCCAAACAGAAATGAATTTTAAATTCTATGAAAATTTTAATGAAATCTTGTCAACAGATATGTGGGGGGAAAATTCCCACATTCTTAGTTACCAAATTATTCCATCCAGTGGCTACAATTAAATATATATTTTCCCCCAAGCAATGAAGACTAAGTCAGGGTGAGGTGAGAAAACATGCATTTATGAGAGGACGTGTGTGTCAATGTGCCAGAGGCTCTGGAGGAACCATCATCTGGGCGTGAGGGTTCCCATGGCGACGGGGCCGTGGCGGGGGGCCTTGCACTGTGTGCTGCATCAGTACAGGGTTAGGTACAGCAGCCCTTCGTGTTCTCAAACAGTGAGTGTGTGTGTGGTGGATGGTGTAACTTGCTTGTTTGGATCAGATCCTCCTCTCTTCTTCTACCTTCTCTGCTTCTCTGCCTCCCTCTGAACTTCTTCCCTCCTCCTCCTCCCCATTGCGTACTTGCCAAGTATCCTGTTGTATGACAATAAATCCATGTGGGTGAATAATAGGTTCTCACAAATTTTACAGGACAACTGAATCTTATACCACATTCCTTTCAAATTACATGAAAATCTAACTACACACATGAGCAGAGTGGAGGGACATTAGATTGTCTCCTCTCCCCCACCCCGTACAAAACACACCCACAGAATTGAGTTGTCATACTATCCCACCCACTCTGTACCCAAGAACCTCTGCTCAGTGCTCACCTGCTCTGAGTAGTCATTTCCGTCAACATCATCACTGTTGGAATGGCCTCCTGGACTCTGTACATCTATCCCATGACTCTCCAGGATTGCTGCTTCTTCGAAAAAAGCAAATAGATCCCTAAATTATCTGTTACATTACTATAAGAGCCAAAACACTGATTTAATCTTTGTGAGGAAATCAGAATGTAATTAAACAAGAACCTAGATTCCTCTACCTTCTGATTCTTTTAAATTGCAGACAGAATTCAATGGCCTGTGTGCCAGGGGAGGGACACAGTGGCCATTCTGGAGCCCCTGCTGCTACGCATGCCACATCTGAGCGGCTGACTGTTCGGTGCTACGTAAATACTTACCGACTCATTAAATAGCCCTCCTGTCATGGGGTTCTGTAAAGTGTTTGAGAACTGTACTGATAGGCAGGAAGTTTAGAATTGAAACGTAATTTTTGAAGCTCAAAACCAATGCCCCACCCAAACCTCATTAATTCACATTTCTGAAATGCTCTTCTTAAAAATCTGTGTTTTGCTATGTTTCCTATAAGACTCTTTCATTTCAGTTCTATTAATTCTATGTTTCTTAATATCTACATCACAGCCTAGTAATAACAAAGACGCTCAGGATTTCACTCCCTCTCTCAAAACCTTAAAAAGTTATCTTTACCATGTGGCATGGGAGTAATTGGTCAGGGGCCATGTCTAATTCTAGATTCTAGAACATTAAGAACAATGCCATTATTAGTATAATACACATAGTGCAAATAATACTAACTCTTAAAAACACAAAGAAAAACATACGACAATTCTTGTTAAGCTTAAAAGTTAGGATTATTAAGACCTGCAGTTCTAAACTGGAGGTACTTAAAAAAAAAAAAAAACCCCAAACCAAAAATCCGATGTCTAGGACTGCTTCAAAAAAGAAAGCAGCCTCTCTGATACATTACCAATATTGGCTCTCCTCTTGATCTCCTTCCGTCTGTTAGCAAACCAATTATATACTTTCAGGGAGGTAACTCGTTCCAGGTCTGATAGTTTTTTCCCTGTGAATACATACAATAAAATTCAGGTAGTCTGCATCTGAGACTAGTTTTAAGGAATAATAATTTTCTTTTTAAAAAGTTCTTTTGATTGCATTTATTGCTAAAATAACTGATACAGGGGATTTTTTTTTAGTACTATGTATACACTTAAATTAGTAGTGAGAATAAACCCTAAGTACAGAAATAGCAACTAATAACATAAAATATTTCAGAAAACCACACAATACTAAAGAATTTCAATACTAAATACAAAATTAGTGAATCCCACAAAGTCAAGCTCTAGGGTTCACAGTTCAGATGATAGTACATGGAGGCTTCACTCAATTAGCATCATTCTAGATGAGTGTGTTACTCTTCATCAAGTTTCCAGGTAGCTGAAGTAAACTTAAATCTTTAAGGCCGTATAATAAACTAGTTTTCTGCTGTCTTAAGGCAGAAGAATAATTACTGTCCATGTTTTCTTTTTTTTTTTTTTTTTTTTTTTTTTACTGTCCATGTTTTCTTGACTCTGACCATCCATTATTGTAACTATGCTAGAACATATAGCACAATTCAGGTTGCATTTTAAATTTATTATCTTCTTTGCTGTCAAATATGACTTCTTACAGGCTAACACCATGCTTGCCAACAAGGGTCTGCCTGTACCTTTTCCTCCTCCCCTGTCCTTTTCTGTCTTAGCTTTTAATCCACGGTGGGTGGAGAAGCCAGAAAACATGTTAAGGCCCTGATGACACAGTGTGAAGTGTTTTCCCGGACGGTTCTGAGTTCCTGCACAGCCTCCGGGGTGGGATGCGTCTGGTGTGAGGTAAGGGTACAGGTGTCACTGGAGATGTGTCTGTAGGGTCTAGATTGCTAGAAGTCAAGCTTCCAGGTAAGGGAGAATAAATTACAGTTTAATTATGATAAAACATTGACACTTTTGTATCTATAGCCTTTAGGCCAATCAAATTAACTGGCCAAATAAAGATCAATTGATCATCTTAACTGAGAACGGTTTCTGGTAACAAAAACAGTAAAATGTGGAATAACATTTTAACACATGGAAGAAAAGTCATATGTATCTTTAAGTGGCTCCGATGACTTGCACAGGAGCAGTAGGACTTTAGAATGGAACTAACTAAGTTTTCCCTAGCTTTGCAGAAGTCATCCCAATGCAGGGAAGAGAAAGAAGCCAATTCCAATAAGAATTCTTTCTTCAAACAGGTCTACAGAATTATGTAACACTTGTAAAAAAAAATAAATCTTTTCATTTATTTATAAGCCTTGCTTAAATATTCCAAACTTTAAAAATTATTTTGGAATTGGTATAGTTATGTTCTATTTTTGAAGACATCTATACCGTCTTTACAATTTCAAGGCCTCCTGTCTTAAGCAGGGCACTCCCTTGCAACCTTCCATGGGAACATCTGATCTGGACCACCATAATTCCATCCCCGAGAAGTACCACTTGAACAGGACAGGGCAGCGACTGCATAGGACGGTGGTGACGATGGAGCCTAGGGCACCTGGTTGCAATGAATAAAAAGATTCTTGTCCCAGATGATGACCTGGCACCGAGAGCTCCACCACCAAGTTAAGTGGCAGCTTGTCGCCTTACCTGGCTTCTGTATAACTGCATTGCAAGCATTTGCAATTTCTTCTCTCTTGGCTTCATCTGGGTATTGATTCTCATTGAAGTAACTGCAGGGGCAACCAATTAAGACACAAAGTTTGAACTTTAAAAAACGTGCTCTCATTGAAACGCTAACCCACTGAAAAATCACATTATAATGTGGCAGTACAGCATCTAGTCCAGGCTGTCCAATGGAGTTTTCTGTGAAGATGGAAATGGTCTGTTCTTTACTATCCAATAGGGGAGCCACTACTCACATGTGGCCGCTGAGCAGCTGAAAGGAGGAGGCTGATGTGACTGAGGAAGAGAACTTTTAATTTGATTTAATTTTAGCAAATTTAAATTTAAATAGCTAAATGTAACTAGTGGCTATACTATATTAGTGCAGGCCTAGCTAGCTACTGCTTTGCTTCATTGAAAGATGTCCTTGATATAAAAGTTGCTTGTATACATATGGTTGGCTGAAATCAGAGTTCTGTTACGGAGGCGCTGGTAATAGTAGGACTTTCTTGTGTGTGTCATATTGGTTGTAGCGGCAAAAATTTAAAATGACCAAATTGTGCATCAATGGGAGAATGGCAGAACAAATTACGGGACATCTATATTTATACACAACTATTTAAAAATGACTAGGAAAAAATAAGTTAGAGCACTATCCACTGACCTGGAGGGATGTTTACAACATTCCTAAGTGAGAATAACAATCTGCAGAAGAGTATGTCTGGAAAATGCCATGATGAAATTTGAAAAAATCCTATATGTACATAAATTTGCATGGATGAATGCTTGGAAGAGTAAACATCAAGCTGTAAAAATCAATTATTTCATTGTGGGGGAAGGGGATTAGTGGAGGAGATTTAAATATTTTTGTCTTTTTTCATATGTTACAAAAGCACATATTACTTCTGTACAACAGTACTTAAAAGAAATTAGGTTTACTGAATTTCTCCTTAGCATTATCAGACCTGTGAGACTCTATGTGGGAAGATAATGCTTACTAATGCTACTTTTATTGTCATCTATGATTTTAATAAGATCTTTATACTTTGAATCTGTAAACTTATGATCAGGAAATGATCCCTTGTCAAGGTTAGAAACCTCCCCTCTCTCCAGGAGCCTCCCTTCCCTTAGAATGCAGCTTTTCCATTCTGTCACCCTCCAGTGGACGTGCCGTTCACCAGGAATAAGCACACGGGAAGCTGCAGACCCTTCCTGTGAGCCCCCAAACGTGACTTCTGACCCCCATCTTCCACCCCCACCCCCAATCTCCATTGAGCATATCCTTTGCTGTGGTCCTGACAGCTGCCATGACTGGAAAGCCTTTCCTTTTCAAAAACACTGAGTCAAAGAACTAGATCATACAAGTCCTGTCAACCATCTTCCACAGCGGTCTGCTTGATTCTGTGATTTCAACATCTCTTCCTGCATGGTTTTCTAGTGTTCACACTGAGTGACTGTCACCATAACTGCCCCACTCCCACACTCTCACCGGGCCTTTACCTTTACTCCACTTGTGCTAAAACACAGCACACTGGCATCACCTGGGAACTTGTTAGGAAGGTAGAATCCCAGACCCCACTTCAGACTGAATCAGAATCTGAACTTTAACAAGATCTCCAGGCGATCTGAACACATATTAACGTTTGAGAAGCACTGGATTAGCTTCTTTATTTAAAATTCAACAAAGACAACAAAAGCAGATATTAGGCACCTAGCACTGTATGCTTGCACTGTGGGTAAAGAGAATTAGATAGTTTCTGACTTCAAGGAGTTTACAGTCTACTGGAGAGACATAAAAGTCAATATACTTGTGGCCAAATTCCACAGGATGTCTGAAGGGAGTACTGCTGGTACATAGATGAAAGTGTCCTCAGTGTACTGTGCGGGTGTCTGGAAGCTTGTGGCAGAGGAAGTGCGGCCTCGACTTAGCTCTTGAAGATGGGCAGGAGTTTGCAAGGCAAGAAAAGGAGGAAGGGCATTTAAAGCAAGGGGAACAGTATGTGTAAAAGCAAAAGGTAGATAAAAGCGTTAAGGATTGTGACTACAGAGAAGAATTCAGTGTGGCTGGATTATGGGGTTCACAGGAAAAAATGAGGTATTAGCCTGGAAAAGTAGGATGGGGTCAGCGTGTGATGAGCCTTGTCCGTTCTGGTTGGTAGTAAAGATGTCATCTTGAAATAGAGGTTTTTCAAGCCACATAGAAACATACTCCCATCTGTGTTTCAGAAAGATTACAAATCTGCCAGACTCAGCCTTCTGAATTTGACCTCCATCATCTTAATTCTGAAATTTCCCAATCAACTTTCTACTTACCTACTCCTCCTCTTCAAAATAATTTTTTCTTCACCTTCTTTATAATCTCAAATCCTTTTTTTTAAAAACGTTTATTTTAATGAGAGAGAGAGAGAAAGAGACGGAGAGACAGAGAGACAGAGCACAAGCAGGAGAGGGGCAGAGTGGGAGAGAGACATAGGATCTAAAGCAGGCTCCGGCCTTTGAACTGTCAGCACAGACCTGACGCCAGGCTCAGACTCACAGATCCTGAGATCATGACTAGGGCTGAAGTCAAATGCTTAACCAACTGAGCCACCCAAGCTCCCCTCAAATCCTTTTTTAATAAAGTTTTTATTTATCTATTTATTTTGAGAGACAGAGAGAGCACATATCAGGTGAGAGGGGCAAAGGGAAAGAGAGAGAGAGAATCCCAAGTAGGCTCCATGCCCACTTAGGATCTTGATACAGGGGTGGGGGTGTGGTGATCTCATAAACCATGGGATCATGACCCAGACAAAACGAAGAGTCAGGGGTGCCTGGGTGGCTCAGTCTATTAAGCGGCCAACTTCAGCTGAGGTCATGACCTCACGGTTTGTGGGTTCGAGACCTGCGTCAGGCTCGGTGCTGACAGCTCAGAGCCTGGAGCCTGCTTCTGATTCTGTGTCTCTCTTTCTCTCTGACCCTCCCCTGCTCACATTCTGTGTCTCTCTCAAAAATAAATGTTTAAAAAAAAAAAAGAAACCAAGAGTCAGAAGCTCAACTGATTGAGCCACCCAGGTGCCCCTTGAATCCCTTTAAAACACTCCTCCACAACTTAAAAAAAAAAAAAATCTGTTTATCTATTCTTCTGACCTCACCTTTCATTCCTTAGCCTGAACTTCATGGTGAGCCATATCAACAATGTCCCTTGGGAGAAACTTAGATTATTTAGCTTTTCTGTCCTTCCACCATGCCTGTCCAGCCAATCTCCTACCTGCAGAAAGTACCTTCCACAATTTTTCGTCCATCCTTCTCTCACAGTACCAAGTGTGCCTGGACAAAGTCATAAAATAGGGCCAACTGGGGGGCTCCTGGGTGGCTCAGCTGGTTGAGCGTCAGGCTTTGGCTCAGGTAATGATCTCGCGGTTAGTGGATTTGAGCCCCACATTGGGCACAGGCTGACAGCTAGCTCAGAGCCTGGAGCTTCGGATTCTGTTGTCTCCCTCTTTCTCTGACCCTCCCCTGTCATGCTGTCTCTCTCTCTCAAAAACAAAAATAAAAAACATTTAAAAAAATTAAAAAATAAACAGAGTCAATTGGTTTCTTTATAAATCTGTGCCTTTCAACCTTAACTGGGCCCCTCATTTCTGATGGGAACTCTTTCAGTCCTTTCTGTTTCTAATATTCCATTTTTCAGACCCCACTTAACCAAAACCTTTTCACTCTTAAGTCCCAAGCCTGTTCAAACCCACCACTATCATTCTTTTTACAGATGACCTTGCCTCCTCTTTTACCAAGATGGAGGTTATTTAATATAAGTTTGCTTAATGCAACTTCTAAACCTCTCTGAGTCACTGCTCATTCATTTCTTCATCTCATGGTAAAGGAAGGTCCATTCTTCTCTTCAAGGTCTCCTTTTCCACTTGTATCTTAGATCTCATCCTCCCTTCTTTCATTTGCTCCCCTCTTTCCTGCGTGCCCAATCTTTTCCCTGTACTTATGCAATTACTCTATTTCACTGATTTTATGATGTACATTTATTATTATAATCTCTAAAATCAGGATATATGTGATAATTGGTGATGTCTAAGATTAACTGGCAGCATTTTTTTTTGTCCCCTCTCATGGTACCCAAAATAAAGGAGTGTCTTACAGTCAAGGCCTTCTCAGATTTGATGGGGTATGGTTCAGACCTATCGTCCGATTTCAGCAGCTCTAGAGCCACTATGCCTCATTATGGCAACTCTTTTTCCAAATTATTGCAAAGCCAGTGACTAACTCCACACCCCCTTTAATGTCTGCTTAATATTCCTAGTGCACATCTCTAGTCATGGCACTATTCTGTTAAAATTTTTTAAAGATTATAGAGGTATTCAGAGTTCTCCCCCAAACTACCTTAGTTTCTTTATCTGCTGCTGCTACTACTATTATGCATGCTATAGTCTAGGAAAATGGAATAACTGTATAAATAGGAAAACGGAATAACCATGTAAACTCCTAGTATCTCTGGGCCTTTCTCCTGCCAGTATGTTTGTTTTTTGCCTTCCCCCAGCCTAAATCTTGTCTTTCAGGCTATAGGTCAAGTATCAGCTCTTGGCTAGTCAAAGGTAAATATCACTCCATGAAACCCACAGCTTTCCATCTGTCCCTCTCTTACATTTTTTCATCTTGTCGCTGTTCACTTTTCATTTTATCACTGTACACATCTCTCCCTATGTTGAAAGCCGCCTGAGGTGCAAGTCTGATTCATCCTTATATGCACACCCCACTGATGACAGCACTGACAAGTCAATAATGATGAACAAAGCAAAGTTACCCTAAACCCAGTATAGGAGTTTCCAAAAGAAAAAAATACCACTGTAAAGGAACTGTTGAAAATCAAGAGTTATAGAATCACTGCAAGAGAGTCTCAAAGATACATACAAAAGAGATGATTAAGAATACTGGGATGGACGGAGGACAGGGAAATACTGGTGGTAATTAAGACTGGTTTTCACATTCTGTTTTATATACTTTTCAGCTGAATTTCTGAAATGAACATATGGTATTTTTATAAATTTTTAATAAAAGAACTTTGGGAAAACACTGAAACAATTACACATTAGTTTAACAATTAACAGTCCATAAACAATTTATGTTTAGAAAGTGTAATTAGATCAACCAGAAAATATTAGGATTGTGGCTGCTATTCGAATGACAGTAGAACAAAGCCATAGTATATGTGAAAGCTAAGTTAGAATTTGCAGTTATTAATGGCATATATGACTTAATGAGTTAAAAACTCTTAAAAATCATTTTTACTGTGTATTTTACTTCTTCCAAATCAAATATGAGAATTCACTACAGTTTTAAATCTTTACACCTGACAATTAGTAATTTCTTCTCTGTTAAGGCCCTATTATTTTTATAATTAGAAATGTAGGCCTACTGAAAATATAAATTTTCAGTAAAATGTACCACTACACCTGAAGGTGTATACGCCATATTGAATACCACTTTCATCTTTTGTCTCTCTGTAGTGTCTCAGTGTTTAAAAAATATGAATTCAAGAGAGACAATATAATCTAAACTTATAAAATAATTTAATAATTAAAAATATTCATTGCAAAGCTCTTTTCTTTTTCTTTCTGTCTCTTTCTTTTCTTTTCTTTTTTTTGCAGTGGGAACAGATATACAATACCAACATAAAGTGGAAGAGGTTTTAGGAAAGACAGAGGTAGGCCAGGAAATAAAATATTCAACAAAAATGTATTACATAACGGTGGGTAAGGCTCTGTACTTGAGTGATTGTTAGTTCAAATACAAGCCCTGATCTTCAGAACACGTGGCTCAGCTTCAGCTGAGGAAGAATATATTAAAAAAGTTAAATAGTAGGAGGAGTCAAAACAACAGTCAAAACAGTAACAAACAAACCAGAATACACCTAGCTGCTAATTAAGGATATAAATGATGTGCTAAATAAATTCAGAATAGATGTGTCTATGGACTAGGCTGATCTGGGAAAGCTAACTGAACTGGGCAGTCTTTTGATGAAGGCACAGACTCCAAGCATTGGAGAGGAAAGGGCAAAGTTAACAGTAAAGACAAAGATATAAAGGCATAAAAACCTGAGATATGCTTGGAAAACAAGGCTACTAGCAATGCAATCTGATTAGACTACAGGGGTTACATAAAGCGAGACCTTGGTTTGCTGAGATAGTGCTGTTACCTTGGATGATTAACAAATTGACTTCCCCAAAGTATCTCACTTTAGACAATAAATTATATGGTCATCCTGCAACCACATCTCATTACTGACTCACCTGAATATAGTGTAAAAATGCCCTAACCTTTTTCATATGTGCTCTGTGAAAAGAGGGCATATTAACTGCTCAGAAAAAAAGGAAGCATCAAAGAAGATGGTTAACTATAGTTACTAGCTAGTTACTCACAAGAGGAGCTCTCTAAGCCCAAAGAATCTGCTTGGCACATAATGCACATTAATGCAGTAAGCAACTGTTTGATCAAGAGACGGTTGAATAAATAAATACATGAGAGAATAAATGAAAGAAGGAAACAAAGTAAAAACACAGAATAGTGGTTTCAGTTAAGGCTCTTTTTTTCATAATTTTTTAAAAAGTTTATTTATTTTGAAAGAGAGAGCATGTGAGCACTCACACAAGGGGAAGAGAAAGGGAGAAAGAGAGAATCCCAAACAGGCTCCACACAGTGGGACGCCCAACATTGGACTCAAACTCCTAAATCACAGAAACCAAGAGTCCAATGCTTAACCAACTGAGCCACCTAGGCACCCCTTCAGTTAAGGCTTTTAATGAATCCAAGAATATCTTTCAGGAGAAAGCCAACTGAGATCTCACAATATTATACACTATCTTATCTAGGTACACTCAGGTTTTAGACTTAAACTGAATCAAGTTAGATCAGTTTAGTGTTTATTTCTGAACTATATATAACCAATAGATTATCAGTGAAGTTGGGAAATAGGCCTAATGACTTTGATTTTGCAAATAATCATTTAGGCACCAAAAAAAAAAAAAAGTTGATTAAGTCCTCATTTATGCCAGGCAATTGGCTAAATGGTGGCAAAGATAAATCAGACCAGGCATATGTGTATGTAATAAAACATACTATAAAATATTATAGAATGGGCTATATTGGGGCACCTGGGTGACTCTCTATTTCGGCTCAGGTCATGATCTCATGGTTCCTAAGTTTGAGTTCTGCACTGGACTCCCTGCTGACAGGGGGAACCTGCTTGAGATTCTCTCTCTCTCTGTCCCTCTCTAGCTCATGCATGGTCTCTTTCAAAATAAATAAACTTAAAAAAAAAAGAATGGAGTATATTGATGGTATAAATAGAATATAAGGGAACAAAGAGGAATCAACATTTGTGCAGGGTCTTAAAGAAAGCAGGGAAGGTGGGTAAAGTGAATTAATACAAGGCAGAGCAAACAACATATACAAAGAAAGGGAGTCATGAAAGAGCTTAGAATGTTCTGAGAATGGGGAAGAATGTGGCTGGAATATATTGTACTAAAATGGGGTAGCTGGGGATCAAACTGAAAAAAACACTGAGTCCAGATTTTAATATGACAGAGTTTGCAGTTAACTTTTTGGGCAGCTGGGAAGGAAGGTTTTTACAGAGGTATTATATGATCAGATTTATTTTTGTAGGTCAATATCTCTGGTGATACTAGATCCAGAAGCCATTTAGTGTGGCAATACCCGAGGAGAGGGTCTGCAGTAGGCTGAGGCATGGAAACAGAAGGAAAGGTGAGATTCAAGAGACATTTCAAAATACGAATAATTCAAAACAGCCTCACCTCCTGCATTTAGGTACCTCTATCCCCATACACAAAAAAAGATAACCTTAGAAATAGTACACACTATCATTTATCTTCAAGCATTTTAACCTTTAGATTATGTCAAAGAAATAGATAGTTCTGTTACCAAGTAGACAAAATGTAGGAGAATTTGGCTCTAAGACTCTAAAAGAGATCTGTTTCTAAACTGGAACTCTAGAGTTAAAAACATACTTCTGTCCTAAGTAAGAATATTTTATAGTCCTAGACATTTTCCAAGACAAAAACGGAAAAGAAATATAAATAGAAATCTACAGGTAGTAATAAAAAAGTAATAAAATAAATCCTAAGGGCACTACACTTTTATATACAAAGGACATTGTCAGCTGAGTAATCAGTGAATATCTTCACAGAGAGAAATCAAAGGATCATTTTGCCAGATAATGACAGCAAAGAATTAAAATGAAAAGTGGCAAAATAATTTACATGAGATGAGAAACCATAAGCTAGTAACGAATGGAAATGTCCTTGAAGCACTTTCATTTCAATAACATTGTAGTCTATAAAAACTGTAGCCAGAAAATTCCTCCTTTTGTGTCTTGGTAATCATATAGAGAAGATGGGGAAAAACGCTTTAAGGAAGGGATAATGGCATGTAAATGAACTTTCCTTTTCCCCCTGTGCCTTTATGTGAACTATGTATCCTGGAGATATATTTAAACTTCACCATTTTAGTAATTCAAAATAAGGATTCAGGACTGTCAAACACTGCCCACTATTTACAATCCAGTATGCGTTTCTTCACCACTAAATAAAATTACTGAGCAGTAAGCAGGAAGGGGAATGACATGAAACTAAAGCACTTTGGAACCCAACTGTCCATCTCCTACTTGAGACCACCTATGTGTTACATGATCTTTGGCAACGAAAAAGTTCTAAATTTTATTTTTGTTTGTTTTTAAACAATAGACTGAAGAATGAGATGCAAGAAATGGGAAAACCTTCAAGTGCAGCAGCTATCTTTTGTTGATCCATAAAGGCCTAATGGAACCCCCTTAGTTTACGCTCACATGCAAACCAAGATAGTGATAGTCTGCATTTTACCCAAAAATATCAAAGTCCCTCTGCTATTAATCAGACCTTAAAGTACCCCTGAAAAACAATCAGGGACCAGAGAAAAACAAGAGGAGTAGAACTAGAAATTAGCTATGCATATGTTTCTTCACTATTTAATGTAGACTTTAGGACAATTAGGGACCCTGAAAGATTATCCACGTACTCATTTGAGAAATGGAGACAATGACAAGCTTATAGACGACAAGCTCTCCCAAAATTACAGAACTGGCAAGGATCAGAGCCAAGCTTTTGTTCTCCTGAGCCGACACTCTTTCTACGACTGCTTGCTAAGCACACTACTAGGTGTAGTGAGTTGAACAGTGTCACCTAAAAATTCATGTTGACCTAGAACCTCAGAAAGTGATCTTATTAGAAAATAGGGTCTTTGCAGATGTAATTATAGTAGGGATCGAGATGAGCTCACAGTAGTGTACATTTTTTCCACAGGACGCGTAAGACCAAGATATACAAAACCTCCGGTATAGCCCTAAGAAAGCGACCTTTAACTATGAGGCAAACAGCATTGTTTAGTAAAGGTCCGTTTTTTATGAGTAAGGGTCATTAGGCTGTTTATAGCTCTAAGAGAAAGTTCCCAGAAAAACAGGATCCCCAGGAGACACAATGTCTACCCTCACAGCCACAAGGACAGAGATGTATACTTTGCATAAGTTGTAGGGCTGACTTTTGCAACATTTACCCTAGCCCAGGAGGTACTGCCACCTGGCGGCAAGTTTACTAGTTAACTATAAGGTTTTTTAGGGCATAATGGAATGTAGGGGTAGTCCTGGCGATAACCATATACACTAGTCTTTTTGAATTACTGGGTTGTCCCTGACCAGATGCAATCACTGATCCAAGGCCAGAATGAGAAGACAGCTTGCTCTTTTTTTTTCTTTTTAAAAAAAAGTTTTAAATGTTTATTTATTTTTTTAATAGTTTATTGTCCATTACCATCACCTCTTACCCCCTTCCCCCTCATCCTTCAACCCTCGGTTCGTTTTCAGTATTCAATCGTCTCTCAGGTTTTGCGTCCCTCTCTCTCTCCAACTCTTTTTCCCCTTCCCCTCCCCATGGTCCTCTATTAGATTTTTCCTGTTCTCCTGTTAGACCTATGAGTGCAAACATATGGTATCTGTCCTTTTCTGCCTGACTTATTTTGCTTAGCGTGACTCCCTCCAGGTCCATCCATTTTGCTACAAATGGCAAGATTTCATTCTTTCTCATTGCCATGTAATACTCCATTGTGTATATATATATATATACCACATCTTCTTGATCCACTCATCAGGTGATGGGCATTTAGGCTCTTTCTATGATTTGGCTATTGTTGACAGTGCCGCTATGAACATTGGGGTACATGTGCCCTTATGTATCAGCATTTCTGTATCCCTTGGATAGATCCCTAGCAGTACAATTGCTGGGAGTTCTATTGGTAGTTTTTTGAGGGACCTCCATACTGCTGCGGTGGCAGCTTGCTCTTGATTTGAATCGGCAAGGCACTCGAGATCTGGTGCTCAAGCAGAAATGATAGTTACAAGAGGGTAGATATTGGTCGCCACCTGGCGGCAAGAGACTTTGCAAACTTGCTGTACCCTCGCCAGGAATTTTTACTCAACCAGTGAGTTCAGGATGGCTCCCAACAGGAAACAGATTCTGAGAGGATGCATGTGCAAGTCAAGGGCTGTGGGCACCTGCCAAGAGGTAGAGGCATGGAAGTGTTTCCCCCTCAGAGCCTCCAGAAGAAACCAACTCTGCTGGCGCCTTGAGTTCAGATTCTGGCCTCTAGAACTGTGCGAGAGTACACATCTGTTGTTTTAAGCCACCCAATGTATAGAAATTTGTTAGGTCAGCCTGGGAGACTAATACATTGAGGAAATAGAGTCAGTATAAAAAGAATGGACTGAAAGGCTAATGTGATTCAACTACCACAGTTTGAGGGACTTTATTTCACCACAGAAACATACCTGACAAGTAGACTGGAATAAACAGCAGTTTTTGTAAGTAAATAGTCTATCAGATAAACAAAGACTTTCTCTCCTCTAGAGAGTTTGGTCAAATACTGAAACCTCCAAGCTTTAATTCTTTTTCTTTTTGTAATCCCAATTAGACTATGACCCTTCTTCTGATGCTTAATACTGTCCTTCAGTTGAACAGTTTCCATAGGCTCCCAATTCAAAGCTTTATTAAAAGTTTTTAGATTGGCCACTTCTTGATAATAAATAGGCTTACGAGACTGCCATATTGACTTGTATCTTCAACAATTAGTGCAGTGGTGATTTTGAAAAATCTTGGGACACTAAGTACTGGTAACTACTTCTGTAATACAATCCATATTACTGATAATTAAAAAATCAAAGAGATATGTGATAAAATAAGTATAATGAAATGTTATTGGTAGAATCTAGGTGGTAACTATATTCGTTTTTCAACTCTGTTGTATTTTTAGAATTTTTCACAGTAAAATATTAGGAAAGCATTAATAATAAAATGATAAAATGCTAGCAGCATCCACATTAAATCAGAAACAAGGTAAGAGAGCCCAATTTTTTCTCTGGCTACAATTTAATGTTATTCTGAAAATCCTAGTCTGTAGAATAAGACATGAAACAAAATTAAGAAACAAACTGGGTAGAAGGGCCACAAAATTATCATTGGCATATTATACTCTATCAATAAAGCCAAGGGATAAATTGAAAATGCCTCAGAAATAATTAGATGGTTGGGCACTAAATAGACAAAAATATCAAAACTTCCCCATGTATCAGTAATAACCAGTTTGACACAATCTACCAGAAAAAGGCATCTATTTAAGACAGCAAGAGAAATGAGAAACATAAAAATAGCTCACAAGAAAAACATAGAAACCACATAAACTAAAAAATATTTCACTCACTTTGTTGAGGTATAAAAAAGATATAAGAAATGGAAAGGCATATAACACAGCTAGATAAGAATGAATAATAGGAGAAGCGCATGGGTGGCTAGGTCGGTTGTTCGACCAACTTCAGCTCAGATCATGATCTCACGTTCGTGGGTTCGAGCCCTGTGTCGGGCTCTGTGCTAACAGCTGAGAGCCTGCAGCCTCCTTCAGATTTTGTGTCTCCTCTTTCTCTTCTCCTCCCCCACCCTTGTTTTCTATAAAAAATAAATAAACATTAAAAAAAAAAGAATGAATAATATGACAATGTCATTTCTTCCAAAATGAATTAAAAGTTTAATGCACTTAAAACACACATTTTTTTCTTCTTTCCTTTTTCTCAATGGGTGTGGTAGGAGTCAATAATTATGATTTGTGTTCACCTGGAAAACCAGATATACATGGATAAGAACATTTTGAAAATACATAGTAATGAATGGTTGGGGCCTGTCTTGTCAAATACTGTGAAATTATAAGGTCATATTAATTAAAACTGTGATTCAAGAATTACTGAGATCAACAGAACAAATATAATAAATTTATATGCAAGAAAAAATCTTTTTTGAGAATGAGAGTAGACAAGGGGCAGAGGGGGAGAATCTCAAGCAGACTTAGCACTGTCAGCGCAGAGCCCAATGTGGGGCTTGAACTCAGGAAACTGAGACCACGACCTGAGCCAAAATCAAGAGTCAGATGCTTAACTGAGTCACACAAGTTGCCCCAAGAAAGAAAGAATGAATCTTAAATTGAAGGAGAAAGGGAAAATCAGGTATCTGGAAAATAAGGTCAAATTAGATCCTCAATTTATAGATCCAATAATATTAGGGTTAAATATAAAAGTGAAATCATTTAAAAATAAAATAAACAAATGAATAAATAACTAGAAGAAAGCATCTGAACAAGGAAATAAATGATGGAGGCAGCTGCACAAGAATAGAGTAATGTATTGATTTACCTACATTTACATGAAAAAAAATTATAAATAAATACAAATATATAGCAGAAAGGGTTAATGATCTCATTCTAAAGAGTTAATATAAAAGTCAGTAAGAAAACATGCATACACAATAGAAAAGTGGTTAAAGGAAAAAATAAACACCAAACATGAATAATAAATTGGTAAAATGTTTAGCTTCACTAGCAATAAGAGAAGTTGAGTAGACAAAAATAAAACCCTACTTTCACACCAACTGAACAGGCAAAACAAGGCCAATTTTCCCTCCCCAAAAAGACGATTACTATATGCATGGAAGGCAGGCTCTGGTGACAGGGGCAGTATATGCTCAAGGTCACTGTTAGTGATATGGATCAATTCAGCTTTCTGGAGGCAGGTGGTGGTAATATGGCCAAAAGTATTATTCTTAAGAAGCAAGTATAAAGATGGTCATTGTTAGTACTATTTAGTAGGGCAAAACTGGGAAGATTTAAATGTTTAATAAAGTAGTAGTATTAAATAAATTATCTCAAGAAAGCCATTAAAAAAACACACTTGATAACATGAAAAAATGTTGCAAAAAAAGCAGGTTATAAAATCATATATGTGTTAATCTAATTATGTTAAAAATTATATAGAAAAAGATACACAGAAATATTAAAAGTAAATGTATCCAAATATTTTCAGTGTTATTTATGAATGAAAATATTTTATTTTTTACACCTTATGTTTTCTAAAAGTTTACAGTGTGTAACTATTAATTTTCTAATAAAAAATGTTACCCAAAATAGTTACATAATATTACCCCAAAAAACCTACTTCCGATTAATTTTATAACTACTTTTCAAAATACTGTTCTCTCTTTCACCATCCCTGGCAATCTAGCCAGTTATCAAGTCAGGACCTGAACGAGATACAGTTGCCAATCGAAATGTCCGGCTGCAGGGGACTGGGTAATAAATTATATACATATTCTTAAAATGGATTTAGTCATTAAAAATCATGTTTTCGAAGAGCATATAAATTATAATAAATCTTAAACTATATATCTAGTAGATGCTTTTTTGACAAGCTATATACATAACACAAAAATGACTGAAAAATTCAACAAAATATTTATGATTATCTCTAAATGATGGTATTAGGGGGCATTTTCGTTTTCTTCTTTATATTTCCTTACATTTCTCTATTTCATAAAATATGCATGGGCTAATTTTGTAAGTTAAAAAAGTTCACAGTCTTAAAGCATGAGCTAAATAAAATTACATAAATTATTTTTAAATGATTTTCTTGCTTTTTCTTAATGCCTTTCAGCAACAAATTTACACTTTGAATGTCTGTTTGGGAAACTCACTGTAGTACAACAAACAAAAGATTTCTATACTAATGTATTTTTTATAAATAAGAGTTCATTTTAAATTCTACAGACTTATATCAGCTTTCTCCAAATCAGCCTTCTGGGGTTCACATGACTATAAAGAAAAGCTAAAATATAAATGAGTTCTATTACAGAAGAAGCTGTACATTTTCATGGCTTTGCAGCTTGTTAAGGTTTCAGAATAGAAAAGTCTGTGAAAAAAGATTTTAAAGTGGAAAAATTAGTATTATCCTATGAACAAATTAAAGCTGGAAGGGAGTATTACCAAGTCATCCTCTTTATTTTGCAGATGAGGACATGAACTTTATAGAGATGAGGTGCCAGAGAGGAGACTCAACTTGTTCAAGGTCACACGACCTAGATCTCTGGTTTCCTGACTCAGTTCATTGGCTCCATGGCCTCACAGGAATGGTCAATATTCCGTTAAGACTGGTATTGTTTCAGACTTCCTTTAAGATGCAAATTTCTGTAGCAATGAATCATCTAAACCAAACTCTTGTAAATTTCTCAAGTATTCCTGGAAGCAAAGATGTGACAGCATCAGTAAGAAACCCAGGACAGCCCCAGGACCACAGCTATACCTCACCTAAAGGCTCTTAGCAATTAGGAAATCTAAACTTGCTCTGGAGACAACCACAACACTGACCTATGTTTTTTCCCTGGGCAGTGGAGAACTAAATAAACTGTGAGACTTGTTCCTCAAAACACAGTATAATTCACACATTTAAATTCTATGCATATAGAGAAGTTAACCTAACAGAAGAGTTAGTAGTACCTCCTCAGACCCTAGCACGTGCGCAAGCACACACACACACACACACACACACACAGAAGCTTTCCAAGTCCTTATCAAAATGGTAAGATGCCTTTCTTCAGTTGCTTAAAAAAGAAAAATCCATATATGAGAGAATAATGGATACCATGTATGAAATGTCCCAATCATAAAACTTTCATCTCCCAAATTTATTTGCAGAATGCTTATTACAAGGGTAATACTGAATTTAGGGGCAGAGTTTTAAGCACACTCTATCCTATCAACTAGCCTTAGAAGCAACATAGGCTTATTACTTGTCCAATAACATGCAGCCCTACATGAAGTCCTATCATCCTGGAGGAGTTAGTGTGAGTTTTATTGCTACATGACAATTGCAGAGCCAGTTTTCTTGGTAATGTGGATTACCTTTTAGTTATAAGTCTTCCTATGAAGACCATGAAAAGAAGAATGAGACAATTTTCTGGATTTGGCAGGCAAAACCAGCAAAACAGACAAACTCTAACTACCTTAAAAACAACTGAGGGGCACCTGGGTGGCTCAGTCGGTTGAGCCTCTGGCTTCGGCTCAGGTCAGATCTCACGTTCGTGGGTTCGAGTCCCGCATCGGGCTCTGTGCTGACGGCTAGCTCAGAGCCTGGAGCCTGCTTCAGATTCTGTGTCTCCTTCTCTCTCTGCCCCTCCCCCTCTCATGCTCTGCCTCTCTCAGTATCAAAAATAAATAAAACAAAAAAAAATTTAAAAAAAAAGCAACTGAGAAATGGCATTGCTCTTGAAACCTGTCTCTTCACTGCATACCTCTGTATTCATCAAATGTTTGTTCAACCCTACATTTTATTTTAATAAGGAAGAAAAAGCATATGTAGGCAGTGTTTTTTGTTTTTGCTATGGGTTTCTTAGTTTCCTAATCAAACTACTAAATGTTAGTGATAATTATATGAAGTCCATACCACTAAAAGCTGTGGTGCCTTGGAGAGTGACCTGCTTCTATCAGAGAGCACACCCAAAGGCACTGCCGGCCTGCAAGTCAAGGCACTGAAGCTGGTGTGCCCCTTTGTTCATTCTGTTTCACTTCTGGCTGGGTAGCAGCTATTTCTTCCTTTCTCTGTTTTGTCAGCGTTTGCTGGTAGGAAGTTAAGTTTACAAGAGACTTGTAAGATGATCTGATTAAGTATCTTATACCTGGTATTCAAGATATCCTAAGGCAGGGAGCCTATTTTGAAATATATAGCACTGAGTATAAACTGGCCACTTACCAATCTGACGCTACTGACCAACAACTTACTATAAAGTGAAGATCAACAGAACAGGATTAATAAAATCAATCCATTGTCTTCTGCATGGTTTTTCTTATGATCAATACTATTCTGCAAAAATTACTCCTTGCTAAAAGGAATAGTCTGTATCTAAAATGAGAACTTGTTCCCCTAGGGAGAAGTCTCAATAAATAGCAAACCAACTACAGACAACAGCACAGATTATAGAGAATCAGAGGTATACTGGTTGGGGCTTATTAGCATACCTCCCTAAAGAGGGCGAAACATAATACTTTGTACTTAGGGGTACTTCCTACTTCCTCTAAAATTTAACTTTTTACTTGCTGTGTCATAGGTTCACTGCTGTTTTTATTGGGAGCCAAACTACCCAGGATAAATGACTCTAACTGCCAGATTATGATAGGACTTGACAAAAAACATACTAATATTTATATTGTCAGAGCTGCAAGGTTATCATACCAACTGTACACAAATTAAGTTCCTTCAAAGTAATACTATAGAGCAAATCTGGGGTATAGTCATTTTCCAAGGAAGATGTTTCGGTAACAAACCATAGTTTCCATTCCTTGAAAGATGATGTATTATAAGATGTGTTAAAATGGTTAGAGCCTTTTAGTTAATGACATGTCAAAGGAGGACCAATGAAATAGAATGTGTGGATGAGGCACTATTATGACTGGGATTTCAAGGATATGCAGGTTTTCAAAGTATAAAGACCATTTCTAGATACTACTTCCTATTAATGAAATTATATAGTCCATTTAGACTTCCTCAACCAAAAGGGAACCAAAAACAATAGAATATTTACCCACCAAGTCCATATTCTACTATTTCATGATCTTTAAACATAAAACACATATGCGAACCTTGGCATAGGCTGTGAATGTTTAGTCTATCAGTAATGATTTCCTAATACACTATTACAATTAGTAGGTACTAAGTATAAGTTCAATAAATACTTGAGTTTAAAAAAAATGCTCACTTATTTTCTCTGAAGATTTTTTTGTTAGTCTATAAATCAGTCTCCATCAGTATTAATGTTTATTATATGCTTATAATTCTGCTTCTGGGCTGAATCATATCTTCATTGGTGACTCATCACATAAAATACCAATATTTCCCAAACTATGTATAATTTCTTTGTAAACTGTGGCCACAGAACAGTATGAGGAACAGTATGTCCTGTTTAATTGGTCTAGGGACTAGAGAAATGAGGGGTTTGTTATTTTTACAAGATGAAACTGCTGGCAAATCTATATGAGGATAGGAAGAATTTTTAATCTGTCTCAAAAACATTGTGATAATTTCTTTTGGGTATTTCTGTTTGACCAAAAAGGAACCAGGAAGTATAATTTGCCAATTTTAAAATGCATTTAAGGACAATTCATCTTCTTACTGGCTATGAGAAATGGATTGGGATAACTTTACCTGTCAATAAGTGGGAAAGTTTTGTTGTTTTTTTCCTCAAATAGTCTAATGGATTGAAATGAGGTCATGTCCAGGCTCCTGCTGTCTTATATAAATGTTAAGAACCTCCTTCTATTTGCAGAGATACAGGAGGTGTAGTTCATTATGTTCTACCCGAGTCATTCCATAAGAAGTATGAAAGAGGTTGAACTCTTTTTAAAATTCAACTTCCAGCATCCATTAATTCCAAAATTTATAGGACATTCTTGCAGCATTTTCCATCTTAGAACAGCAATGACATCAGAAGTGAGGGAAAGGAAAACCAGCTTGCCAGGGGTGGCAGTGATGGCAAGACAACCTACAGGACGGCAGAATACATATATTTTAGGTTCTCATTCATTTTAGACCAGAGCAAACATTCGATTTTATAGGACTCAACTCTATCCCCACAAAATGGTCTGTGTGTGGGGGAAATGGTGGTATGATGGTCAGGCCACGGAAAAATTACATCAAGGCCCTTGAAAGTCATTTTTCTGTTGTTTTTGAATCATTTTGATTGGATCCCTGTAAACCACCAAATTATTATTCATTATAGAATTGAACTGAATTAAAGGACGTACAACTTTAACAAATTAGGAAATATTGTATTATTCTATCCCCTACTCTGAGCCTAATATATCTCACAGGGGTTATGTGGGGATAGCATTTTCTAATTATGTTGAAGTTGTACAGCCTTCTTAAATACTCAATTCGATCAAGCTTAAGCAACACTTACTGATGTCAGATTTCATGCACAGCACTGTGCTAGCCTAGAAGCCAGCTAACTGTAACCAAACCTTGGCCTGCTGGAACACATAAACTTCATCACTGAAGTATCAGGTAAAATTTACTTAATGGATAGTGAAATAACTCATTCTGATAAAGATATGGTTCAAATTTTCTTTTATAACAGAAGTCAGGAGAAGAGTTGGATTTTATTTTATGATAATCCACTTCTGTAATGCAAGTTAGCAGGGGGAAAATGGGTCAAAAGATTTCTTTAAAAAAAATGGAAACAGTTGGAATTTTAACATATTTCCTTGAACACATGGAAAATGGAATATGATTTAAGCTCTTGTCTTTACAAAAAAGAAGGAAGGCTGAGAACATATTTCAAAATAGTTTAAATTTTTTAATTCCCAGGATGTTTCACAAATATTAGACACAAAATCTGCCACCATCCTCAAAACAATTTGACTCCCTGTCAGGAAAGAGCTCCTACTGATGTTCTTTATACGTGGGAGGAAAATGGCAGGAACAACCTAGAAAATGGATTAAAAGATTTTTTTCTTCCAATTAGGAGAACACCCATACTTGGGCATGAACATAAATGCACCTGCTTTGAGAAAGACAAATGTTGCAACTGTGGTGCTTACCAGGGTTTTCCACAATCTGGATGGAACTTACTTCCAGGCCCATTTCCTGCCTAATTGACCAGACACTCCAGTTACCTGATTTTTCATGCTTCTGTGCCTTTGCCAAGAATGCTTTTCTTCCTCTTCCCAACCCATCGAAACCACAATGCTTTACAGGACCCTGCCTGAATGTTGCCTCTGTTTTGCTTTTCCTCCCACTACTCTCCTCTGTCCCACCGCACTTGGTACCTATCTCTTTTATGAGTTTTTTCAGCCTGACTACCCCCAAAAGACTGAGGTCTACTGGGCAATGCCCTATCTTTCAATATGTTTAAGTATGTTTCAGCACTCACTTGTTACAGTGCTGGGCACAAAGGTGATAAATGATCTTCTTTTAAGTAAAGAAATGCTAAATAGACTTTTATTGGCTGAAGCTTAGTAATATAGAAAGTAGCTTCAGTAAATTCCATTTTGAAGCACCCAAACTTTTTGAAAGTTCTTATTTAGTATTTCTGTACTGGGTATTTAGTAGTAGGAGTCATATATTTATTAAACTCTTACATGTGTGTCCCGTACCACACTGTACTTTACAATGCACTGTCGCTTGCCATTAAATCACAGCACTACTATAAGATAGGTATGATTATTAGAGTCATTTTATAGCAAGGAATTGACTGAGGGTATATAGCTAGTAAGGCAGTCAGGAATGGAACCCCAGTCTTTCTAACTTTCTAACTCAAATACCTGTGTTCTTAACCACTGTATTTTCAGAAACAAAAAGACAAACATAAAAATGTACAAACTATTCAACATCTAGAGGAAATCATTTATTGAAAAGTTTTATTACCTCTCCCAATCTTTATCTTTGTATGTTTGACTTTTTAAAATTATCGTAACAATGTAATTTTTCTTTTATGGCTTAACATTATTTCATTCACATTTCTGTTCAGATTTACACAGGACACATCTATCATTATATCATGACATTCCATTTAATAGACTGATTATCACTGACTCAGCCACTTCCTAAAAAGCTATCATGATTACATGTAAAGAAGTTGAAAGCAATAATTCTCTGAATTTCCTATCCAAACAAAATCACTATCTTGGTCAGATACATGACCTCTTTAGTCCTACATGTGAAGAAGCTATTCTCTTCAGTTAGTCCACTTAATTCAGCAGCAACATAACAAAGAAGAAAATGAGATGTAAATTTCTTTGCAATTGTAAAGTACTGAAGCAAGTTTTACTCTTAGAGTTAAAATGAAAAGTAGGAGTAACCAAATTTCTTCTAAGAAGTGAGGAAGTAATCCTTACTACCTAAACTCATAAAATGTAGATAAACAATGATTTCTTTGCATTTTGAGGTTGCAATACCCTTAAGGTATTTCATTATTATAATATATAAACACAGAAATGGAGAGATCAGAATACAAGTTGATGGACAAACAAGGTGCTGAGGTCGATTATGTGAATATACACAAATACAGTCCGAGATAACTAGTCTTCTGATAGAACTTAGTTATCATGGAGGTGGTTCTGTTCTTTGAAGTTAGTCTATTCGTGTTGTTATGCTAAGTACCAATTATTTTCTAAAGATTTAATCTAGGATGGGAAGTGTTTTCCTAACAAAAGCCATGGAGTCTAAGAACAAAGGGTCCACACAAAACAAGAAATTATTTAGAATCATAGAGCAATATAATTTGAAAACTTGAAAGATCCTCAGAAATTACAGAACATTTACTAATTCTTTGAAAAATATAATGACCATTTTGTTTTTTAAATGAAAAAGGGGCATAAATACTTTATTCAATAAGTATAGGACATGCTAAAGCATACACTGCAGTTCACATTATGATCAACTAAGAAGCAACTAAGAACAGAGGTGTGACGGTAGAAGGTGTACTTAAAGGAAATAATGTGAGGGAGGAAAAAGGAAGAGTTAGAGGGCATGAGAGAAATAAGAGATGAATAAAGTAGCACAGACAAGAAGAAATTCAGTGAAATACAGTGAAATGCAGTAAAATGGGACTTCTGTCTTACCCATCTTTACATCCCAATTCTCGGTATCCAGTTTAACACACAGTAGACACTAAATAAATGTTTATCAAATAAAAATTAAAGAGGATAGAAAGCAAAGGCTGAGGGGTGCCTGGCTGGCTCAGTCAGAAGAGTATCAAGTTCCTGATATCAGGGTCTTGAGTCTAAGCCCCACGCTGGGTATAGAGATTACTTAAGTAAAAAATAAATTTTTTAAAAAAAGGGCTGAGAAGTTCAATGAATATAGTTTAAAAAAAATCATATTCTATGGTTCATATGGCTATGGATTCAGAATAAGCAACTTAATCTCATTTCTTCTGTGAGTTTAGCCAAGTTAACTAACCTATTTACTCTAGATTCTTGGTTTGAAAATAATATTTGAACTGCATGATCTTTAGTGTCTCATCTCTTCCTTATTCTCTGCAGAAATAGTGACCAAATATAGGTAAATGAAAATAAAGGAACATTCTTAGCTTAAATGAGGCTAAACTAAATCAGTGGTCAGCAGATACAATTTATATATTTTTGTACAATGGATACCAATTAGTCCCTTTATTGTTCATATGATACAAGTTGTCATTCAAAGAAACATCTGGACAGGCTTCAATCTCTGAAAAGCAATATTAAGAAGACATTTTTTTCTGGCTAGGTTTTATTTACTGAAATGAGCAGGATCTCTTACTCCCTGGATTCCTATTTGGTATGAATACCACCAAATTATATTAGGATACTACATAAAATAATATAGAAGTTACTGTTAAGGAAGAAAAAGGTGATTATTTTTCCACTTTACAAAGTAATAGGATTTTGTCCAAGAGATAGAGTGCTTTTTTTTTTAAAGGGAGGGGGGAATGTTACTAGGAGAATAAGTGGTTATTTCTCCATCTTTTATTGTAAATAAGAAAGTCACACACTATGCTACACTAATAACTGTCCTATATAATGCAAAACAAAAAGAAAATAACATTAACAGAAAATATGGGCTTCCTGAAATGGGAGCTGAAGTGGAGAAGACTTCCTATGTAAAAATTTTTTAAACCACACAGTGGTAATTAAAAGTAATAAAAAAATGATGGGAAGCAGCATGACGAAAACAGAGTGGGTTAGCATCACTGGAGCATTATTATAAAAGATCACAGAAGAAAAAAACATCTTCCAGAGCCACTTAAGTTTGATCCCATGCGACTCTTTTGTCTGTATTTTATGTATATAGATACAAAGTATGTACTATATATCATCATATCATCATAACTCAGCACATTTCAAAGTCAGAAGACTAGGAAAAGGAATGTTCCCTGCAGGTCAGGGTTTTGATGACTGGCAAAACACGAGCAAGCTTGCACTGCAGTTGTCTGAGCCACACCCAGTCTGCAGTTAAATATAGAATTTAGTTTCTGGAATTATTGGTCTTCTTAACCTTCACAGTCCAAGTATTCACTGAAAAACTTAAAAGTAAAAAGGAGAAAGAAAAGAGACTGAAACCAAAATCCAAGTACTAATAAACTGTCCTGGGAAGAATTCCAAAATGCAGTAAATACAAGAGAATTAAATTATAGAAGCCTCAAGCAACATTCTAGAAACACACTTTACAAACTGATTTGTCTTTTCTATGCAGATTCTACCAGAATGTATAATATACTTAAATATAATGTATTTGTGTACTAGACCCATGTCTCTAATTCAGATTATATATTCAGACCGTATAACAACATGTCAGATTAACAGCAGTGACACCAAATTTAAAGCTATGATTTAATTTTGGTTTGTTACAGTATTGTGGTTGTGATGCTGTTTTCACTCATGAAGAGGTACTTTTATCCTGAGAAGCTATTTTTAGATGCTTAAATTGGGGGAGGGGGAAGGAGAGACACTCTCAAGCTAAAACATTTTAATACTGATTCTTTGCTGTTGGGAAGAATATTTTGGGTTTATTTAAAAAAAATTTTAATCTTTTATTTAGTTTTGAGAGAGAGAGAGAATGAGAGAGACAGGGTGAGCAGGGGAGGGTCAGAGAGAGAGGGAGACACAGAATCTGAAGACAGGCTCCACGATCTGAACTAGTTGTTAGCACAGAGCCTGACGCGGGGCTTGAACCCATGAACCATGAGATCATGACCTGAGCCGAAGCAGGGCGCTCAACCAACTGAGCCCCAATTTGGGGTTTATTTTTAGAAGTTATTTTGGAGACTGACAAAAGTTAAACAGCAACAAAAAATGTTTTCTTTATAATTTCAAAGCGTTCTGGGATTTAGTAATGATTTTAATACTGCTCACTAAGATGAACATAAAGAGAAGGAACAAAAAAATAGTATACAGGTATACTGTTTCCATAAAAAATAAAAACATGCAAGAGTTTTAATTACAAACACACAGAGAATTACAAAATATTCATTTTGCCTCCGTTTTCCTGGACACATCCAGATACAAACTGATCATTCAGCTACTGTGAGGAAAATCAACATAAGTACCACACACACACACACACACACACACACACACACACACACACACACACATCTGGCTCCAAAGCTAGTACTCTTAACTACTATGTGCTATTTCTTCCACTTGTCACAGGTAGGTACTCTTACATTTATTTCTGGACCTAGTTAAAGTTCTCTGAGTTGTTGCTTCTTTTTGTATCTTGTTTAATTGGGCTGAAAAACCTACATAAGGAGATTTGAAGTGTTCTTTTCTTTTTCTCCCTTGAGGCCAGTACAGGTGCACAGCCAGGTTTCATTCTTTTGTGTCCCAGTCATAGCCTAACACTCCAAGGCATACCTGTTTCCACAGCTAAACGAATACCCAGCCCAAATGGCTGAAAGGGGAAAAGAAAGGAAAAAAAGGAAAGAGTACATTAGAAGCCTTGATCCCGGGGCATAAAGCCTCCAACACTTTTGACCATAAACTCTAAAGACTTCTCAAGTCAACTAGGTTCATCATTACTCTACTCCTTTCACCTAGAAGTCATCCCTAGCACCTTGCCTCATACCTAGTGAGTCCTTTGATGAATTAGCAAAAAGGATGGTGAGGTTTGTGGAATAAAAATCACATTTGAGTCTGACATTACATTATTTGCACATGCAGCTATTTCTGACATATGATATAGATGATATTTTCTCCTCTTGTGAATATGCAAACTACTTGAGGTAAGCCTACCTCAGTGCTAGCACATAGCAGATGCTATAAAAAATAAATGAATAAATATTAGTCAATTATCGAATTCTATTTTATTCAGTCAAATCTAGCCAGGTCCTCTTTAAATAATTGTAACAATTTTTTTAATTATGAAAATTTTCAAATCTATACATGTTTGTGGACTACTCGTATGAGTGCTTCACTAGCCTCATTTAAACAGGAAGCATGTCATCATGAGAAGGAGAACAAAGCATGAAATAGTTGTTTAGGACACTGGGAAAGACTGAACGAGGTGGGCACAATATAAATGTCTGGCAGAATTATAGGCCCACTTGAGGCTCATGGTCATGAATTTAAAATGATATCAGTCTATAGGGTTTAAAGTTTTCTCTAGCCATGTTTAACTGCAAAAATGCAGAAACAATATAACCAAAAATGCAAGACGTGGATTTGATCAGGGCTCATTGATACATCGTGGCTTTAACTGTACCTGATATAATGATGACTCCTAAATTTCCATTCCTAGAGACACTGAGATCTCCTAACATCTTGAAATGTTCACAGTCAAAGCTCTAAGTGGAAAGAACGTAAATGGAAAAAGAAAACTGGCTCAACACCAATAATGCAGAAGGCATTCTACTGTGTTCTTTATATACAAGATCTCATGCAACTCTTTACATAACAGCATCTCCCGTTTTACAGAAAACTGAAGCTGGGACTAAGCTGTAAGTCTGCATGACTCTGAAGCCCATCTGCTTTTTACTATACTGTAATACTTAACTCCTGCTTTTATAAATATTGCAGTTGGGGTTAAGAGATGTTGAATGATTTGCCCAAAGTCAAACTATTTTCTAAGGTACAGTTTCTGTTTCCCAGATGAATGTTAAGCTGTCTTTTACAACTTCCTGCTTTGTCATCTCTATGTTCAGTCTGTAACTAGGTTAGGTTGTTCTTTTCTTTTTTTTTTTTAATTTTTTTAATGTTTAATTTATTTTTGATACAGAGAGAGACAGAGCATGAGAGGGGGAGGGGCAGAGAGAGAAGGAGACACAGAACCAGAAGCAGGCTCCAGGCTCTGAGCTAGCTGTCAGCACAGATCCTGACGCGGGGCTCCAACCCACGAACGTGAGATCCGACCTGAGCCGAAGTCGGAGGCTCAACTGACTGAGCCACCCAGGCGCCCCAGGTTGTTCTTTTCTTTACATTTTTTTTTCATACCTATTACCTTCTATCCATTTTGTTTGCTTTGATATTACACTTTGGGCCTTCGTCACTCATGCATGGGCTACGCTAACAGCCTCCTAGCTGGCCTTCATTTTTCCCTGCTTCCAATGTGGGCTACTCATACTTCCTTCCTCTAAGTACAAAATTCTGTCATACAGAATTATCAGTAAGATCAATAATTGTATACAAACCGTAAAATCTTATTCAAATATAAGATGCCTTAAGATATATGAAGGCAGGTATTACAACTTACATTTATTTAAATCTTATTTACCCTTGGCTCTAGACAACTGATATGTGTTCAAATACATACTTGATTAGCTGATTTCTTGCCTATCTTCCAGACTCCTACTACTACTATCTAATAGTTGACCAATCTGGTCAGGTACAATCTCCTTTCTGAAAAAGCCTGAACATCAAGCTGTGGTATAAATTAAGCACGGTACTTATTTAATTATAGCATGCATCGTATGACTAAGTCCTGTATAATCAAGGTAGAGATGCTCCTAATGAAAAATTCTATGTTCTGCCACAAAGAACTCGGTGATAATTTAACATTATAATACTATTTTTCTTATTCTCTAATTGGTGAACTAGTGTCATCCATCAAAATGCAACCAAAATGTCATCATTTTGTTAGTCTCTTTCCTCTGATTGTCTACATCTTATGGTCCCATAAACTCAAGTACTCATCTTCATAGTTGCATTTTTTCCTGAGTTATATAATTGCTTATATGATAATGCTCTACCCTAAGTTTGATAAGGAATATATTTCAGGGTAACTAAAAAGTTGATGAGGGAAAGTTCTTTATAGAGGAATTCCAACTGATTAATGCAGAAGAAATGAAAAAATTGGGATGTAACCATTTTTAAAAATTTTTAAATGTTTGTTTATTTTTGAGGGAGAGAGAGAAAGATCATGAGCAGGGAAGTGTCGGAGAGAAGCGGGGGACACAGTATCCAAAGCAGGCTCCAGGCTCCAAGCTGTCAGTGCACAGCCCGACACAGTACTTGAACCCATGGACCACAGGATCATGACCTGAGCCAAAGTCTGACACTTAACCAACTGAGCCACTCAGGAGCCCTAGGAATGTAAACTATTTTGTAATCGCTTATTAAAAAAGTGACTCATCCATTAGTGGATGACAGAACAGTGGTTCTCAATCCTGGCTGTACTTTAAAATCACTTGGAAACTTTTCAAACATACCTCTGCCTATGTCCCTATGAGCAGGGGTAGTATCTCACTGATATTTTTTAAAGCTCCCTGGTGATCATAATATGCAGCCAAAGTTAAGAATCACTGCCCTAAAACTATTCACTAGATGGGGAAATTTCTAAGTGGATCAAGATGATAAAACTAAATCTCATGATTAATCCTATAGTTACTAAAAATACGACAACCAGACATAATGTGCCTCCTTACATGAGGTTATCGTAAGGACCAAGTAGCAGTTATATGCCAAAATAACTAAGTCAGAATCTAATGAGGACTCTAGATCTAACTACCAGTCTACAGAAAAGATGAGGTGATGTTAAGAGACACATAAGAGCGTGGCATTGACCAAATCTAAAATGTGGGAATGTGGGAAGTTCAATATGACAAATGCCTTAGTATCTTCAACAAATAAACAGCACAAACAAAGTGTGTGTGTGTTTGGATGGGCGGGCACATTTGCGTGTAAGGAACAGTTACAAATTAAAAGACTCAAGAGACATATCCACCAAATGCAGTGTGTATAAATACTTTTGATAAACAGGCGAATAAATGCATGCATGCATGCATGCATACTAAAGGAGAAAAAAAGACCAGTCATTATAAATATAAATTATTAAATCTTATACTCTGAAAAACAGGGCTGGATGTGGAAAGTAGAGCTAGATGTGGATGCAGAAGCAAAATAGTTTTGATACAGTAAGTAGTGAAATCTGTTTCTGTCACTGTTATATAGAAAATCTTCTAAAATATTTCAGTAGACTTAATGTTTGGTTTTTAATTTGTATTTTTATTTGCCTTATAATTTTGAGTAAAGAGAAAAACAAAAGCAAATCATTACGGGGCAAATATAACCATTATTTTCTCTATGGGGGACGAGTTACATTTGTTCTATATCAGAGCCATCTAATAATATTTTCCACAGTGATAGAAATGTTTCATGTAAAATTTCCCATGATAGAAATACTGTCTAAAACTACAGTCAGTAGCCATACACAACTAGTAGGCACTTAAATTGTGGCTAGTGTGACTGAAGAATTGAATTTTAAATTTTATTTCATTGTAAATAATTTAAATTTAAATAGTTACATGTCACCACCATATCAGACAGGGTAGTTCTAGATGACTACAGCTCTCTTACCTGCAACATTTGCCCCTTTTCTTTTACATCTTTAACTCTCACCACATCCCCTATTATAATATCTTACAGTACCACAAACCCTTCCTTTCATACATGTATTACCATTGTAATTTTACCTCGATTTGTGTAATTATCTGATTAAGATCTGTCTCTCCAAGCTGACTATAAACTCCAAGACTGCAGGGACTATTTATGCTTGCCACTGCATTGTACAGTGACATTCATTTATTTGTAAAGTAAATGTTATTATTGGATTATATTGTGTAGTTGAGTTTTTATGGTAATGGAGACTTTTATTTCTCATAATTCTACATGATTTGATCCAAAATTTAGATCTTTAACACACATACAGTATGTATACAAAAGCAGAGAAAAGTGTAACATGAACCCCCAAGTAAACATTACAGAAACTACAGAAGCTACAGAAAGCATCAACTTACAGATACCACTCTTGTTTTACCCACACCCTTGCCTCTGCCTTTCCACTTTGTGTTATTTTGAAGTAAATCCCAGATATTATATCATTTAATATTTTTAAGAAATCATTTATTGTCAAATTGGTTTCCATACAACACCCAGTGCTCTTCCCCACAAGTGCCCTCCTCCATCACCACGACCTCTTTTCTCCCCTCCTCCTTCCCCTTCAACCCTCAGTTCACTTTCAGTATTCAATAGTCTCTCAAGTTTTGTGTTTAATCATATTATATATTGAATAATAATTTATTTCTAAAAGACAAAATTTCTAATTTTTATAAATGTAGCACCATTTACATAAAAGCTACCATTATCATAACTGAAATAAGAATTACCATTTATCCAGTGTTCAAATTTCTTTAATTGGCTAATACATTTTTTTTAAATGCTTGAAAAAACTGTTATTATATTCTTAGTATCTCTCATATCATGGATTTTGTTGACCAGGATTCCCCATAGTATTGTTTGACAGAACTTTGTTTAATATTTCCTACCAACCTGGAGCTGGACCTACATGCTTGATTTGATTCAGTTTCAATTTTGTTAGAAAAATACTCTATGTGGGTGGTGGTGTTTACATTCTCCAAGAGGTATATGTCTGTCTTTTTGTTAGCAGCTATTCATGATCACTGTCAGATCTATTATTTCATTAGGAGTTGACAAAATGAAGATATTCTAATTATATTATTCTTTTTTCATTTATTAGTTGGGATTCTTCATTAAAGAAAGCCTTCTGGTTAATCAGAGATAAAGTCCATATGTGAAAGACAAGTTAAATGCTCAGTTCTTTCCTTTTATCACTTTTAAATATTTAGTTGGTTCTCTAACATTCTCTAGGTGTGACCAATAATTTTTCAGTAACATTATTATGTATGGATGTTTAATAAATTTGCTGTGCTTCAATCTATTACCAATGGTATTATTACTAATGTTTAAATTCTCCCCATCTTTGGAAGGGGGAGCCTCTTCAAGTTAGCTACTGAGTCCTTTTGGTATTACTCACCTATCTGTGATGGCCTTCTTGCTTTAACAAGATCTCTAGTCTTATCCTGTATATTTCCTGCCCCAAGTCTAGAATCAGACATTTCTTCAAGGAATGCTAATGGTACTTAGGGCTACACTGTGTGCCCCAGGACTGCTAATGTCTACTATGTTGATCACGGTTCCTGGGCTTTTTGAGTAAGCAGAGATGGAAAGTACACCCCCTCCTTTTTTTCAAGAGAAACTGTAACAAACTCATATTCTTAAATAATTCATATTCAATATTTTGTCCATCTTGCTTCTTAGCAGATATTGAAAAGCTGATCCTAAAATTCATGTGGAAACACAAAGAATACAGAATAGCTGCAACAATCTTAGAAAAGAAGGAAGTGGAAAATTCTTATTTCCAGATTTCAAAATTTACTGCAATAAAACCATAATCACAACAGTGTGATATAACAGAATAGAAAAGATCCTTCACATTTTCAGTCAACTGATTTTGACAAGGGTACCAAGACTAGTCAATGGGGAAAAAACAGTTCTTTCAACAGTGCTGGGACAACTGGATATCACATGCAAAGGAATGATGTTCGGTCCCTAATCTCACACCAGGTGCAAAAATTAACTCTAATGGATGAAAGACCTAAATTTAAGAGTTAAATCTTGTGACTTTGACGTAGGCACAGTTTTCTTAGAAAAGGCAGTAAAAATACAAGCAACAGATGAGAAAATAAACTGGACTTTACGAAAATTAAAAACTTGTGTACTCCAAGGTCATCACCAAGAATGTGAAAAGACTACCCACAGAATGGAAAAAAATATTTGGAAACCATGTATTTTATAAGTGACTTGTAAGCAGAATACATAAAGAAAAGATACAGTTCAATATACAAAGACAAATAACCCAATTTAAAAAATGGACAAAGGATCTGAATAGACATTCTCTAAAGATGAAATACAAATAGCCAATGAAAAGATGCCCAACATCATCGGTCAGGGAAATGCAAATCAAAACCACAGTGAAGATATACTTTGCACACACTAGGAGGGTTATAACCAGTAAGACAGATAATAACAAGTGTTGGTGAGAAACTGGAACCATCATACTGTGCTGGGTTAAATGTTAAATGGTACATCTACTTTGGAAAACAGTCTGGCAGTTTCTCAAAAGGTTGAACACATTTACCATATGACCCCATAATTCATTCCACTAGTACACAAAATTTCGTTGATGGCAGCATTAGCGATGATAGCTGCAAAGGGGAAACAACTCCAAATGTCCCATCAACAGATGAATGAATAAATAAAATATGGCAGATCTATACAATGGAATATTATTTGGCAACAAATATGAATGTAATACATCAAACCTAAAACATGGATGGACCTTGAAGATCTGGTAAATGAAAGAAGTGAGTCACACATGGCTACTATTATATTATTCCATTCATATGAAATGTCCAGAATAGGCAAATATATATTCAAAAATGCAGATTCATGGTTACGTAGGGTTGGGGGAGAAGGAGGGGAAAAAAGGAGTGACTGCTACTGGATACAATGGTTATTTGGGGGGTGAAGAGAATATTCTAAAACTGATTGTGGTGATGGGCATATGGCTGTAAATACACTATAAAGCACTGAATTGTACACTTTAGGTGAATTTTAGGCTATTAAAAGAATAAATTTGAGATAAATTTCTATATGCACACACATATACATTATAGTGTTTAATTATTTTGATTTTATGTTTTCTTTATACCAAAAATTCCAATTCCTAGTAACATTATGAGTATCTTATTTATATCTGTATCTATACAAATAAAAATACTACCTAACGATATTATCAAATTAGTAAAAACAAGGTAAGACTTTTCTGTAGTCCTTTTTATCCTAAGCTGTGTCCCACCAAGAAGCATAGTCAAAATACTGTGTTATAAAGTTATTTGATACAGGTCATGAATGTCTAAGTCAGTGAGGTTTGGTTCATTATACTTTTTGGGGTCACCTTCCCCCCATTTCAACTTAATTTTGTTTTATAATTACATAAAATATGTACATGGTTACAATGTCAAAACATGGTAAGACAAGTCAAGCTTCTATTCTTGTTCCTTCTGGGTCTTTTTTTTTTTTTTTTGGTTTTCTCCTATTGGTAATCATTTTATTTATTTTATGGTGTATTCCTTCATTTTAAAACAAATTATAAGCAAATAATATAAACACATAAATTATAAGCAAATATATAAGTATATAAATGATAGCCAACTACAAACAACACTGTTTTGTTTTAAACATTATATTCTGGGGATCACTGTATATAGAAAAGTATTCATTCCAGTAGTTACAAAAATGCAAAACACCCTTACAAAATATTTAACAGTGACGGTACAGAAGGACAGAGTATGATTTTTATTCTGTAGGAAGGAAAATTCGTTCCTCTGCTATGGCAAAGCACTCTATTATTTGAGCCTGGGCATCCAACGTATGCCCAGAGACACACCCATAGACACACAGGTTGTATTCAACATTTTGACATTATTGCAAACAGGGATGCTGTATTTACATTTTTGTCAGTTTATCTCTGGGATACTTTTCTAGAAGTGGGAATGCTGAGTCAAAGGGCAAATCTGTGAATAGCTGTCCCTAATATTGTCAAATTCCTGTCCACAGAAGTTGTTCCATTTTGGATTCCCCACAGGCAATATGTGAGAGTGCTCATTTCCCTACAGCTCAATCAATATGAAAATGTTATGGAACTTCTGGATTTTTGCCAGTGTGAGAGGAGAAGAACAGTATCTCAGTGTAATTTTAATATGAATTTCTCTTAATATATGAGTTAAATTGAACATCTTTTTGTATGTTCAAGAGCCATTTGCATTTGATTTTCTGCTGTTATCTTTAGTTTGGTTTTCTACAGAGTTGTTGGTCTCTCTCCTATAAAAGTTGTTTATACATCACGGATAATAATATGTGGCAAATATTTTCTCCAATTTTTCTTTTGTTTTTGTACTTGGTTCACAGTGTTTTCTCCCCAAAGTTTTTCTCTTTTTCTTTTTTTTAAGTTTATTTACTTATTTTGAGAGAGACAGAGACAGGATGAGTTGGGGAGGAGCCAAGAGAGAGGGAAATAAAGAATCCCCACTGCCAGTGCAGAGCCTGACGTGGAGCTCAAACCCATAAAACCATGAGATCATGACCTGAGCTGAAACCAAGAGTCAGATGCTTAACTGACTGACCCACCCAGGAACCCACCCCAAAGTTTTTCTTTTACTTTATGTAATCAAATTTATCAATCCTTTTTCATGTTTTGGAGTTTGAGTTCTAGATAGGAAAAACATCACCATTTCCAGGATACCCACATTTTCTTCCATTATTCTATGGATTAACTTTTTTGGTTCATTTGAAATTTGTCTTGTGTACAGTACGAAGAATGGAGTGACTTTGACTTCTACAAATATATTTGAGTAAGCCTACCTAGTACTTTGCTGGCTTTACAGTCTGTGCATAAATATTTATTCACCTATTCGGTGTAGGAGAAAACAGCACACATTGCTCTCAGGCTGGGTAATTTTATATTCCATGTTAGAAAATAAAAAGTTCCACTTTAACAAAATGAAATCATTCCGTGATCTTCTGTACTATTGCTATTAAATACTTTGAAAGGCTTTTTGCATTTCTGCAACTACTGGAATAAACCACATACTTTCTTACTGGTTGGGCCAAGTAAGATAAAATTAAACCCAGGATAACCAATTCTTGGATAAAGGTGCTTATTAATTTAAATTAAGGTTAAAAGATGAAAATTAAGATTAAATAGGAGTCTTACACAGGGTAAGTGCTCAATTATCTTTTTAACTGAAATTTAATCAGTATGATTCTGTAGGTAGTTTTTTTTGTTTTGGAAAAAATAAAAGGAATTACAAAGCTTATGAGGTTCAATTCTGAAAATGCATTAGGAATATCACCTATCATTGTTAATATTATCAATTTTATTATTTTTCCCACCCCAAACATTATCAATTTTAAAATTAATCTCTCCTCACATCAAAAATATGTGATAAATGTATATTGGTATTTTCATGAGAAAATTAAATGGCTGAATCAGCAGCAAAATTAAAACTTACACCAACTAGAAACTAATACCAAAGCTTACTTTGTTACACAGAGTAAAATGTACAGTACTAGAAATAATTTTTAAATTTGATATTATTTATATTTATGTCTGCTATGTGTTAAGTTCTGAAGTAATTTTTTAAAAGAATAAAAATTTCTATACGAGAAAAAGAAAGCAGACTGTAAACGTCAGATCTCTGGGATGAAAAAGTCTCACTCTTCTCTATTTTACCTGCTCAAGCTTATAAGGACTTGTTATTCAATGAATGGCCTTTAATCTACAATAGAGTGAGAAAAGTAACATATGATAACATCAATGAATAATCTACAGTCTCATTTTGGCTACTGGATCCAACCTCCTCCTTAAGCAAACCTTTTAATTTCAACCTGATCACAAGAACAAAAAACATGGCCTCAACTTCGGCATTTTACATCTCCCTCTGTTTCAAGTAGTGATGTCTAATGAGCTGGGAGATAATCAGGGAATAGGCACGAAGAGAGAACACAAAAGTCCAGATGATATATAGTTCACTACTGGCTATTAAAAAACTTCATTTTATAGATGAAGAACTTACTGCTCAGAGTTTGACCTGGACAAAGTTGCACAGCCAGTTAATGGCAAAGCCAAATCCAGGTTTCAGGTCTTTGACTCTGAGTCCAAATGCTCTTTCTAGTTTGTTGTTCGACTGGTCAGATTAGATAATTGGGTAAAAAAGGTTAAGCTGGCTCAATGTCAATATGTATTCTATGTCAGCTTTGAAGTTAAACCCAGTTTTTAAATTCAATTCCATTCTTTTCCATTATTTAAATTATTGAGAAATCTCAATATGAAAATTCAATTGTTTTTACCCATGCCTAATATATTTTTTTCTCTATATTTAATCTTGGGAAGTAAATACTTTTCAAATGAAAAATTATTACCTTATTGAATATAAAACTCTCCATCAAAACAAAATTCCATATACTACTTTTAGGTAGAAGACTACAAGGGTTATTCTACTTACTACAGGATCTACCCTTAATGTACTGAACATGTAATAATCATATTTAATTAATCTATACCATTTTGGAGAGAAAAACAGAAGCTAAGATCAAATTCTAGTCTAAAACATACTGAGTATACTCACTATGGATCAGGTACTGGTGCTAGAGTCAGAAAATAAATTAACAAATCAAAGTAAAAAACACAGTATTTTTAATTTTTGGGACTAAGCTCATTTAAGCTATACTCCTGATTGAAGGAAGTAAAATCCCAGTAGCCTTCTATATAAGTATTCAATATTTCTGATGAAAATATGACTTCAAAGAGCACTTCCAAAATAAAAAATAAAGATCTAAACTCAAAAAAAGTCTTCCAAAGTTTCTTAAATTACCGAGAACACTATTTACTTATATTCATACATGTTAACTCCAGTTTTATGAATTCTCAATGGTAAGATCATCTTATTTCAACAATATAACATTTATAATACTCCAAAATATATTTAGAGACAGAACATTACTCCTCTGAAGTGGAAACTGTCCAAATCTATCTAAAGTTTCTCTTTCCTAAGCTTGGGACATTACTCATGGGAGAGGAGACATGTACCTTTCCATGACAGCCAGGCACTCCTTTCTCCAGGTAAATCGACTCCCTCGCCGTAGTCGGAAGGTGCCAGATGTGGCAGAGACTGGGGGGGGTGTTTGTCTCCATTCTGGGTCCTCTATTGGAATGGGGGCTGGTCTCATACTTAGTGTAGCCCCTGAAACAAACAAGACATTTTAGTGAACTATCTTGCAACTTATTAAAACCAATGACAAATATACTCATGAAATCAATAATAAATTTTTGCCCTTCTATTGAAACTTGTGAGCCAAATATATTTGATATTTACATTAAAAAAGAATCCTCTGGGCCTGTGACAATGCCCCATGCCAGTGCAAATTTTTGCCTTGAAACACTGCCTGGCCTCTGTGCCACAGGCTACAGGCACTGAAGCATGGGAAAATTTAAAAAAAAATTGGCCCAAACAAAAATCCAAAGGGATAAAAACTCTCTTTAAAAAGTTCATCATTATTTTAAAATGTCAATTTTTTTTTTTGGTCACTTGCCATTTATGTCACTTTTTGAAACAAGACCCAAAATCTCTCTCTTTAGGGGAATAGGAAAATACTGGTCTTTGGACCACTGAGAACTTAATTTTCCTTTAAAAAATGTTTTATTTATTTATTTTAAGTTTATTTAGTTATTTTGAGAGGAAGGCTGTGAGCGGAGGGGCCAAGAGAGAGGGAGAGAGAAGAGAATCCCAAGCAGAGCCCAACGTGGGGCTCAAACCCACAAGCGTAGAGATCATGACCTGAGTTGATACCAAGAGTTGGATGCTCAACTGACTGAGCCACCTAGGCACCCCAGTTTTAATCCTTTTGAACAATACATAATATGTATTCAGAACTTTTCATTACCACTCAAAGGACTTTTTGTTACTGAGAAAATGGAGCCCTTAAAGAATGTATGCAGCTAGGAGATGAATTTTAAAAAATCCTAATACCATAAATTCTTAAAGGAAAAAAGTTAAACATAGCACCAAAGATAATAAGGTGGTTTTTTGATATGATGTTAGTCTATTAGTTAACTAAAATCAGATCTCCAAAAGTCTACTACCTCTTAAAGCTATACTATTTTCTGTTACCTCTTGACTATAAATAAAACCAATGGGGAAAAATATAACTGGGATATTTTATTTAGACTAACCTTTTCTCAAATAATGAACTGCTGATATGTATTCATGTATGCATGTATTCACCATTCACCAACCCCCTGCCCCCTGTCTTTTGGCTTGTTATAGACTAGAAGCTATAAATAAAACAAACAAACAAAAAAGCAATACTGTCTCTGACCTCTGTACACTTATTTCAAAGAATTTAAATATAACTTTGAATGCATTCACAGAGCTCAGTCCCTGGATCTCCCATTGTTCCTTCATTCTTTATACTGTTAAATTCATCTTCCCAAAGGATAATTATGATCATAGCATTCCACGGACCAAAAACCTTCAAAAAGTTCCCTCTGCCTATGGAATAAAACACAAACTCTTCATCTATCCCTAAAAAGACAAGTTAGAAATTCTTAGAATTATGTGGAAATAATGCACATATTAAAAAAATACATATTTATTTCTTCCTAACAGGAATCATACTTTATTTTTATTTATTTACTTATTATTTTTGAGAGAGAAAGAGAGAGCGTGTATGAGGACAAATGCTGGGGTGGAGCAGAGGGGGAAGGAGGGAAAAAGAGAAAGAGAGAGAGGGGGAGGGACAGAGAGAGGGACGGAGGGAGGGAGGGGGGAAGAGAGGGGAGGGGGGGAAGAGAGGGGAGAGGAGGGGAAGAGAGAGTGAGAGAGAGAGAGAGAGAGAGACAGAGACAGAGAGAGAGAGAGAGAGAGAGAGAGAAAATATCTTAAGCAGGCTCCATGCTCAGCACTGAGCCCAATGCAGGGCTTGATCCCGTGACCCTGTGATCATTACTTGAGCTGAATGTGCCCCCATACTTTGTTTATTGTACCTTGTAATCAATACCTTGGGTAATGTTTCTACTTTGCTACATGTAGATCTCTTTGTAGATTCGCCTTAATAGCTATACATTTATATGCATTCTCTTATACAGAGGTCCAATATTTTAAGCAATCCTGATTTTCTTCTCTTAACCTATTGTCTTACAGTCCTTTCCATCTGAGTAAATATTCTTTAAATTGCTCAGCTCAAAATTCTCATATTCATCTTTGACTTCTCTATTACTCTGACATACCACGTATCTAGTCCATAGCAAAGCCTGTCAATTTTATCTTCAAAGTATACCCAGACTCAGATCAATTTGTTATTATCTCCATAGCTTTATAACAAGCCAGCATCATCTCTCCAAAGCATAACTTCCTGGGATACGTTCCAGAGATGGCCCTTCACAGTAAGTCACACCTCTTCATAATCATGCTCTTGAATCTAAGCTTGTCCTGTGACATGTTTTGACAACAGAAAATGGAAACGGTTCGAGGCTAGGTCATAAGAAGCCTTGCAGCATCTAACTAGATCTCCTGCAACGCTGGTTCTGGGAGGAGCCAGTTGCCATATAAGAAGTATGACTAACCTGACACAACGATACTATAATGAAGCCCAAACTAGCTACGTGGAGTGAAAGATGCCTAGCCAGGGGTGCTTGGGTGGCTCATTCAGTTAAGCGTCCAACTTCGGCTCAGGTCAGGATCTCATGCATGGCTCATGAGTTGGAGTACCACACTGGGCTCTGTGCTGACAGCTCAGAGCCTAGAGCCTACTTCGGATTCTGTGTCTCCCTCTCTCTCTGCCTGCCTCCCTTCCCCAACCCCCCATGCTCTGTCTCTCTCTTTCTCAAGAGTAAATAAACATTTAAAAAAATAAAGTAAACAAACAAAAAAGATGCTCGGCCAACTCCCAGGTGCCACAGTTGAGGGAAAAAAAGCCATTCTGAACATTCTAGCTATAGCAGACACCATGTAGAAAACAGTGTAACCTAGAAGACAGGGAGGAGTAAGACCTTAGGCATACAGCCATGTGGTGATCAGCCCAAGGTGGTTCCAAAGGATCCCTGCCTCCTGGTATTCACCCTGCTGTGTAGGCCTTTCTCATATTGTATCAGGATTAGTCTGTGTGACCAATAACCTATATTAGGTTATAGAATGTATCCTGGTGTCAGTCTTCGTTGCTCTATCTCTTAGATGAACGACTTGCTTGAGGGAAAAATAGTTGCCAGGTTGTAAGGACACTCAGGGAGCCAAAGGTGATGCCCATGTGGCGAGGACTTGGAAATCCCGGGCAATAAGAAGGAAAGAACTGGGGCCTGCCAACACTCACAAGAGTGGCCTTAGAAGTAGACTGTCCAGGCAGCTGACAGCTCGACCACAACCTCATGAGAACTCTGAGCAGAACCACCTTAGCTAAGCCCCTCCTGGATTTCTGACCCAGAGAAATTGTGAAATAATAAATGTTTGTTGTTTTTAGCTGCTAAATTGTAAGGTAATCTGTTGCACAATAGTATAAAATAAATATAAGACATTATAATCATCTCTAGTTGTTTATTGCCCCATATTCCACAACATACTGAATATTAGGAGTATTACTAGTTATTCACCTTTATAAATTTGGCGGGCAAAAAAAATTTCCTTTAATACAGAGATTTTACTATTAGTAAGAAAGAATATCTTTTCTTGTGTACTTAAATTCACGTATCTTTTCTTGAGAATTTATATCTTTTGAGTTATTCATTTTACTGGTGTGTTGAAACAATACCAATTGCTAGTCACACAAATTGCAACTTTTTTTCCAGTCTGTCATTCATCTTTTATCTTTATGGTGTGCTTTCTGATATTAAATTTAATGAAGTCAAATTATTCAACCTCTTCTTTTATGATTAATATGTTTTGTATCATTCAGAATATTTTTAGTCTTATTGTTTAAACCCTCAATAGATATATGATTTCCTGTTGTATGTGATGTGAAGTAAATACTTAGCTTTTCCTCAAATGGATAATTGTATCATCTCACAATGATTTAGAGATTCATGGCTTAAAGGTAGGCAGACTATGGCCTGCTGCCATAGTTTAAATAAAGTTTTACTGGAACACAGCCATACTCATTCATTTACATGTTAAATTTACATCAAAGTTTTACATTTATATTACATTTGCATTAAAGTTAACAAAGTTTGGGCAAAGGAGAAAATATGAGGTTGAAGTGTTTCAAAGTCTTTGTTTTGGTATTTTTCTAAATGCAAGCAGGGAGTACAGAGTAACAAGGGCTCTGGAACCTACCTAAGTTACATTATATAAATTTTGTTCAACAGCCATAATAAAAGGCCCAAAACAGAGCCAAGCAGCTATCAAAGCTGATCAAGACCAAGGTAAAACCAGACTGGGTAAGGCAGCAGGTCCTTTCATCCAAAGCCTGACTTCTGATAAAGGATGGAGGTTCAGGACTTCAGTGGATGAAGGATGAAGGTCAATAAATTATAATTACTAGGCCACATTAAAACGATGGCATGTTTTCTTAGTTGAGTGATAAATGGGTGTAAATAAAACAAAGAATACAAAGAATCTTAAATCATGAGGTTGAAGAAAATAAACTAACTGATAATAATGGTTTCCTTAGTATTGGGGTTTATTGGTCATGTAACTATGCTTCTTTATAATAGTCTGTATTGTCCAGTTTTTCTATAAAAAGGAAATTTAGATGAAATAATATTGGTCAGAAAGGAGAAAAAAAAAGGGAGAGAGAATGAAGGAGGGATAAAAAGAAGAGATGGAATTAAGTAGTGACCTGTACCTTAAAATAAAATCAAGGCAATCTATGCACAAGGTGGAAACTAGAAATTCCGCAATTTCAAACTTATAAACATACTGAATTTGAAACATAATATTATCCTATTACTTTTGAGGGTTTTTTCTCGCTCCTTTTTCTTTTTCAATATGGCAGTATTTTAAAACGGCACAAGCAACATTCTGGACACATTCCAATAAACACAGATTTATTCTAGAAACCTTAGTTAATCTTGCTTTAGTCAAAACAAATGGAGAGCAATGAATAATCCAAGAATGGGTTCAAAATTATGGACTCTGACAGAAAACTACAAAGATACTAGAATGCAGGAGTAATGTATGCAAGACATTAAGCCCCTCTGAAGTAAAATATAGGAGTTCTAGATTGGCTAAAGAACCAGCTTTTTTCCCTACAAGAACTGTATTACCTATTTTCTTTATAGAAACATTTTTCCATCTTGTATCTCAGCTCTCATTAAGTACAAAATTTACCACATTTATCTAGCAAACCTAAACCCAAGAGGAAAAAAAAAAGCCTTTTTCTAATTTGCTGATAAGATTGTTATATTTTGATAAATGTTTTCTTTGTATATATAATTTTTTTGGTTATCAGGTTTACTTTTGGGTGAGCTTTTGCCAATCAACTAATAAAAGTATGACTGTAACATGCCATTACTATCCTGTTCACAGAAACTAGTTTCTCCAAAAGTAATTTCTCATCATCCCCTATGTCACGAACACATGACTTCCCTGAAGCTCTTGATCTCTGCAGTAGTGAAGGAAGGAGATATTATTTCTGATCTCCAAGTTTTACTTCATGTGCTCATGGCATGAGCCCCCTGGCAAATTTTATTTGTTTAATTTAGAAATAGGCAGAGCAATACCATGAGGCTAGAGGAACTCAGCAAACCCTATTATAGCAATGTTTAAATTAGACATGGGAAAAGACTGCTGAGCTTAATTTGATTAAATAAAGGAGGTACTGATGTCAACCATGCTGAATTAAGTACCTACTTCTTTAAAAAAAATAGGTATTTTCTTGTAAATGTTTTCATAAGAAACAAGATAAAATGTATCTGATCAGTTTCTATCAGTCTGATTTTATTCATACTTCTTGGCAGGCTTTAGGGTATGCTGTGAAATTCTAATAAGGGGTTTGTTATCAGAGAACTACAATATCTCTATATCAATTGAATTATCAGTAAAAATAACCTAAATATCCACTCTATTCTTTTTCTTGCTGAGTCCACTTACAGAGAAACTAAAAAAAAGAAAAAAAAAGAAAAAATTAGGAAATCCTGTATCAAAATGGGTTCAGAGTGAAGAGGTTAGTAAAGGTAATAGAGAAACGCTCTGACCCAAGAATAGAGGGACAGAATGTAAAACATTTTTAAACTTATTTTCCAAATATTTACATTTAGAGAAAAGAAAAAAAGGACTTTTTATTTTAATGATTTTTGTTAATTTTGCATTTTTCTGCCAGAATATATGCAATGGGATGGTACAATTTACATTTATTCTGATAAGCAAGTAAAATTTTGTGATATAAAAGAACTTCCTATCAATAAGCAGATCTGAACTATGAGAACCTAGGTTCTACAGTTTTTAGATCTTGAAAGCTTGTTAACAAGGCAAGTTAATTTCTTTTTTGCCTCTGTCTCCTTCCATCCCTTCCTTCTTTCCTTTCTTCCTCCTTCTCTCCTTTTCATGAAACTTTGTATGTACTTTTTGGATATACAGTACAAGTATAAAATTGATAAAGATACAGTTAACAGTCTTCTGCCACCTTGTACTCCCAGGCTTCAGACCTCCATAGATCCTTCCTTAGCACTGAATGCAGCCTGCTAGCGATGTTCAATGCTTACATAAGCATATACATGTGTGTATTTATTCCCTCTATATAAATGGCAGTATACTCATTTTTGCACATTACTTTATTCACTTATGAATTTGATATTTCTACATATAAGTTTAATTCATATAAAGCCCCCTTTAAAAAATAGCTATATATTCCATTTTACAGATATACTATAATTCATTTAACCAGTTCCTGACTGAGGGGCATTTAGGTAGATTCCAATCACCCCTGCAATGACCTGCAAAGATTCTCATGTGCTATACACAACTAATGACTAGACAGTGGATAAGCTATTTTTAGGTGCTAACATAATTTTAATTCATCTTATCTAAACAGAATAGTAGTCTCAAAGGATCCATGAAGAAAATATAATACAATTCTTCAACTATAATCAAAGGTTACTGTAAAGTCAACAAAAATGCATTTACCTAGAAAGAATTCTATACCATAATAGCTCTTTTAATACTGGTGAAAATGCAATGAAAAACTTCTAAAAATTATATTTCAATCATTAACATCCAATTACTGTTGATGCTATGAAAACTATCAATTGATAATTATAAACATCTTCTTCTCTTCAGCTAACTTTAAATTTTGTCCTACAGAAAACCTGCCTAGAAAGAACTTGGGACCCATATGGCTTTGGTTCTCAAATAAAAAATAGGAAGTGCTTTAAAAAGGGAACAATCAGCAATACAACTTCACTGAAAAGCAAATGCACATAATTAGGGGAATTTATTTATTATTTATTTTTAAGTAAACCATACACCCAACATGGGGCTCAAACTTACAACCCCAAGATCAAGACTCACATGCTCCACCAAATGAGCCAGCCAGGTGCCTCTAGGGAAACTTATTCTTAAAAGGAGGTATTAGCTCCTTAAAAAAACCAATTCCTTACCAACAGCTGGATGAATACTGTTAGTCTTTTCCCATTTTCCTGTTTCAATGCCCTTGTTCCACCTTCCTCCAATTTCCTGATAATAATTTAGCCTAACTCTGATTCCAAGACAAACTGAAATTAAAAATAAGATAAAAAACAAAAACATGTTTATTTAAAAAAAACGATTATTTATTATTGAGAGAGGAGAGAGAAAGACAGACAGACAGACAAAGCATGAGCAAGGGAGGGGCAGAGAGAGGGAGACATAGAATCTGAAGCAGGCTCCAGGCTCTGAGTTGTCAGCACAGAACCCGACGTAGGGCTTGAAGCCACCAACCCTGAGATCATGACCTAAGCTGAAGTCGGATGCTTAACTGACTGGGCCACCCAGGTGCCCCTCTTTTTTTTTTTTTTTTAATTAAGAAAATTTACTTTTACAAACCCTTGTGTAGAGGGCTAACTTTCAATAGACTGCAGCTAGGGAACTGTTTCCATAAGCAGGTCATCTACAACTGGTTCAGCACCAGGTTCCCCACAGACGTGCACTGTATGAGGGGTGAGGGGGTAGTCCTGTTTCCTGGCCTAGGGGCTCTCTGCACCCCACTGGTCCTGACCCCAGGCTATACTGCTCCACCTGGGTGAGATTCTGACTTAGTAGCATTTAGTCATAATCCCACAGATGGTTGCATTGTCCCATTGGGTCCTCAGTCAAGCATTCAACAGTTTTTAATTAAACAGCTTCAGAAGAATACTATATCATCCCAGTGCTAAAAACTGGACTCTGATGGTAGTATTCCGCAGTTGGCAGTGGTATCAAATCAGCTACAACAACAAGGATGCAGTGGCCTGAGAGCTGCTCCTTAGTCCCCTTCCTCTTTCTGGTGAGTTTATTTTCCTGGCATCCTAGTGCCCTCCTGGGATTAGAGCTCAGCCTTGAAATCCCAGTGTGCAATGGGAAAGTGTCTCACCAACTGTGATATGTCAAGAAACTGTTCTAAGTGTCAATTCAAGAGACAAAAATCCCTTCTCTTATAAAGGCTGAATGCCTGATACAGTTGATTAGTATTTGTCCTTCAAATTCTTCACTATTCTACCCTAAAAATTTTGGAATATTCTGACAATCCCTCTGGTGTTCCCTCCTGGTAGCCAATTGCCAAAAGGGGACCAGGTTTATGAAACCCCTCGGTACAGCTCCTTATTTACCTACCCTGAATCTTTGCTATCAGCCTAAACTGCTCTAGTACACTGACCAAGTGCCAAGTTTTGTCATTCACCATGTGATTTGCTTTGCTGTGAGACATAGGAGAAATGATGTCTTTGGGAAGACTGATTAGAGCTGAGTTTGAAGTGTTGCTCCAAGTAGGATTTTATCTTAAGACTGCCCACTAGGGTAGCCAGTAGCCACATGTGGCTATTGAGCACCTTAAAGTGTCTGGCTGGAAATGGTATGTGCTTCAAGTTTAAAATACACATTTTATTGAAATACAATACTGATTTCAAAGAATCAGTACAAAGAGAAAGAAAATGAAAGAAAGAGAAAGAAGTCTCAATAATTTTGAAAAGTACTGAATAAAACTTGAAGTGCTAATACATCTTTGCTAAATAAAATAGATTATTAAAATTAATTTTACCTATTTCTTACTTTTTAATATTTCGCTACTAGATAGTTTTAAAGTACATGTCACAGTGCCTGGGTGGCTCAGGCAGTTAAGCCCCCCACTTCAGCTCAGGTCATGATCTCACAGTTTGTGGGTTCGAGCCCCACACTGGACTCTGTGCTGACAGCTCAGAGCCTGGAGCCTGCTTCAGATTCTGTGTCTCCCTCTCTCTCTGCCCCTACTCTGCTCACATTTTGTCTTTCTCAAAAAAATTTAAAAAAACATTAATATGTTTCTAACATTATTTCTACCTCAGAGTCAATACTATTATTAGCTAAGTCTTCAAAATGCAATATTCCAACTGATGATTTAACCTATAATAAGCAATGGCTTTAATGCTGTGGTATTATAGAATATAGCCCAATCACAAGACTAACCTTGAGATCAGGCTCACTGCCACCAGTCTGTGTAGTGTGTAGGTTGATACAGGCTGCACTACAATGCCAGACTCTATACCACTTGTTAAAAGTATCCTACAACAGATCTTGCCTACTCTTGGAAACTTGTAAAAGTTTAGATGGTCTTTTTCCTTCAGATTTCATTCAACTTTCCAACCTATGGGTGCTTCCAAAGTCATCAGGGCAGTTTCAACCTAAAGTCCAAAGACATACTCATCATCCAGGTAACTAGAAATAGAAATCATTAGCAGAGATCACTGGATACAGTATAGAATGAACTAAATAAAAGTATGAAATTAACATTATTAACTAAAGTAACATTTACCAAAAAAAAAAAAAAAAAAAAAGGATATGGAATCTTATGTGTGTACCTATAGTTGAAAAAAGAAGTCAGCCTTTGCTTTCAAACTATGGTTAGAAATAGCATATAAACTGAAAATAAAGAGATGCCTTGGAAGGAGTGAAAATGACTAGACACTAAACTAAAAACTGGTATAATCAGGGCTTAGGTTTTAAAAAGGAAAAAAGAACAACAGGAAAGTATGAAACTACCTTAGTGAAGACAAGTCAGAATACAGATTTAATAAAGTAATTAATTACACTGTCTTGTTTCAGATGCAATAAAATAAGGAAATATTTACCAGGGTTTGTCTTCTCAAGTTGATACCATCGGTAAAATGCTCTTTTCTTCTGTTCGCTCAGGTCTGATCCCTGCTGCAACAGCCAATGAGAGATCCGGCTCTGACTGATCCCTGCGAAGAAAGAGAAACAGCTGTTGTTGGTACAGAAATTACAGGGAAGCTGAGGACTCTGCTGGTGCTAGGTTAGTGGGTGCTCTATTATCTTCCTCTATAAGGAAGCGACTAGAGCAAACTCTCTTATAATGGACTTCTTTGTAAAGGCTGACTGCCTTGGCTAGAATATACTAAGAAATGATCTACTAGAGGTCAAAGCATTTTACTAAAGGAGACTTGAATGTGGTCTCTAAAATTAATCTATAAGCTAGGTTCATGGGAGATAAATCAAGAGATTCCTAATTAATAGTTATGTGTCAGAAGTTGATTAGATTTGCAGTCCTTCTACCACCACCTGCACCCCAATCCTGGTTGAGAATATTAGAACTTTTACCTGATACTGAGAAGAAAAAGAAAATCAAGACAGCAAGTTTTGGTCTCCATTATCAACAATGATTAAAAAAAAAACATTTAGGGACTGAGAAAGGAGAGGTCACTGAAAACAGCTTCTTCAATAAGGTTTCTAGCTTGTTAATTTATGTAGGTGTTTTCAGACTCATTATTAGTACAGATAATGAAGAAGTGAAAGAATTTTAGAGTTATGCTGCAGTATAACCTCTTAAGAAACCTCAAGAGGTAAAGACATTCTTCTAAGACACAGACTTATAAAAAAAACTAAATAGAATATAAAGCAGTTTTCAGCTACCTCTAAGAAGTTCTTGACAGCAATTAATTAGAAATGTGGAAAACCTCCACATCTGAAATTTAGTTTCTAAAATTTACTGTCTAAAACAGTATGAGACATCATGCTTCTTCTGGTCATTATAGCTATTCTAAAAATGAATAATTCAATGTACAGCTGGCAAAAGCAAAGAATAATAGCAAAGATAAAACTGTCTTAAATGCTCATAAGGCATTTTCCAAAAGACCATTCAGCTCTCACAGAGGGCTAACAGTGTCTAAATTCTCCCAAGGAATTACTTATGGTAACTGGATAGTACTGAATGCCACCTGTGCCAACACCTGTTTAAAACTATAATGCACAACAGGAAGGCTGGTTATCATGAAGTGATCACATCTCCTAACATGAGAACAAGCTGGAAGTCTGGTGATCACATTTCACTCATTAAAAGCAAGCCCCTAGAGTTTCATACTTTAAAAACCAATATTAAAAGAAAATTTCAGGAAACTGGGGAGAGAAGATTTGTTAAAGAAAGGTTTGAGTTTGAAGCAAATTTCTCTGATTGGAAATACCCTTCACTTTCAAGGGTGAAAGTCAGCTTCTAAAACCTAAGTTATTACATTATCAAGTAATTCACAGTTTTCCAGTGGACTGAAGATCTATGTGATGCAGGTGCTGGCAGCCAGCACTGTATGCTTGTTCTAAAAGAATGCAAATTATTCTGGATAATTAAATTGGCCATGTTTAGCAATACTTTATTTCACCAAAAATCTAGTTTCAGATATTATACTACTTCTTACATTACTTTTATTATTTTTTTTAATTTTTTTAATGTTTTATTTATTTTTGATACAGAGAGATAGAGCATGAGAGGGGAAGGGGCAGAGAGAGAAGGACACAGAACCGGAAGCAGGCTCCAGGCTCTGAGCTAGCTGTCAGCACAGAGCCTGACGCGGGGCTCCAACCCACGAACGTGAGATCTGACCTGAGCCTAAGTCGGAGGCTTAAACGACTGAGCCACCCAGGCGCCCCTTACATTACTTTTAAACAAGAGTGAAAAAAACAACCATTTCCCACTATGAAATCAAAATTGGTTTTCATGTCATAAAATTAAAATATTTAATATGGGTTCTTCATATTGGCACCACACTACTAAAACCAGAGGTAATTTGAGAAAAATCTGTTAAGAAAAGAAAAAAAGAATATATAGGGATTCTGATACTTTCAGTATTAAATCTTCTACAAACAGATCACAGAGCCCACTAGATATTGGAACTGTCCAGGTTCTGGTGGTGCTATAGTGAAAGAACAGGGGAAAAACCCATGAAAAGGAGATTAAATTATAATCTAGTCACATAATAAAATACTGGGCAGACTTTTAATTTTTTTAATTTTTATTTTTTAATGTTTCTTTTTTAAGAGAGAAAGAGAGAGAGAGAGAGAGAGAGAGAGAATATGAATATCAGTGGGGAAGGGACAGAGAGAGCCAGGGACATAGAATCCAAAGCAGGCTCCAGGCTCTAAGCTGTGAGCATAGAGCCCAATGTGGGGCTCGAACTCACAAAGTGCAAGATCATGACCTGAGCTGAAGTTGTTGCTTAACTGACTGAGCCATCAAAACCAAATAATAGCAAACCAAACAAACAAAAAGCCATCAATACCAAATGGCTGGCAAGGACATAGAATATATGGAACTCTCATACTGCTGATGGAAAGGGTAAGATGTCAGGGCCACTTTGGGAAACAACGGGGCAGTATCTACTGAAGGTGAATATGTGTATACCATATGATCTAGTCATTTCTTTCCTTCATACACAGAATTTATAGATACTCAATAGAAGTGTGTGCAAAAGGCATGTACATCTTGTACATGTACAGGCCTACAGGAGCATTTATTTATTCATAATGATCCCCAATCTGAAACAACTCAAATGTCCATCAATAGGAGAATACATAAAAAATCATGATTTATGCCTTCTACTACATACTATACCAAACAGAAAAAGGATAAACTACTACTATATGCAACCACATGAATACATCTCACGAAGATAATATAGGCCAAAAAAAATTAGATGCACATAAAAAAGTCACACACAACTGTATGACTCAATACATATACAGCTAAAACCAGACACAACTTATCTATATAAGTGGCAATGAGAATAGTGGTTACCTATGGTTAGGAGGAAGGCAGTATGAAGAAGGGTAAGTAGCGATCAGCATTGTTCCTGATCTTGATCTGGATGATAGTTATATGTGTATCGTTACTGTGTAAAAATCATTAAGCTGGACACTTTTCGCTGAATATGTTATATTTCAATTAAAAAAAGTTTGCCCCAAAAGTTTTCAAAATTCTATGTAGTGCTTAAAAGAATACATTGATATGTATCAATATGGAAAGATGCCCACAAATAAATGAAAAAGTGTACAGTTTTATGACTATATCTTTACATAACCTACATTGTTTTGTGTAGTGACAAAACCTTAAATATAGCCAAAAATACATAATAGGAATTTAGAGTGGCAGACTTTTCCTACATTGTATACCTCTACATTATTTTCTTAATCTTTCTACAAATATGTATTAATTTATTTTTAGCCTTCCCCTATAAACACTACATACTTTATTGGTTGTTTTAAAAACATTGTAATGATACCAAACAACAAAGATGTGCAAAAGGAAGTTAATTTCCCACACCAATTCCACTGAGGTAAGTAATGTTAACTGTTAATATATGTTGTTCCACAATTTTCTCCATGCATAATTATTAATTTAATAAAAGAAAAGAAGGTAATAAAGAATATCCTCTTATCTAGTTTTTTGTGTGTGGAGAAAATAAACAAAGAACTTCTTCCCTGTAAATTTAATTTGTTTTCATAAACTAAATACACAAAACAAAGTAATAAAGCAAGTAGTTTTTCCAGAAGAGGTACTATAAAAACTGAGTATGTGTAATAACACATTTCACAGTGATTTTTCTTGGTTAGTAGCTTGCTGATATACCATCCTTCTGTGGCTGGTCCACGCCTTTGGTCCATGGTTGAGGTAGGTGTCAAAAAGCCCTGCTGCTTTTCTTTACTGTCTGCTTTGGGACTTCTCCTTGGGAGAAAAATTACCTAACTGCCCTCCCACTACTGAAAAAAAAAAACGTTATTCTCCACATGTTTTAGCTCCTCATAACCTCTTCTCCAACTTTCACAGGGCAGAAGAAAAGAAAAATTTACATATAACTTTCATACACTCAGAGACTAAAACTAACCCCAATTAATTTCTTTCCAATAAGAAAGTGATGGGTCACAAAAAAACAAAAACTGCCAGTCTCATGCATGTTCTTTTCTGAGCTTCAGCTCTGTCATGCTCCTTTCAGTTCCTCAAATGCCATGACCCCTTCCACTAGAGGGCTCCCTACCACAACCCATTCTGGTCAAAATCCCTAATACCACAATTTAAATGTTCTCTCTTCCTTCTCTTTCCTGTGGAATGTCACAACTACTGACCACTGCCATCATCTTCATCTTTGAAATGCCAGACTGTCCAGTGCAACTTTTCAGCCAGCTTCAAGGGCTGCTTTGCTAGCTCCTTAAATGTTAGCATCCCCAGGGTTCCATCTCTAAGTATCTTTTCTCACTCTATACACTCTTCCTTTGGTCATCTCAACTATTAATAATCATGACTTTAAAATTCTAAGTGCTGATGACTTCCAGAGTACCAGACTGTTCTTTTAAACCATCTGCTAGATAGCTTCATATGATTTTCCCACAAGTCTTCAATATTGTTAACTTAATTCATTATCCTCCTCTGTTAAATCTGCTCTTTTTCCTGTGTCTCCCCATCTCAATTCTACCTACTATTCTATTCTTTCCTCACATCTCACATACTTACTAAAACCAATCACTTCTTAAAATTCTCATTATGTTCTCTCCAATCCTCATTTCTGCAGTATGGAATCTCAGCCTCTTTTGCCTGAAGACTGGAAATAACTTTGACAAAAGAACAAGCCATCTAAGATCCACAAAGTAAAAAATCCTCATGATCAGATCCTTTTTATTAGAAGACCACTGCAAAGTTGAAAAAGTAAAATGTGATTCTTCAAGTAATTTTCTACCTGAGAACTGCAGTCATCTCTACAATTTACCTTCCACTGTGTAATCAGAGTTGTATCTCAAAAGTTTTAAGTTAAAACACAGTCTCCATAAAATAATTCATAAACATGCAGGAAAAAGTCCATCCTTCACTTCAACTTTTCTCTTATTCCCTACCCTAGAGATATTCTTGTTTATTTGGCATGAAACCTTCCAGACTCTTTTCTATGCACTTAAGATATAAACAGGGGCATATATATACATCCAGTTGTTGTTTTTTTAAAACACACATTTGTAGTTATTCTATACATAGTAATGTTTCTCACATCATGCCTTGGAATTTTCTCATGTAGAACATAATAAATTTTCATCATTCTAATGGCTATATAATATTCTACACTACAATCCACTTACATATTTACCTGTTATTGAACATTTCAGTTGTTGCTAATGGTTTAATTATACATGATCTGTACCTGATGTACATGATATACATATATATGATATATGATCATTGTGGTTTAATTATAATGATGATTAAATAAGCACTCTATGCACATCTTTGTGCATATTAATGGATATTTTAGGATTGTGTCATAAGAATGGACTTTTTGATTGATAGTATATGAGCATTTAAGTTTGTGAGAACACCAAGGAAGGTTGTACCAAAATTTATACTCTAATAGTGATGAGAATGTCTCCTTACATTCTCATGATTACTGAATACTATAAAACTTATTTTTGAAAGTTGTTCTTTTTGTAATACATGATTATAAAAAAAGAATTATAAGCAATTCAGAAGGAAAAAAATGAGAGTAAAGCTAGTATAAATAAAACACAGGAGCTCCTGAGTCAAGTGTCCAACTCGTCCAACTCTTGATTTTGGCTCAGATCATAATCTTATAAATTCGTGAGATCAAGCCCCATATTGGGCACTGTGCTGACAGTGCAGAGCCTGCTTAGGATTCTCTCTCTCCTTCTCCCTCTGCCCCTTCCCTGCTCCTGCAGGCATACAGTATACTCTCTCTCTCTCTCTCTCAAAATAAATAAACACTAAAAAAATAAAAAAACACACATCTAAACCATAACCAAAACCAAACCCCTCACTCCCACACACATCCAAATTCTTACCACTAAAAAATAACTATACTCATAACAAGATCATTCCAAGCATATACAGACATAGGATAGGCAGAATTACTAAAATGATATACTATAGACAGAATTTTAAAATATAAAAACATAAAATTCAGTCTGATTTGGATGCAAGAAAAAAGTTTTTTAATAAACTAGAGTGTAAATAAAGATCAATTCAAATTAGTAAATGCTTCTGTGAGGCAAATAAAGTACCTAAAGAATGCCTTAAAGCAAGGAAAAGGAGTATACAAAAACATTGGGAGGCTGGAAACATTACTTTCTGACTTCTGGCCAGTATGTAATGGCTCCTGGCTAAAAAGCTGACGAATTAGCAAGCTGTGGTGGCCAGGCTCTAAGATGACCCTTAATAATCTTTCTAGTCTTCTTTTGTGTAATCCCCTCAGAGACAGAGTGAGACAGAGTGCAAGTGGAGGAGGGGCAAAGAGAAGGAGACACAGAATCTGAAGCAGGCTCTAGGCTCTGAGCAAATGTTCAGCACAGAGCCTGATGGGGGGCTCGAACCCACAAACTGTGAGATCATGACCTGAGCTGAAGTTGGATGCTTAACTGACTGAGCCACGCAGGCGCCCCGAAGCTCAGTAGTCTTTATGTGGTGCAAATTCAGTGAGATGCACATGTAGAAAATCAAAGACTAAAAAAATTTGAAAGCAGCAAGAGAAAAAAGTGACTCATTATGCACAAGGAATATGAATAAGATTAATAGCTAATTTCTCATTACAAATGGCCAGTAGACAGAGGCAGTAAGATAATATATTCAAAGTGCTGAGGACGAAAAAAAGGATATCAAACGAAAATTTCATATCCAGCAAAACTATCCTTCCAAAATGAAACAGACATTAAGACATTGTCAGCTGGATAGAATCTGCTATCAGCAGATCTGACCTACAAGAAAAACTAAGAGAATTATTTTAGCTAAAATGAAAGGACACTAAATAGTAATATAAATACACAAAAAGAAATAAAGAGTGCCAGTAAATGCAATGACAAAGTAATGACATAGAACACAGTATAAACGTATTTTTTTGTTTATAGCTCCTTTTATCCCTATTTGATTTAAAATTAGATAATGCGGGGCGCCTGGGTGGCTCAGTCGGTTAAGCCTCCGACTTCGGCTCAGGTCAGATCTCACGTTTGTGGGTTCGAGCCCCACGTCAGGCTCTGTGCTGACAGCTGGCTCAGAGCCTGCAGCCTGCTTCTGGTTCTGTGTCCTTCTCTCTCTGCCTCTTCCCCTCTCATGCTCTGTCTCTCTCTGTATCAAAAATAAATAAAACATTAAAAAAATAATAAAATAAAATAAAATTAGATAATGCAATAATTATAAATCTAAGTTGACAGGCACACGATGTGTAGCATATAATTTCTGTGACAATAATGGCACAAAGGAGAGGGAATGGGGGTGCCTGGGTGGCTCAGTCGGTTAAGCGTCCGGCTTCAGCTCAGGTCATGATATCACGGTTTGTGAGTTCAAGCCCTGTGTCGGGCTGTGGGCTGACAGCTAGCTCAGAGCCTGTAGCTTGCTTCAGATTCTGTGTCTCCCTCTCTCTCTCTGACCCTCCCTGCTCACACTGTCTCTCTCTCTCTCTCTCTCAAAAAATAAATAAATAAATAAATAAAAACCAAAAGAGAGGGAATGAAGCTATAAAAGAGGGAAGTTTTTCTATATTATTGAAATTAAGTGGCTATTATTCTTTATAAATTAAATAATTATAATTACATAATTATAAGTTAATGATAATCCTCAAGGCAACCATAATTAACTAAAAAATATAATACTATATCAGTATTATATCTACTATATCTATTCTACTATGTCAGTAGAATATAGTAGATATAGTAGAAAATATCTATTTAACACAAAAGAAGGAAGTAATAAAGGGAACAAAATAGATACAAGTCATGAAAAACAAATAACAAAACAGCAGATGTAAATCCTACCTCATAATTATACTAAATTTAAATGGATTAAGCACTCCAATAAAAAAAAAAACCCAGAGATTGGTAGAATGGATTAAATAAAAACATGATCCAACTGTACATTGTCTATAAGAAATATATTTAGATTCAAAAACATAAAGAGGTTGAAAGTAAAAGAATGGTAAAAGATATACTATGTAAATAGCCAAATGAAAACCTGAGTGGCAATACTAATATTAGACAAAATAGACTTAAAAACAAAATTTGTATGGAGGGACAAAAGGGCATTTTACAATGACAAAAGGGATAATTCATAAGGAAAATATTATATATATGTATGTGTACATATTATATATATACAAACCAAACAACAGAATCCCAAAATACATGACAACAACTGACAGAACTGAAAGAAGTAGACAATCCAACAGTAACAGCTAGAGACTTCAATACTCTACTGTCAACAGTAGATAAAACAACCAGACAGAAGATTAATAAGAGAACAGAAGACCTGAACATCATAAACCAACTAAACCTCATAAATGGCTCAAGAACATTCCACTCAACAACAGCAGAATACACATTCGTTTCAAGTGTTTATGGAATATTTTCCAGGACAGACATATGTTAGGCCATAAAACAAGTCTCAATAATTTTTAAATCATATAAAGTAGGCTCTCCAAACACAGAGGAATGAATAATAGAAAATATTGGAAAATTCACGAATACGTGGAAATTAAGAGTCCTAACCAATGAGTCAGAGAAGAAATGATGGATATTAGAAAATACTTTGAGATGATTAGAACACAAACAGACACACAGACACAGACAAACACAACATACCAAAGTCTAAGAGATGAAGCTAAAGAGGTGCTCAGAGAGAAAATCATTGCTATGTCTCTATTAAAGGAAGAAAAAAAAAAAGACGAATCAATACTCTAGCTTTGTACCTTAAAAAATCTGGAAAAAGAGCAAACTAAACCCAAGGCAGACAGAAGAAAGGAAATGAAATAATATAGAGGGGAAATAAATGAAGCAGAAAATAGAAACATGATAGAGAAAAACAACAAAATAATACATTTGTTCTTTGAAACAGGCCAACAGAATTGAGAAATTTTTAGGTAGAATGACGAGCAAAATGAGAGAAGACTCAAAACTAAAATCAGGAATGAAAGAGAGGGCATTAGTACTGACCTAACAGAAACAAAAAGGGAACAATGATATGCCAACAAATTATATAATCTAGATGAAATGGACAAATTCCTAGAACAACCTACTGAATCTGATTCAAGAAAAAAAAAATCTGAACAGATCTATAGCAAGTAAAGATATGGAATTAGTAGTCAAAATCTTCCCATAAAGTACGATGAATGCACTGGTAAATTCCACTAAGTGTTTCAAAAATAATTAACCTATGCATAAACACAAATACACTCACTCTAATCCTTCACAAACTCAATTAGAAAAAGAAGGAAACACTTTCCGATTCATTCTATAAGGCCAAAACCAGACAAAGACACTGCAAGAAAACTACAGATCAACATTCCTTATGAGTATAGATGTAAATATCCTCAACAAAATATTAGCAAACTGATTTCAACAACATACAAAAAGGATTTTAAACCATGACCAAGTGGGATTTATCTCAAGAAAGCTAGTTTCACTGAATATGTGAAAATCAATCAATGTAATAGACTGTAGTGGTATATGACAAAATCCATGGAATTACTTTAATAGACAGGAAAAAGACACTGACAAAACCCAACATCCTTTTGTGATGTAGAACAATGAACAAACTAAGAATAGAAGCAAACTTTTCTACCTTGATAGAAAACATCTATGAAAAATCCACAGCTGACATCATACTTAATAGTTAAAGACTGAGAGCTCTGCCCCTAAGATCAGGAATAACACAAGAATGTTTGCTCTAACTACTTATATTCAATACAGTACTGGAGGTTTAAGTGAGGACAACAATAAAACAAGATAAAGAAATAAAAGGCATTCAGACTGGAAAGAAAAAAGTAAAATAACCTGTTTGCAGATGACATGATCTTGTTAAAAAAAATTTGAAGGAATCAACATGAGTAAATGTACACATACAAAACTATTAGAATAAATGTGTTCACCAAGGTTGCAGAACACAAAAATACACATACAAAATTAAATTTTATTTCCATCCACTAGCAATGAAAAAAATTTTTTCAAAAAGTAATTCTGCTTACAATAGAATCAAAATGAATAAAATATTTAGGAATAAATCTAATAAAAATCATTGAAAACCTGTAAAACAAGAACTACAAAATCTAAGAATACCTAAGTAAATGGAAAGACATCTCATATTCATGGATTGGAGGATTTAATATCATTAAAATGACAACTCCAGAAATTGATCTGTAGGTCAAAGTTACCCTTACTAAAATTACAGCTGGCTCTTTTTTTTTTTTTGCAGAAATTAATAAAGTGATCTTCAAATTCCTATAGAAATGTAAGGGAACCAGAATAGACAAAACAATCTTTAAAAAAAAAAAAAGAAAAAACAAAGTTGGAGGATTCACACTTCCTAATTTCAAGACTTACTGACAAATTATATAATCAAGACTATGTGGAACTGCCATTTAGATAGACATACAGATCAATGGAATAGAACCAAGGGTCAAGAAATAAACCCATTAATTCATTTAGGGTCAACTGATTTTTTACAAAGTTGACAAGAAAATTCAACAGGGAAAGAATAGTCTTTTCAGCAAATGGTGCTGGAACACATGCAAAAGCATGATGCTGGACTCCTACCTTACATCATATACAAAAACTAACTCAAAATGGATCAGGGACCTAAATGTAAGAGCTGAAATCATAAAATGGTCAGAAGAAAACAGACATAAATCTGTGTGACTTTGAATTAGGCAATGGTTTCTTAGACATGACACCAAAAGCAACAACAAAAAAATGGGTTACCAAAATTAAAATCTTATGTGATGACCTTCAAAGGTCATCAACAAGAATGTGAAAATATATGGAAACCCATATCTGACAAGGCATTTTTATCTAGAATAGATAAAGAACTCGTACAATTCAATACTAAAAAATAAAAACTCATTTAAAAAATAGATGAACAATTTCGCTAGACATTCCTCCAAAAAGCACATGAAAATATGGTCAACATCATTGGTCACTAAGGAAATATAAATCAAAACTATGAGATACCACTTTACAACCTCTAGGATGGTTATAGTTAAACAGATGAATCATAACAAGCATTGGTGATAATGTGAAGCAACTGGATCCCTCACACATTTGAGTTTATAAAATGCAAAAACAGTTTGGCAGTTCTTCAAAATGTTAGAACACAGAATTATTATATAACCAACAATTCCAGTCCTAGGTATGTTCCAAGAGAATTTACCTACACAAAAACTTCAGAGTTCACAGCATTATGCACAATAGCCCCAAAGTAGAAACAATCTAAATGTTCATCAACTGATGAATAAAGGATAATATATCTAAGCAGTGTAAAATCATTCATCTATTAAAAGAAGTACTGATACAGGCCACAACATAGGTAAACCTTGAAAACATTATGTTAAGTAAAAAGAAAGCAGACATGAAAATTCACAGAGTAAATAAGCCTGTTTTATGAAATGACCAGGAATTTGTCTTTAAGTAAATCTATAGAGACAGAAAGGAAGTTCATGCTTGCCAGGATCTGGGGGAATAAAAGAACTGAGAAATGAATGCTTATAGGTATGGAGTTTCTATGTTGAACTTTTAACTATAAAGGAATATTCCCATTATTCTTGTTGCAACATCCCTCTGGAATTGTTATTCTTAAACCAAAAATAATGGATCAATCATTTTATAACTAAGATACCTTCAGGCAACCTTATTTCCTTCTCCAGGATGGAGGCATGTGTCAGTTCCCATCACTTTCTCTTGTTTGATTCAGAATTCTTATTTGATTTAGTCTGTGTTTTAAGGTTCATTGAAGAGAGGTTTTCCTTCATTTTTGTTTATTTTTATTGTTTCTGCTTGGTTATGATAAACAGAAGTGAAGAAAAAATTTATTCCTTTTTTTTTAAGAGAGAGAGAGTATGCGCATATGAGTGAAACCAGAGGAGGGGCAGAGAAAGAGGGAGAGAGACTTTCCAACAAGGCAGCACGTCCACTGTGGAGCTTGATCTCACAACCTTGAGATCATGACCTGAGCTGAATTCAGACATTTAACTGAATGAGCCACCTAGGTACCCCTTATTCTGCTATTTTAAACCAGCAGTTTCCCTTAATCTTCTAATGTTTGCTGGTCTAATGGGGGAAAAAAAAAACCACTGTTAACTTGCAGTTTATTATTCTTATTTAATTTTCCAAGAGGCTATAAATCTTTTTTATCTTTGCTGGCCATTTATATTAAATCTTCTGTAAATTACTGATAGCCTTTGTTAATTTTTCTATTGAATTATTTATTGTTTTCATAATAACATTAATCATTCTTTTGATATATCATTGATATCAATCCTTTGCTCCTATATTGCAAATATCTTTTAGTGTGAATCTTGTTACAGTATTTTTTATTGGACATATCTTAAAATTTTTATAGTTAAATCCACCTAACTTTCTTTTGGATTTTATTTATTTTGTAGGAAAAGCTTTCCTACCTTAAAATAAAAAAAAAGTATTCAATATTTTTTTCTAACAGTAATATAACAGTAACCATCATCCAGTATTAAAAAGTATATATATCTAGCTCTCTATTCCATATGGAAACTGATGTTTGTTTTGGTGTGATATTAGTACTTATTTTGATATTTTCATTTTCAAATAAACAACCAATGGAAAAACACCATTTCCTTACAGATTTGAAATACTTCCTTTAAGCTAAATTTCGTTATATACAAGGATCTATTAATGAATTCTGTTCTGTACAATCTGACAATATGATCATATTTACTTACTCTAACCATACAGTATACTTTAATATCTAATAGGGCAAATTTGTTCAAACCTTCCTGTTTTTCTTAAAGAATGCTTTAGCTATGCTTATGCATTTTTTCTTGGAGTTGAATTTTAGAATTATATCAAAGCCAACAAAATTCTGATTGGTATCAAGAAGCACACAGGACAAGTTGGTAATACTTGAGTTGAATCTATCTGGTGCACATTATTACTGTTGACCCTAAGACATGGTATACGTTTTAAAATTGGTGCTTAACAATTAAATTAATCACCTCCCTCCCACACCCTACAACACATTCTCTTCCCCATTCTACTGCAGACATATAGAGTTGCCTTAATAAACAAACAGTGCTCCATATCATGATACATCATAACTTGCCTAACTAGTCCCCTAGTACTGGACACTTAGGCTATTTGCAACCTTTTGCTAAAATAGAAAATACTGCAATAAATATTCTTGCATATTCATCATTCTAGACATATGCAACTATTTCTATTGGATAAATTCCTAGGAGATAGATGGTCAAAGGAAGTATAGATAAACATTAAAAAAAAAGAAGTTACACATACAAAAGAATATGTGTATTTTAACAATTTTTTAATGTTTATTTATTTTGAGACAGAGAGAGAGCAAGCAGGGGAAGGGCACAGAGGGAGGGAGACAGAGAATCCCAAGCAGGCTCCAGGCTGTCAGTACAGATCCTGACACATGGTTCAATCCCACAAATTGAGATCATGACCGGAGCTGATATCAAGAGTCCAATGCTTAACTGACTGAGCCATCCAGGCACCCAAAAAATGTGTGTATTTAAAGGATGATCATTATCATCAAGATGAATCTTATCTAAATTTTATTTATTTATTAAACAAGTACTTAGTGTCTGCATGTGGGATAAAGGCAAAAAAGTAGTTTAAGTAGCTACTAACCTGCTAAACATTAACAGTTGACTGAACATTGCAGTATTTAGAAGGTGGGATACTGTGCACTTTTTCAACAGTGATATACATACACCAAAAATCACATTTTACACCTTAAATATATATTTTATTTGTAAGAAAATTTTAAACTAAAACAAAACAGAGCAAAAAAAGACAATCATAAAAATTGGTGACAGATTTAAATGGTCAATTCCTAGAAAGTGTAAATGGTCAATATATATGAAGGGATGTTTTATCTAATAGTTAATCAGGAAAATGCATTTAAAACTGTAGTATTGAAATCTACTAAGAGAGTAAATCTTAAAGGTCCTCATCATGAGACCAAAGAAAATTTTGTGACTATGTATGGTGATGGATGTTAACTGGACTTATTGTGATCATTTCACAATGTATATAAATTCTGAATCATTACGTTGTACACATAAAATACAATATGTCAATTATACCTCAATAAAATATAAAAATATAAAACTGTAGTGAAATACTATTTCACTTTTATCATGTTAGCAAAACAATGTACTATTTGTTGGCAAAAATGGATAGCAATGGTTAAAGTTTAGATAGTTACAAACTGATCTGGAGGTCAAGCCAAGCAGGATGCTCATCAGTATTTTACCACATTTCATCAAATCTATGACAACACTGATTATAAGATGATCATTATTTTATGTACTAATAAAAGAACAAAACTGCCCCCCAAAAAAACGCACCCCAGTGATAATACTCTTTATGTACTGATATGGGATGATTTTCAAGTGAGAAAAGTTCAGTGCAGAATAGTGTAAATAGCATATTACCTGTCTGGCAAAAGAGGAGACAGGACTATAGACATATTAGATATAAAGTATCTCTCCAGAAACTAGTAATATTCATATCCTCTGGAAAGGGATTAAGGCTGAGACAGAGACAGAAGACAGATTTAGCATGCTTATGTTATCTAGTTTGAACCACATGAATATACGTTCTAATACAAAAGTAAATTTAGATTTAATTTAATTATTTAATTTTTGGTTTATTAGGCTTTTATTCAGTAATAAGAATACAAAGAAAATTTTAAAATTCTACTTTGGGGAACTAGCTCTGTTCAAAGGATATTTTTGAATGATTTTTTATTTTTCCCTTCTATCTTATAAAAATGACTTCTTGAAATGTAACTCACATACCATATAATTCACTCATTTAAAGTGTACAATTCAATGGTTTTTAGTACAAAGAGTTGTGCAACTGATTTCCTCTCCTTTTGAATAAAAAAATGAGGATACTAGAGAGAATCCTGGCAATGTCTAGGAGTAGAAAAATTATGGGGTGGAGAAAAGGAAGATCTCACTACAAGAGAAGCTAGATATTTTCTTTCCCACTTTCTAATATGTTTAAGGGAATTTTGTGTAATTTTGTGGAAGACTTGTATTGGTGAAGAGTTTCCCATGCTAATATCAAAATGAAATTTACACAGTTTTTTTTTTTTAGATGGAAAAGGAAGGAGTATTTTAGTAGCTTTTTTCAATGACTGTCAATATTCTGATACTACACTAAAACTTGACAAGTGATATATTTTTAAAGGTCAGTGGTGATGTTGAATCTGAAATCAACTCATTAAAATCCACTAAACCATCTTGAACTTTAAAAAATTTTGTTAGTTTTAGGTGTACAATATACTGATATACTTATTATGAAATGATTACCACAATAAGTTTAGTTAAAATCCATCACTGGGGCGCCTAGGTGGCTCAGTCAGTTAAGCCTCTGACTTCGGCTTAGGTCAGATCTCACGTTCGTGGGGTTCAAACCCTGCATCAGGCTCTGTGCTGACAGCTAGCTCAGAGCCTGGAGCCTGCCTCCGGTTCTGTGTCTCTTTCTCTCTCTGCCCCTCCCCCTCTCATGCTCTTTCTCTCTCTGTATCAAAAATAAATAAAACATTACAACAATTTTTAAAAATCCATCACTATATATAATTAAAATTCTTCTGTGTGTTTAAGAACTTTTAAGATTTATTCTCTTAATATCTTTCAAATGTATAATAAAGTATTGTTAACTGTAGTGCCCATTATCTCCCCAGGACTTATTTATCTTATAAGTGAAGTTTGTACCTTTTGACCACTTTCACCCATTTTGTCCACCCCCCCTACACCTCACCTCTGGGAAATACCAATCTGTTCTCTGTATCTATGAATTTGGTTTTTTTAAAGATTCCACATATAAATGATATCATACAATATCTGTCTTTCTCTGTCTGACTTATTTCATTCAACATAATTTCCTCAAAGTCTATCCATGTTATCCATGTCATTGCAAATGGCAGGATCTCCTTCCCTTTTTAATGGGTGAATAATATTCCACTGTGTAGGTTTCTTTTTGGTTTTGGCTTATAAATATGCTTCAATGAAGAAGGGGTGCTATATATTTTTAAAAATTCACAATTAAGTGGTCAAAGGCTAGAAACATTATCGTTAACGTATTTAGTCTTAGGAAGCTTAGGTTCAGAAAAGTCAATTTGTAGAGAGATGAAGGACTATAATGGTTAATAATAATAATAACAATAAAATAATAATAATAAAAACTTCTCTGGCATCACAGTGTGCCAGAAACTTTACATAAACCAACTCATTTAATTTAAAAAACCCAGTTAGGTGGATATTATTACTATTCTCATTTTCCAAAAGAGAAAACTGAAGATTAAGATGTTTAGTAACCTGGCCAAAGTTACATATCTAGTGACAGAAGCCCTATTTTGAACCCTCCAAGTCATGCTGTATACCGCTGCACTACACTGCATCTATGTACTTAAATGCCATGTCATGAACACTGGCTTTGCAGCAAGATAAACAGCAATTAGCTGTGTGACTATAGGGAAATGACTGACTCCCCTTTAGCCTCAGTTTTCTCGTCTGTAACTGAAGAAGTTAACACTTGCCTCTCAAATACATAAAACAGTTAGCACAGCATCTAGCACCTTGGTAAGTGTTAAAATAAATTATAGCTAAAAATAAACACCCTCCAAAAAGAGAGGTTTAGCTAACAAGGTGCACAGAAGTAAAATGCAGAGCCACTGGTCACCTACAAACCACTTAAGAGGGCTATATGCTCTCCTAGTAGATTACTTAGCACAATGATAAAGCTGAGCTAAAGACAAAGAAAGCATGGGCAATAATGGCATAACAGATACTGTTTCTTACTAACTACTATTATGTGTGATAATTATTTTAACACTTAGCACTAAAATATTTCAAAGACATTCTTTATATCCTAGAAAAATCAAGACTAAGTGGTAATTAATATCTCTCCCAAAGACTATTTAGCAATGAAAGGGCCTGTGTTTAATGGTCAATCTTTTTAACAAAGGAAAAGAATTGCACTTTTATGAAAATAGCATATTCTAGTTCTTAAACTGTCTCAAAACATCAAATAAACATCATATTAAGAATGTTTCTAAGAACTCTTTCCTATGTTTCTCATCAAGAACAATGACAACAAGCCTGGGGCAATGTTATATTGGATACATACATTAAATCAATGTGTTCAAAACCAAGAAGTTGTCCACAGATCTGCTTGGGAACAGATTTAGAGATAAGTCACTGAGTATTTTTAAAACTACTACAGGAAGCAAAATCTCATGGCTTAAATGAGTGAAAACTATGTTCTATACTCAGGCATAGTAGAGCACAGGGTTATGGCTCTATCTAAAGCAAATTCAATTTGGTTTGTGGTTTGTAATCTTGCTATTTTAGGCAAATGGCAAGAAAAAATTATTTCTGACAAGGATATCATGTAGAAGAGTGCTGGCAACCTTTGAGGTGTTAAGGACCTTATAATCTCCACTATTCTATATTCTATCTGCTGCCTTCAGTACAGAGTACAAGCCTTAAAGGATGGATAAGATCCTTTAAACAATAGCCAAGTGTAAGACAATCACTATAATAGTAATAATAATAATAATAAAGCACAGTCTCAAAGATATTTAAATAAGAAATAATACCAATTCTACACCAATTCTTCTAGAAACACAAGGGAAGGAAACACTTCCCAACATGTCTTATGAGGCTGCATTACCTTAACAAACTTGACAAGGACATTACACGAAATGGAACAAGCAAAACAAACCCTGATTAATACCCTAATGAACACAGATACTACAACTGTACAATACTAGAGTATCAGCAAATTGAACTAAACCAATTTTTCCCACAGTGCAAGTCTAGTTTAACATCTGAAAATCAATCAATGTAATTCACCATATTAACAAGACCTAAAAAAAAAAGAAAAATCACATGGTAATCTCAGTAGATGCAGCAAAGCATTTGACAAAGTAAAACATTCATTCATGATAAAAATTCTCAGAAACCAGAGATAGAGAAGGAAACTTCCCTTGAAGGGCATCTTGATAAAGGACATCTATGAAAAACTTAGAGCTAAGATCACATTTAATGGTGAACAAGTGAATGCTTACTTCCAGGTTTGGAGGAAAAGCAAAGATATCTGCCCTCATTACTGTGTTCAACATTTAACTGGTGGTCCTAGTCAGTGGATTAAGGTGAGAGAAAGAAATAAAAGGCATACCCATTGAAAATGAAGAAGTAGAATTATCCCTATTTACAGATAATATGATTGTCCACGTAGAAAATCCCAAGAAATTTTCTTAAAGTTACTAGAATAAATGAATTTAGCAAAGTTACAAAATAGATCAATATAACCAAATCAACTATTCTATGACACAAGAAAAAAACAACTGGAAATCTATATTAAGGATAGTACCAACATAAAAATATCAAAAATATAAAATATTTAGAGATGAATTTAAAAAAATGTTCAAGACCTGTATACTGAAAACTAACATTGTTGAGAAAAATAAAGAAGACCTAAACAAATGGATATAGTATGTTCATGGATAAAAACAGTATCATTAAGATGTCAATTCCAAATGCTGGACTGACCTATACATATATTTAACACAATCCCAATCCCAATCTCACTACAAGTATCTTTTTTTGTAAAAATTAACAAGTTGATTGGGGCACCTGGGTGGCTCTGTTTCTGACTTTGGCTCAGATCATGATCTCACAGTTCATGAGTTTGAGCCTTGCATGGGGCTCTGTGCTGACAGCTCAGAGACTGGAGCTTCCTTCAGATTCTGTGTCTCCCTCTCTCTCTCTGCCCCTCCCTTAATTATGCTCTCTCTCTCTCTCAAAAATAAACGTTAAAAAATTAAAAGAAAAGAAACTAACAAGTTGATTTTTAAATATACATGGAAATGCAAAAGATCTAGAATAACAACAGTGATCTCAAAAAAGAAAAACAAAGTTGGGAGGAATTGTGCTTACTGACTTCAAGACTTACTGCAATAATTTACAATTTGTTATTGGTATAAGAATAAACATAAAGACCAATGGAACACAACAGACAGCACAGAAATAGATCCACACATACATTCAACTGATTTTTGACAAAGGTGCCAATATAACTGAACTAGAGAAAGACTAATTTCTTGACCACTGCTGACCATTTTCAACAAATGGTGCTCTAACAATTGGATATCCATAGGGGGGAAAATAGGTCTTAACCCTTAACTCACACATACACAAAAATTAACTTAAAATGGTTCACAGACCTAAATGTACAAGCTGACACTATCAAACTTCCAGAAGAAAACATAAGAAAATCTTTGAGACTAAATTTAGGCATATTTTCTTAGGACATAAAAAATGTGAACTATAAAGGAAAAAAAAAGATAAACGTAACTCATCAAAATTAAAAACATTTCTTCTTTGAAAGAGAACATTAGGAAAATGAAAGTGCAAGCCTCAAACTAAGATATCTGTATATCCACATATTTAAGGACTTGAACCCAGAATATACATAGAACTCTTCTAATCAATAAGGGAAACAGCCTGATTAAAAAAACAATGGGCAAAAGATTTGACAGACATTTCACGTAAGATGATACATGAATAGTAAATGAGCATCTGAAAAGATGCTTAACATAATTAGTCATTAGAAAAATGCAAAATATAGCTAGAGTGAGATGCTATTACATATGCACTAGAATGGCTAAACTTAAAAGAGAAACACAAATATCAAATGCCAAGTTCGAAAGAGAATGCAAAGCCACTAGAAGTCTCATATGCTGCTAGTGGGAGTGCAAAATGGTCTAGCCATTTTGGAAAACAGTTTGACAGCTTCTTAAAAATTTAAACATATACTTACCACTAATCCCACAATCCCACTCCTCAGAAAACATATGTCCATGTAAAACTTTGGAGACAAATGTTCATAGCAGATTAATTCATAATAGCCCAAACCTGAAAATAGCTCAAATGCCCATCAATTAATCTGGGTAAGTGAATTTTGTTATATCTCTTCAACTGACTAGTATTCAGCATTTAAAACTTAGAAACTACAGATACATGTAACAACTCTAATGAATCTTGAAAGTATCATGCTAAGTGAAAGAAGTCACAAAAAGAAAGAAGTCAGGTATAAAAAAAAGGTACAAAACTATCCTAACAGAACGCAGATATGTGATTGGCAGGGACCTGTAGTGGGATGAGGTATGTGACTGCAAAGAAGCAGGAGAAAACTTGATGAAATACTGACAAATGTTTCATCTCTTGCTTTTGGTTATACCACTATATAAATTTGGTACAACTCAAGAGAACTCTACTCTTAAACAAATTATATCTGAATATAAAGTGATTAAACATAAAGAAAAAACCCACATTTCCCCTGAATACCTCAAGTTTGTGAGGATCAAATGATACAGTCAAATTTAGCTGAAGTTGACACATGTTGATATTAAAGGCTTTCTTAAAGGCCATAAGAATTTGAATGACTGTTTCACAATTTTACAGATGTCTCAGTTATCACTGCCCCCAAACTTGGTTAGTTTGGTTAGTTCAAGCTTCAGTTCCTTACCTAACTAAAGTTAGTAACTAACTACACACTACTAAATCTAGTGTATCTTCCTGACAGAATAAATTATTTGTAGCAACTGATGTCAAATCCTTTAAGATCTACCTATTAAGTAAACTTCAATAGTTAACAGGATAATTCCTTAATGCATAAAAGACCATATCTATGTTTACAAAAAATGTTATCCCTCAGAACTTTCTCCTGCAGTAAGTTATTTATAATATTGTCTGATGTTTCATATGGACTACAGCTGAACTTTAGACTTTGTTATTTTATCAGACACAAATACCTTCTGACTTTCTTATTAGGGTATTCTTGTCATTCATCCCTGTCCCCCTACCCTTTTATTTTATTAAATACAAAGAAAATTAACTTGGGTTAAGTAAGAAATAGTTTATAAAACTGCTGAAGGCATATACCTCAAGTACAGATTTCCCTTCATAATCTCAGGAAATTAGAATTAGGGAGAAACAAAAATGAAAATTATCAATTGGGGGAAAAACATATTTCTGTCTAACCTTTTAAAGTTACTTTTGTCAAAGCATATGGTAGAATAAAAAATTTTTAACATAATTTCTACTTTAAATACAGGTGGAAGAAAAATCTTCTTACTTGCCAACCAACCTTCATAACTTAGACACTAAAAATGTATGGTCCTATACCTTGCGTTTGAGATGATAAAAGCCCTGGTAGGACAGTTATTTCAAGAATTGCAGAAAACTGATGTTCGAACAACAAATGTATCCTCTGAAATTATTTTCACCCCAATTTTTCACTTGGCCATCACCAAAGTGAGAAAATATGAGTATGCAGATATAGAGGCTGGATCTTTTTTTTCATGGAAAAAAAAATGTTATGTGTTGTGTTTATAAGAACTGAAGTCCATTCAAAGATCCGAATAAATAAGTTTTTCTCCTAATAAATAAAACCTCTAACCTTCTTCAATTTGGAGACAAAAGTTACATCTCAAATACAGAAATTTACCTTTTTTGTAGACAGATAGTTGCCTTCAAATTAGAGCTCTACCTAAAACTAGTGAAATTCATTAGATAGGAATTGATAAAATCTTGTCAAATAAACCAATTAACTATATTTGATTATATGACAAGAGGACAATTCTATAGTCTGTGATTTATGTCCTATCAACATTGCTTTTCTAATGTAGATATAAATTCTACTTGTTTATAGCAACTTTATTCATAACTGCCAAAACGTGGGAGGCAACCAAGATGTCCTTCAGTAGGTGGACATCCCAAAATAAACTGTGGCATATTGAGACAATGGGATACTGTTTAGCGCCAAAAAGAAATGAGCTAGTAAGCCATGAAAAGATCTTAAGTAATCTTAAAAGCATATTAATAAGAGGAAGATGCCAACGTGAAAAGGCTACAGACTATATGACAATATTCTGGAAGAGGTAAAACCATGGAGAAGAGAGTGGTTGCCAAGGATTAGCAGGAAAGAAGGGAGGGATGAATAGGCAGAACACAGAATTTTTAGGTAGTGAAGCTGTAGTACCATATTATGATACAAAATGGTAGACGATTGTCATTATACATTTTTCAAAACCCCACAAACGTACAAAACCACTTGTATGTACTGTGAAATATGGACTTTAACAATGATGGTGTCAATGTAGGTTCATACATTATAATAAATGTAGCACTTTGGTGCCAGAGGCTGATAGTAGGGAGGCTGTGCATGTTTAGGGGACGGGAAGTAAAAGGGAACTCTACTTTCCACTCACTTTTGCAGTGAACCTAAAACTACTCTAAAAAGTGAAGTCTATTTTTAAAAAAGGTGAGGCAAATCACAAGAGACTTTTGAATGCTCAGAACCAACTGAGGGCTGAGGAGGGAGGGGAGAAGGGGAAGGGGTTGATGGTCATGGAGAGGGGCACTTGTGGGGAAGAGCATTGGGTGTTATATGGAAACCAACTTGGTAATAAACTATTTAAATGAAAAAAATTAATAAAAAATAAAAAGACATTAAAAAAATAAAAAAGATGTTTTTATTTTTACACCTTGGTTGGTTTTTAGTATCTGGTACGAAGTTCTCTGATTAGGGAAAGAATCAATATACCTTTGTAAAGAAATTATTATAATTATATTGAATATGCAGTGTTTTCATTTTAAAGATAAGCTTGAAAAAGGAAATGATCTAAGTACAGTTGAAGCATTTCTAAAACTGGTTCAAAGATTCTCTTTATACAAATTCTTATATCTTGGGAATCAGAGTCACTAATGTATGGGTAAGATCCACACTTTTTAAATGTACTTAGTTTAAAGACAGACAGAATTTGCTAACTAGAAAAGATATTTGGAAATATTAGGTCAAAGCCCCTCATCTTAAAATAAGGAAAACTAAGAAGCTCAGAGAAGCTACATGATTCTCCACAGGACCCAAAGACTACTGAATATTTAAGACAGAAGGACTAGAATTTTGATATTCTAAAGTTTCATGTTTGTCTTTTCATTATACTACTATCATTCAAGAAAACAAAATTATGATTTCTTAAAAGACAGAGATGCAATTTTTTTTCTTCCACTTTAAGAGGCTAAGTAAGAATCCAATTAGTATATTTCTCTGGCTAGTAAACACTCACTCAAGCTCTGCCCACTTACTCATTTATTCTGCCTGCTTGATTTTTCCCAGAGGTCATATAAAAAGAAAATCATGTTTTAAGAATTCTAAAAGCCAAAGATAATGTTTTACCATGAAAGTGAATATAAAACCCATGTGTGCGTTATTACTAAAGCAAGGGCTAGGCTCCCCATCCCACCATTCTTAGTCAGAATTTAGAATCTTGCTCAACCTCTTACAGAGATAAAAATCCACCCTTAGTGGGAGCAGCTGTGACTCTGTGAAAAAAGCTACAAATAACATGCTGGGAAATTCAGCAGGCCTACTGTTATTATATCCTGTTTATACTGTCATTTTTCCTATCAGTAGGATATTATTTATACAGACCCCACCCATGAACTTCTTGTTTATCTTATTATAGAAATCCTCCAAATCTATAAAAAGAAGCCTCTGTATTAGTTTTTGGAACAAGCACATGTGTTATAATTTTGCACCTCACTACACATTTTTTATTTAGCATTCTCTTTTGTTATGCCCTACTCATTCTCATTTTTATCTCAAGGTTGATTTCATTTCATTATTTCACATATTAGAATTGAACTTAACTTTTTTTTTAATGTTTTATTTATTTTTGAGAGAGAAAGAGAGCATGAGCAGGGAAGAGTCAGAGAGAGAGGGAGACACAGAATCTGAGACAGCCTACAGGCTCTGTAAGCACAGAGCCTGACGCAGGGCTCGAGCCCACAAACCACGAGATCATGACCTGAACCAAAGCTGGATACAAACCAACTGAGCCACCCAGGAGCCCCTGAACTTAATTTTCTAAAGACTCCATAACAGGACACAGATTCTGGGGCTCTACATCTTTAAATGTTTTATTTATTTTGATAAAAAGAGAGACAGAGCATGAGAGGGGGAGGGGCAGAGAGAGAGAAGGAAACACAGAACCGGAAGCAGGCTCCAGGCTCTGAGCTAGCTGTCAGCACAGAGCCTGATGCAGGGCTAGAACCCACAAACGTGAGATCTGACCTGAGCCGAAGTCGGAGGCTTAACCGACTGAGCCACCCAGGCACCCCAAGGGGCTCCACATCTTAAACTTTATTTATACCTAGATTTCATCAAGTAGAGATTCTTCTAAGATACACTTCACTAATTTGTTTAAAGACAACAAAGTGTCTACATCAAGATCAGGTACCCCTAGTGAGTGAGTCCTACAAGCCTAGAAGGCTTCCTTATGTAGGCTACTTTATTTCAGGTATGCCAATTATGACGGACAAGCTTTCAATGGATTCTCACTAACTAGATTCTCTAGTTGGATCTCTTTTCTAGAATGGAAAGCCCTGTCCCTGAGTCTAGTTTGATGGATGGATGGGCCGGGTGAAAATGTAACACAATAATACACAAGAAATACATGAATTCGCTAAGTAGATCAATGGGACAATGAAGTTATCTTGTTATAATCATCCTCACTCCCCTGGCTTATGCAAATAACTGAATTCAAGCAGCTAAAAGAAAGATGCAACTTCCTTAGGGGCAGAAATTCACACAGCATTTGTTGAACAAATAATTATTTTTGGAGACGGAACATCACTGGACAAAGTTAATACTGGGTAACCTTTCATATATTCAGCTTGCGTCAGCTTCACTAAAGCTCCCTTTACCCTACAAGACAGCACTACAAGGCAACTAGATTTCATGAAATCTTCAGAAAGCATGTATAATTAATGCTAGACTCTTTGGGAATGTGTAAGAAAGATCACTGACTTTTTTTTTTTTTTGCTTTTTAAAAAAACGTTTGTTTATTTTTGACAGAGAGGAAACAGGCATGAGAAGGAAGGGGCAGAGAAAAAGGGAGACAGAGGAGCCAAAGCAGGCTTCGCACTCATAGCAGCAAGCTCCATGCAGGGCTTTAATTCATGAACCATGGGATCATGACCCTAGCTGAAGTCAGACGTTCAACTGACTGAGCCACCCGCATGCCCTGAAAGATCGTTTGTTTTAAAGAACTTTTCTCTAAAATGCATAGCTGAAATGAGGCATAGTACCTAAGGATGGTGAACTTAGTGTAACTGATTTCATACAAAAAAAGAGAGGTCTAGAAGCACCTGGGTGGCTCAGTTGGTTGAATGTCTGACTCCTGATTTCGGCTCAGGTCATGATCTCATGGTTCGTGGGATTGAGCCCCACATCAGCTCTGAGCTGACAATGATGAGGATTAGGATTCTTTCTCTCTGCCCTACTCCCACCTCAAAATAAATAAGAAAATATTAAAAAAAAGAGAGAGATGGACTAAAATGATCAAAGAAGCCAGAATGAGGATAATAATTGAAGTAAAAAAAATTTTTTTAAGTTTATTTATTTGGAGAGAAAGAATGAACAGAACGAGAGGAAGAGAGAGAATCCCCAGCAGGCTCTGCACCATCAGCACAGAGCCTGATGTGAGGTTTGAACCCATAAACTGAGATCATGACTTGAGCTGAAATCAAGACCCGGATGCTTAACCAACTGAGCCACCCAGGTGCCCCAAGGTAATTTTAATATACAGAACTTTATAAGGCTGAGGTATGAAGGGGAAAAGCATACTAGGCACAAACAATGATTTGTAAGCATCCAAAGTGGGAGAATTCTGAAAATGGTGAGTATCTAAATTTAGCTAGGGAGAATACTGAATAAAAGATGGCAGTAAAAAGAAGCTGGAGTCAGACTATAAGGAGTTTCATTTTTCAGACAATGGAGAACCATTAAAGATATGTGATCGAGAGAAAATGTGCTCAAGCTTTTGGAGTAGGAATGAAGAGGAGGAAGAATCAGTTGGATTGAGGTTGAAACAGGGGAAGAAGTTTTTAACAGTATCAAATCTTATGATTATAGAAGTAAAAGGTCATGTGATATAATAAATAATAAACATGTAAAAATATTTTCAGAACCACAAGATGGCATTATGAGGACTCTTACTGAGTGGGGCAATGTTAGAAATATGCCAGTCCATTGATTAAAGTTAGGAAAGCATATCAATCTCCTAGAATAGTACTTCTCAAAACCAAATTACCTGAGGATCTGGTTAAGATGAAAATTTTGATTCAGGAGGTTTAGGGTGGTACTCTGTATCTTTACATTTCTAACAAGCTCCAAATAATGCTGTTCCATGGACTACATTTTAAGTACCAAGATGCTAAAACACCTTTCGGTTTCCCATTCCAAAAAGGCAATACTACTATGTTTAATACACTATGCTATAGCTATTCCTTTTAGATAGTCCTAAGAAATTCCTTTTAATGGCATTTTATTATAATTTGAATCAATGTCAGATAGGTTTCATAAGCTACAATTTTTATTTTTTTAAGTTTCTTTATTTATTTTGAGAGAGAGCGTGCGCACATGAGTTCAAGTGGGGGAGGGGTAGACAGAGTGGCAAAGAGAATCCCAAGTAGGCTCTGCACTGTTAGCATAGAGCCCGACGCAGCACTTGAACTCACGAACTATGAAATCATGATCTGAGCCAAAGTCAGACACTTTACTGACTGAGCCACCCAGGTGCCCCAAAAGCTACTATCTTAAAAATCTAAGATGACTCAAGATTCAGGGTATTCAAGATCCTCAAAAATATTTCCACCTGTAAAGAAAAAATCAACTCTACAATACTGTTCCATAATACTACAGTTTTATTCTTTTTTGTAGGTTGGCAAACTAGAAGATACTATTGTTTCTAATCTTTCAGAACAAAGTAAAAGCTCTGAAAAGGCAACACTCTGTCTTTTTATAGAAAGTGCACATCAGTGAGTTCTGGTAAAGCCCATTTAACTTACCCTTACAATGCCCTTAGCATATTCCTTAATCCTTGAAGATGAAGGTAAAAATGTATTTTAAATATTCTACTGAAAAGTACAAAAATTAAATTCACACATTATCCTTCTATTTAAGATTTCTATATGGAAGGATATGGCTTTTTAATTAGAACTTTTACCATGAATAGAGGCATCATTTATAAAAGTATATTACTAGTGCTATATATTATACACACATATGTATTAAGATTGGCTGGTTCTTGGGATGAAATTTAAGACTTCTATTAGATTCTTAGGGTGAAATTTAAGACTTCTGAAATACCAAGTTTTATTTTTAACCATATTGATGGTCAATAGCAACATTTTAGGTAAATTAGCTTCAATAAATATCGATGTCTAGAGAACAGAAATGATATCTTAAAACTGGAAGGTATTATGTGATTAAATCCAACTAATCTGAGATGCTAAAAAGCCCCAAGTCATGTAGCTGCTAATGGCATGTCAAAAAAGAAGGGGAGGGGGAAAAACTAATTTTCAAATCCATTAATGTACAACATACAACAACATACCAACTACAAAATGTAGTTACAAGAGTTTCTAGTTCCTCTAACGACTAAGGCATAGTTGAGTTTATATTAAGGTCTTATAAATCACAAATATCCAAGAAAGAAAGAATACATACCAACAAAGACAACGTGCTACCCCCAAATTTAAGAACTCCATAAAAAACGTAATCTGAATAGAGAATGACACATATACACCACATACTTGAGATGGGGCTGCAGTGGGTGGGGAATGGATGAGATAAAGAACAAAGAGAAGACAATGAATACTCTTATCTTCTCTGTAACAGTTTGAGGAGAGCTTTCACATATAGAAAAGAGGTTAAAAAAACCTTCCTTTACTCTCATGGATAACTTTTTAATTGGTAAAATCAAGAATCAGGAGGACTGCAAAGTTTTAAAAAAAATATGAAATGTACATAGCAGTTGGATGTGCATGTGTCATAAGCTCTGTCACAGTTACAAAAAAACCAGAGAACCCTTTTTTAGCCATAAAATGGGGAATTTTGTGCTTATCACAAATGCTGTAAAATTTACTAGCACCAGTAAAAAAAAAAAAATCACTGGAGAAGTTCCATATCAGAGACAATGGGTTTTAAATCATAGGCATACATTATTATGCCTAAGTTGACAGGTCTGCACTGCAATGCAGAAATGCAAGCAATATTCCAACATCTGCACCAGAAGGCAGAGATTAGACATGATTCCAGAATAAAGGGCTCTTTAGCTCTTACCTGTTACCTGTGCAACAACTGCTTGGGAAATCCTCCGATTGGCAAGAAAGGCTTTGATTTCCTCTTTTATCACACTGCTGTCCCTCCTAACAAAAACAGAAGACAAGACCAACAATGTATGTTGAAGGTAGAAATCCTCATCTTTGCTAAGAAAGGTGAAGCAGAGAGGTGGGGAGAACACAGAAAGAAAGGACACACAAAAAAGGTAACAGACCAAGCTTGTGTGAAAATATGAAATTAAAACAAACCAAGAAACACCAAATATTCAAGTCCTAAAACATCACACCATCAGACAGACGCGTTAGTGAGTGCCACAGTAGATGTAAGTCTCACACCAGAGGACAGTTAATCGCATGCTGTGTGTAATTCACATTAGGAACAAGGCTGCCACATGGTACACACTAAGTTTCACTACTGAGGAATGAATATACCTTACACAGAAAGAGATCCTAGAAAACTAAAAGCAGTAACAACGACAAAAATCAGTTGTGAGTAGGTTGTGGGCTCACATGTTAACTATGTAACTGCATAAGTAATGTTCATGTCAAATCTTTTTGTTAAAGGAACAGAAATCATCATTCTTACAACTGCTAAAAATATTAGCCATTTTGAGAAATTTAATTTGCCTTTTTCCTGTGCAAACCAAAAAAAAATTTAAGTGGGATGAAATGAATATAGAATTTTAATATAAAAAGCAATCATTAATTTCCTATTATATGTAATATACAGAATACTTAAAACCATATTGTGTCCCTGAGATTACATATGATAGACCTAATTTTTCCTCCACTAAGACAACACATTCTCAAAAGACTAGACATTTACTAGAATAACAATGAAAGGCAAGACTTCTATTTCTCCACCACAACAAATACTTAAGTAAAACTTATACTTAAACCCTTAAAACCAACCAATTTCTCTTTGCTTCATTTTCAAAAGGATTACATTAATAAAGCACTGATCTTTGATCAAGCTCAAACAAGTGGTCATTTTTAGTCTCACACAGGGTGAGTAAGCTATGACCAAATCTAGCCTCCCATCTGTTTTTATACAACCTACAAGAGCTAAGTTAGAATGGTTTTCACACTCGCAGTCATTATTTGATGACAGAGAACATTAACTCTGAACATGAATTAAGCAAAGTATTATCTCCTCCTCACCCAAAATCCCATTTTTCTACTGGTAGGCTTATGTTTTAAAAACTATATTCAATATTGAATTTTGCCAATAAAAATCTGTGACCTTTTTGTTTTCTCTTAGATGTAAATATTAAGTATAAAATAAACATAAGTGTATTATATCCTTTATTTTGCCTCTTGGCCACAAAGTGTAAAATGTTTACCATCTAACTCTTTTCCAGAAAAAGTCAGCTGAACCCTGATCTAAGAAAAAGAGATCATGAAATCTTTATAGATCATCTTGTAAATGAACCACAAACTTCCAAACTTCTTATAGGAGCCCAAGTCTCTCTAGAGATTATGTGGAGCAACAAAAGAAAAGATCCTACCCAAAAATAATCAGTTGTGATTTAACATAGAGCAGATATTTTAGCCCTTTGGTGAGAGGCGCTATACACTGTGTAAGTGGATCCCAATGCTCCCTTTCGGGAATTTTAGAAAAGAGCAGAGGAGTTAATAGTAGGGGCAAGTTTTCCATCTGAAGCTCTACTGTATATTCCTGATCTACTGGTTAGAAATCCCAGTCAAAAAGATTCCTCAAGAAAAAAAAATAGCAGCCTAATCCAATACTTAAAATTTCTCATACTCCTCTAGATTCTGATCTAGGTACCAACTAGATTCCCTCCAAAATGCCTATTCATATTGGAAGTTATTTCTTTGAAAAACATGCATTCTCATTTGATTTAAAAACTATATATCTGAAAGAAAAAAAGCACAGTACATTTAGATACATTTTAAAGTCAAATAAAATAAACTGCTCTGTATATTACAGGTATTATAGGCCAAACGGCTCTCAAAATCCACCAATAAATAGTTGCATAAGGGACAATTTCAGCAGCATGAATTTGCCTTATGTAAATAAAACAACCAAATCATTTGGTTTCTAATACAGCTTCAAAATCAATCTGAAAAAATTTAAATAAAGCACTGCATTGCAATGTATAGAATATCCTTCCAGGAAAGTGTAAAGTGAGTTTAAAAGAATATTTATTAAGGTTAAATAAAAAACATGCTTTTGTGGGAAAAATAATTAAATGGTATTTTCTTGACTACTGATTTAAATTGGAATTTAAATCAATTTATTTTAAATCAAATTCACCTAGAGTAGACCCTAAATCATAAAGAGGAGATAACATTCCATTATTCCAATAGGAAATATCCAGTTTGTGAATTATTCACAGCCTTGCAGTATGATATTATCAAGGACTGCAGCAAGACAAAAAGAACTTCAAAATGTCTGTAAAACAGCAGTAATTCATTTAACCTCTCACAGACTTTATTTTTAGGTACTTCGCAATATCCTAAGTATCTAGTTAAAGTAAGTTTAAAAAAATATAATAACAAAACCTCTTTTGTTAACTGCTTTACTGGAGAGAAGCTTTTTCAAATTGAAGAAAAACTTAAGACTTAAAATATAAGGATATGCTTGGGCAAATCATTTAATAAAGTTGGACCCTGGTTTCATCATCTGGTAAAATGAGAACATTAATATCCTCATCACAAGACTTTTAAAAATTTTCTCCAAGCATGAAATTTAAATTTAAATAAAATGTAGTATTAAATGTATATATACATGTGTATACGTGCATAATCTAAATATAAAAAATTCTTCAATGAAAAATTTTCTGAAACTGTAAAACCATTAGATAAACAATGACTATTATTTTATAAAACTCCAGAAAGAATCCTAAGTAAAAAAGAAACAAAGGTTGGGGCACCTGGGTGGCTCAGTTGAATAAGTGTCCGACTTTGGCTCAGGTCATGATCTCATAGTTTGCGAGTTCAAGCCCAGCATCAGGTTCTGTGCTGACAACTCAGAGCCTGGAGCCTGCTTCAGATATTGTGTCTCCCTCTCTCTCTGCCCCTCCCCTGCTCATGCTGTCTCTTTCTCTCTCAAAAACAAACAAATGTTAAAAAAATTTTTTAAAAAAAGGAAGAAACAATGGCTCTGCTATAATGACCTACGACTGAAGTAAACATCTATATCAGGTACTTTAATGTACCATGGAAAGATTTAGGCACAAGCAGTGACATGTTTAGTTGGTTTCACTATGTACAGGTATCCCCTGCTTTCTGAAGGTTCACATTATGTCACTCCACTTTTATAGAAGAGCTACATTAGTATGGTAATAGTATTTTTTGGTAAAAGTAAAACTCTCCTTCGGATTTGGGTTAGTGAAAACAGGTACTAATGTAGGTCCTTCCTAAAAGTGCAGTGGTATAACTCAAACTTTCAGGTGGCAGGTATGTATTTTCAAAATAGTCATTGTATTCAACTTTCATTTTGTCCAGTTCTCTTATGTATTTCAAAGGCCTCCATTATACAGCATTAACTATACTCTTTAAACTTTCACATAGTCCCCCTCATTCAGTCTTTTTTAACAACAAGCCTCTCCTACTGTCCACATTGTAACTCTGAAATCACCAGTTTCTTGGTGTGAAAACTCTTTTGTTTACTCCAAATATAATTTTCTTATACTCTTCTATTGCCTACATTCTGTCTTTGTTTGATATTTTTCATCCTCTTTAAAGAGAATGAATCCTTTTCTTCACTTCCATTTTTTAAAAAAGAACTAATTTTTTTCAAGTTTTAATTTTAATCACCAAGTGCTTATCATGATTCACTTCTCTTATAAAAATCTCACATTCCTCATGATTTGTATTCCTCAAGTCTTATGAAACTAAAGTGAAATATAAGTTGGTCTTTCTTTGATGCCATGGCTTACTTCCAAGATAATCTATCTACCACTCTGTTTATATCAAACCACTTAACATCCTTCTCATCTCCTCCTACTATCTTTTCCAAATTACCACCACGCTGAATTCATCTATCTGGGTGATTTCCACGTGAGGATTAAATTCTTCCTTTCCACCCTCCATTGCAGTTATTTTTATAACTTGCTAAACTTTCCATTGTTACCCACAGATCTTAATATCCAAATTAATTAATCAATCAGTAATGCTTCTTTGTAGAATCACCCTTCCTTTAAGACACAATTTAACTGTCATCTCTTCAGAGAAGTTCTCCCTGATACAGCTAAAAAAGATCTTTTTCTTCCAACAACTAACTTTATCATTTCAATTATACCACTCACATGCTAACATATTACATCCTATTCTGTATTAGAGCTGTTCCCCTGATCTGGTCTTATCGCTTCCACTAGCCTGTGAAATCTTTTAGCACAAAGATTGTGTCTTATCCATCATGGGGTTTGCATAAAATAGGGCTTAATTTGATCAATGAATGAAGAAGTTCCTAGCTGAAGATAAAAGGTGGTAGAATGGCTAACTTGATCTAGATAATTTATAAAACAGCTCTAAATTCCTAATCTCAAGTGTGTTTAAGCTTCCTAAATCAGAATGGGAAAAGAGTTATTTATGCTAGCTCAAAGTGGCAACCTTTCATTTCTGGAACAAAGGCTATTAAAGACTACGTGTATAAAAGTTGTATGCTGGGGCACCTAGGTGGCTAAGTCGCTTAAGTGGCTGACTTCAGCCCAGGTCATGATCTCACAGTTCTTGGGTTTGAGCCCTTTGTTGGGCTCTGTGCTGACAGCTCGGGCTCTATGCTGACAGCTCAGAGCCTGGAGCCTGCTGACTCCCTCTCTCTCTGACCCTCCCCCACTCACATTCTGTGTCTCTCTCTCAAAAATAAACATTAAAAATAATAATAATTAAAAAATAAAAGCTGTATGCTTTAAGATCTTCTGCATTGTCAGTTGATATACACTACACATTCCTTAGGATCTCTTAAAGTTAGCCATCTATCTCAAAGACTTCCAGAGATGGAGCAATATCTACAAAAACAGTCTATTTCACAGGTGAGAAAATATTATTATATACAAATTCTTTAACTTTTAGATAAAAATCTGCTGCCTTTAATTTGTACTCATGGTGATAAAGCATAATTAAAAATTTTTAAAGATAATTTTAAAAGAAAAGCTACTCTATATGTATAAACAACATAGTAACTGAATTTGGAAAATAAATATCCTTTTTAAACGTTTTATTTATTTTTATTTATTTATTTTAAATAGTTCACTGTCAAATTGGTTTCCATATAACACCCAGTGCTCTTCCCCACAAGTGCCCTCTTCCATTACCACCACCTCTTTTCCCCCCTCCCCCTTCCCCTTCAACTCTCAGTTCATTTTCAGCATTCAATAGTCTCTCAAGTTTTGCGTCCCTCTCTCTCCCCAACTGTCTTTTCCCCTTCCCCACCCCTGGTCCTCCATTAGGTTTCTCCTGTTCTCCTGTTAGACCTATGAGTGCAAACATATGGTATCTATCCTTTTCTGCCTGACTTACTTCGTTTAGCATGACACCCTCGAGGTCCATCCACTTTGCTACAAATAACCATATGTCATTCTTTCTCATTGAATATATCTCATTGTATATATCTACCACATCTTCTTGATCCATTCATCAGGTGATGGACGTTGAGGCTCTTTCCATGACTTGGCTATTGTTGACAGTGCTGCTATGAACATTGGGGTACACGTGCTCCTATGCATCAGCACTTCTGTATCCCTTGGGTAAATCCCTAGCAGTGCTATTTCTGGGTCATAGGGGAGTTCTATGGATAGTTTTTTGAGGAACCTCCACACTGTTTTCCAGAGTGGCTGCACCAGTTTACATTCCTACCAACAGTGTAGGAGGGGGCCCGTCTCTCCACACCCTCGCCAGCATCTATAGTCTCCTGATTTATTCATTTTAGCCACTCTGACTGGCATGAGGTGGGATCTCAGTGTGGTTTTGATTTGTATTTCCCTGATGATGAGTGATGTTGAGCATCATTTCATGTGCCTATAGCCATCTGGAAGTCCTCTTTAGAGAAGTGTCTGTTTATGTCTTCTGCCCATTTCTTCACTAGGTTATTTGTTTTTTGGATGTGGAGTTTGGTGAGTTCCTTATAGATTTTGGACACCAGCCCTTTATCTGATATGTCATTTGCATCAGATAATTGCAAATGGAAAATAAATATCCTAAATCACCTATTGTTAGTCATATAGATAACCACTCGGAATAAAGTCTTGGATCTTATATAAAATACTAACACTGTTTATATAAAATACTAACATTTAAGTACATGGGTAGTTAAGAATAACACCTATAATATATGGCATTGTCTATGAATTCTTCACAAGCTTCATTTTGTTATTTTATAATATATACATGAAAGAATAGATGCACTTTAATAGATGTACAAGTAATATTAATAGATGTATATATACCAGTATATAAATATGTGTGTTGACAGATACATTTAAAAAGTATTAACATATGAAATGGGTCTTCATTCTAGCTCTTGGCTTTAAAGTTCTTCCTAAAATGTTATATATTCAATAATATGTTAAGAACTCACATTCTAGTTTCTTTCTTTTTTTAGCCTGATCAATTAAAAAATGGTAAAAGTTACTTTCTTTCTGATTCTTTCTTAACAAGTTGATCAAGTATATAAATTATAACCTAATTTCTATTAAAAAATTTCCTTGTGTACCCTGACATTATTAGGTATTAAGTCTATGAACTCAATGGGTTATATAATTTGAAAAAGATTTATCTGTGGTTGAATGCTATAGAGGCAGTGAAATGTGAACATGCAAGATGAGAATTATATATGATATATCTAGAAAAGGAGACCAGAAGGCATTCAGATATCCATTCTCCCTACTTACAGTCCCCCAAATCTAATCCACTATATTATCACCATAGTGTTGAGTGATTAGTGAGGGCAGTATAGCCCTATGTGGGCACAGGATTCTGAAATAAATAGCTACTGCTCAAAAATTTCTCTAACACCCTAACAAATAAAATTCATCTGGTTAGTAAATGATTTGAAGTGGCAAATGCCATTTGAGGGGGGGAGGGAGGAACAGCCCATTAAGGCATTCACAACTTTGTCTTTTGTTATATCTACCACTGTTCTTAAAATCTTACTGAAATCTACAGCCATGAAAATTTTATTTACATAGACAACAGATAATAGAGACATGGTAATAATGACATGGGTCAGAACTCAGCCTCTGCCACTTAATATTTAGGTTTTCTTGAGCTAGTTATTTAAATTTTGTGAATTTCAATTTTTTCTGCTCCACTTTACACACAGCATTGTTATGATGATTAAAAGTTTGAGAATAGTCATGCAATAAACTTCTCCCTCTGATCTAAGGATTGTTAAAATGTGCAAACTTGAGAAAAATAAGAGGTGGGCACAAAGGAGGAGTTCCAGTGTGTGTGAGAATACAATGGCAGAGGACCACAGAGAGCAAGAAGGTTCAGTGAGACCCCGTAGATGATTAGAGAATGAAAGCAGCAGTTCAGAGAAGCAGAGAATAGGATAAAGTATCCTAACTATGCAACAAGTGGCAATTTGTAAAATAAATACTGGTAACGGTGCATAAACATGTAATACATTTAATGATGAAAACCTTGAATGTGCATTTATGGTGGGATTTAACTACAAATCCTAGACATTGCCAAATAGGTTTTCTCTGTTTATTTTGAAAACATAGTTGTATTACAACAATATGCCAATCTTAAGAGTTAATAGTTGTTTTTAGACCCTTGTAGTCAAGTTCTTGGTCAATCTCCCAGAGTCCTTTGTTAACAAGAAAGTTTCCCAAAATTTCATGGCAGTCTAATACACATTTGGGAATTAACTATCATATGTTAAAAGCTTATTAAAACTGATTAATGACAGCAACAACAAAAAAACAAGTAGGATATAAATTTAATTATTGAAATCCTCTCTACTCAGGATAATTAAAAGCTAACCTTGTTACATTTCAATGACTTAAGTAACTTCTATTTGCCAAAAAGGTTTTCGCTCTCAATCATGGCAATGATATACATATTAAAATCAAAAGAACACCTAACCTGTGGCTAGCTGCTTTAATAAATAAAAATGAATTCAAAGCTAAATTGATCTCTTATATTTTTAAGTTTTAAACGTTTAAATAACAGGGTCCTATGGCCGCTCTATGAAACTATTCATTATAGGAATTATACTGGAATCTAGATGCAATAATCCTTTAGCTCACAATTCCATATAAGGCAGTGTAACCCTAAAAACAAATTCTGAACTGTTTGTTTAAAAGGTATTTTACCACTGTAGTACTACAGAACAGATCTTCCATACAGCAATATTAAGTTACCCTTATACTGTCTTCAAGTCTTAAAATCTTTAGGAAGAACTATAACTCATATGTTTTAATTTTATTTCTGACAAATTCATGCTATATATAGATTCTTTCATTATCTATTGTAACTACCTACAGGCTCTCATCCTACTACAGTGGTGATAATCTATTGAAAACAATGCTTTTATGTTTAGTCCCACAGACCTATAAAAAAGCCTTAATTCTAGTCAAATTAAACATAAAATCCTTGTGTGGAACTCAGATCTTCCAAAACCTGTACTGAGCCATAATATAATATTCTTATTACCATAGTCTAGCCCATGCAATCTTTAGAAGACTAAACATGTCTTGCTGCTTATACCTTTTACTATTTCCTTAACTTTAAATAAAGTTCCCATATTTCAAAACAAAGGCTATCCTTTTAGATTTAGCTCAAACTTATCCCTTCACGTAACATATTAAACCCTTTCTCTGTGTCAAGGACAATCAATTCTAGATCCTGGAAACACAAGATTCATAAACACAGGTTACTGTCCTCAGAGTGTTCTAGGTCCAGTGTGAAGTCTTTCCTAATCACCTCTGTTGAAAGTGGACTTCTCTGGTTCTCAGTGTTTAAAACAACAAAGGCTTATACGTCCCTCATAATAGAGAACATGAACACAAATATATATATGTATCTGGCATCTCTTAAATTAGAACTTTAATTTCTTAGAGGTAGAAACAATGCCTATTTTTCTTCCAAAGAATCTTTTTTATGTAATAGGCCCTCAAAATTCTTTTGTTGTGGTATGTCAGAGAGAAAAATTAAGAGTGTATCATTTTGTATCATAAAATCATTTCTCTCAAAAACTCTTAAGGATAAAAAAAAAATTCTAAGGATCACAATGTGGCTGTTAAAAATTCAGAAAGTACAGATGTTAGCATTAGAACTACAAAGAGAAGGCTAACTTCTGCTTTGGTAAAAAGAACAGAAAAGGTTTATCAAGCAGCAAAGAGAAAGGGCTACGATAGATAGAGAAGACAAAACTTGAATTGTAATCATAATATTTGAAAATTCGTTCTCTCATCTCCAAGAAGAGTAGGGGAAATCACAGTTCTTACAGGTAAGTAGCTGAAATACAGTATATTACCAAAACCAATCTAAGAACACAGACATTCTGGGGACTCTGAGTAAGCAAAATAACTAACCTCATTAACTCCTCCACTTTATCATCTACATCTAGGTCCTCTTCTGAGGCTTCGAAACTGTACGACCTCTGACCCATGCTGTTTGCATGGTAGCGAGTGGGTGACATCTTTCCATTGGATGTAGATAATCGCTCATTATTCTCCCTTCCATTTTGATTGGTAGTGCAAGGCTGTGGGGAGGTATCATAACTGTTGCTAGGTGATGGGGACATTCCAGAATGCTGGGTCTGTGTGGAAGCTGTGGCTGTAGAGGAAGATGCTGGAACATTGTTGGTACTATTCCCATAAGAACTTCCTCCATAGCTGGACCTTCTTCCAAACTTGTCACTATGCTCTTGATCAAGACGGTCCAATGTTTCCAAAGCATGGAGAATTTCATGTTTAGTCATTCCAGTACGCCGAAGGCGCTGAAGCAGATCTATCTGCTCTATGGTAAATCTGGGTTCATCTGTATAGTGAGACATGGTTTCCAGCAAACTAGAAAAAAAAAAATTCCTTTATTTACAATACTACCAAAGAACCTATCATTATAGAGAATGCTCAGCAGAAGATGCAAAATATTTCTACACCTTAATGAAAATGATTAAGACATTATTATTACAGTAATTATAATAATAGTTATTATCTCTCCATGCTTAAACATTTTTGTCATGGCAAATGGATTGGTACAGTTACTAAGTATAGCTTCTTGGCCTTTTGGCTAAGATCAAGTGTAGTACAGTTACTAAGTTTATTACCAGACAGACATTAGGTATAACATAAAACCCAATTTGGCATATAATTTACATTTTCTGCAATTTGGCAAATATTTGAACCAAAATTTCAGATATGACATTAATACCAAAACAACAGATTAGATACACACACTTTTAATCCTAGCCTATTTGATTACTCACAGATGTTTTTTCCATCTCAAATTCATTACATTAGAGTGCTACTAAATGAATAGTTGTTGAAAAAAGTTTGTGTTGTCTTGATTTACTAGATATCAGCAAAACTGACCCAGGAACTCTATTATCTTCATTTAGTGTAAACAAGGTAAGCACAGGCAAATACTAGTAACTAGCAAAAATATTTAAATGGAAAAGAGAAGTACATTAAAAATCTTATTAAGCACCATTTCACCCACCACTTAGCAATTCTGTTTAGTATCTCATCTCTGTAATGCATTCTCTCTTAACAGTTATCCCAAGTAATGAATCTTTCATGGTTGTGGCCAAACTATTCACTTTTCTTGGAAATTGCTTCCACGTTATATTTCCTTTAACTAACACAAGAAACTATATCATACCACAAAATGTCAGGGTCATAACAATATTAAGTTTAAGGGAATTATCAAATTTAAATATTGTTACTACTTGATTTTTCTTCTTATACAACTAGACTTTTGTAATTTAAGATTTTTTTTAAGTAGTAATCTCTTCTATTTTTACTTTTATAGTTCTAGTGCCAAAGAGGATTCGTGGCATACAGCAGGCTCTAGGTAAGTGTTTGCTAATGGAAATAAATGTCAAGGAATTTTCTCATCCTTTACAGGTAAACACTTGTTCTGGGCCAGTTCTCTATAGCTTTTCAAAGTCTGTTTCTTCACCCCTCTACAGAAAATTTATTGAACATTCACGTCTAGACAGGCATTGGACAAGAATTTTGTATAATGAATTTCATCTAATGCTCAAAACAACCTTCTGTGGCAGAATTTTAAAATTTTTATTGATTGGCTATTGAGGAAACTAAGGCTCAGATCAGTTCTGTACCTTGCAAAAAGTCTGATTAAGGACAGAAAAAAGATTTAAACCTAGATCTTATTGACTCCAAAAGCTTATATGATTCTATTTTTCAATATTTTGCAGAATTTCCTGGAATCCTATGATCTGGGATATAGGCTGTACTCTCTTAAGTCTCCATTAGAAACCACTTAGAGAAAACCACTCTACTGATAGACTAGGGGTTCTAGTAAGAGTTTTTTTTTAAATCTTAGCTCCATCTGGAGTTTATATATACTTAGTGAGTGTGAAAAGATTTCAGCTTTACTTTTTCCCAAATGCCTCACTAAGTAATATGTTTCTTTTCCTCTAACCTGAAATACCACCTTTCTCATATACAAAATTTCCACCCAAATCTGTATCTATCTTTGGATTCTCTATTCTATTCCATTGATTGTTTTGTCTTTCAAATCCTTCTAAAAATAAGCAGGCAGAAATCTAGAACTTTTATGTGAAATCATTCTAGTTTTAGAGACAGGCTAATTAAAAATAAAAACAAACATTTTATGGACCAAAAATAACATGTTGCAGGCCATTTGTTATCACAGGCTACAGTGTCTGCCTTACACCTTAACATTATCTTCTGTTCTCTTCCAATACTCACTATGACAAGCTATCCCTGATAGAAGTCCTATTTCATGATCACTGTATTGTTTTCTGATTGCCTATGTTTTTCCTCCGACATTTTATAATGAAAAACATTAAACATACAGAAAAATTAAAAGAAATTTACAGTCAACATCCACATACTAACCATCTATATTTTACCATTAACATTTTACTTTATAACCTAACTATCCATTCCCTTCTGCATCCATACTCATCTTATTTTTATACATTTCAAAATCAGTTACAGATATCTGTACACTTCCTCCTAAACACTTCCACGTGCATTTCATTAAGCAGAGTTCAGTATTTGTTCAGGTTTTTTTCTTTTGAGGTAAAACTTACATAAAAGAAAATGCATAAATCTTATGTTTACCATTCTAAGAGTCTTAAGAAATACATATGCAAAAATGAAATACATTAAAAAAATAAAAATAAAAATAGTTTTTAAAGGGGGCACTTGGGTGGCTCAGTCAGTTAAAGCATCTGATTCTTGATTTTGGCTCAGATCATAATCTCACAGTCATGAGATCGAGCCCTGCATCGGGCTTCACACTGGGCGTAAAGCCTGCCTAGAATTCTTTCTCCTCCTCTCCCTCTGTCCAACCCTGACTTGTGAACACATCTGCATCTTTCCTCGCTCTCAAAAAAAAAAAAAAAAAAAAGGATGTACATAATCTGTGAAAATGTATATGAAGATAAAGAATATTATTATCACTCCAAGAAATGCCCTTTTCCAGTTAATCCGGGGCTGCTTCTCTCACAGGGAACCATTGATCAAAATTTTCCCACTCCAGATTAGTTTTCATAAAAGTGGAATTTCTATGTACTCTTTTCTATAATTTCTATGTACCTTTTTCACTCAGCACAAAGTTTTTGAGACTGATCTACACCATTGTATCAGTAGTTTGTTCCTTTCTATTGTTGAGTATTATTTCATTATGGAAATATATTACATGTTTATCCATTCTATTTTAGACACACAGACTGTTCCCAATCATTAGCAATTCTAAATACTTTGGCTATTACAATTGTACTTTACCACTTGTTAGCTTAATAAATCCCACCCCTAATATATCATAAGCTGGCTGACAGAGAAATCTTCATAACCAAAGTAACTCATTTACTTTTTTTCCTGACCAATTTCAAAAGTACACCTTGTTTAACATAAATGATCTATTATTAAAATGCTATGCAGTGTTGGTGATGTTCTATGTTCTCTGCTAGTTAATATTACACTGTTATATTCACTGTGAACATCCACCAAGTTGTGACTACTGATTTGTGCATTTTTCAGTAGATACATTATACTTAAATAAAGTTTGTTGAAAATCTGCATGAACATTTTCTGAGTGGCTTATAAGAGACACTTAACACTTTAGTTTCTGTTATAACCCTTAACCTTTTGTCTGCTCCATCCAGTGCTTAGTGATATATTAACCCCTAATCCTAGGAACTTCTCTTTAAAAGTAGCTGCAAATGATACAAACAAATGGAAAGATATTCCATGCTCATGGACTATAAAAACCAATACTGTTAAAATTTTCATACTACACAAAGCAATCTATAGATTTAATGCAATCCCTATCAAATTACAAAGAGTATTTTTCATAGAACTAGAGTAGATCATCATATAATTTGTGTGGAAACACAAAAGACCAAGGAGCCAAAACAATCTTGAAAAAGAAAGACAAAACTGGAAGTATCACAATCCCTAATTTCAAGATATACTATAAAGCAGTAGTAATCAAAACAGTATGGTACTGGCACAAAAACAGACACATAGATGAAAAAAACAGAATACAGAGCCCTGAAATAAACCCATGATTATAGGGTCAATTAACCTTTGACAAAAGACACAAGAATAAGCAATAGGGAAAAAACATTCTCTTCAACAAATGGTGCTGGGAAAACTGGACAGCTACACTCATATCCATATACTCATACCCATACTCATATGGTACCCTTATACCATACACAAAAGCAAACTCAAGATGAATTAAGGAGCTAACTGTGAGACCTAAAACCCTAAAAGACCTGGATGGAACAGAGCACAGGCAATAATTTCTTTGACATCTTTCTAGCTAGATTTCTTGGGAAAAGGAGAACAAAAATAAACAAACAAACAAACAAACTATTGGGACTACATCAAAATAAAAAGGTTCTTTCTGCAAAGCAAACAATCAGTAAAACTAAAAGACAATCTAATAAATGGAAAAAGATACCTACAAGTGACATATCTGATAAAGGGTTAGTATCCAAAATATATAAATAATTGGCCCATCTATTTCCTGTCTACAAGAGATGCATTTTAGACCTAAGGACACCTTCAGACTGAAAGTGAGGGGATGGAGAGCCATCTATCATGCTACTGGAAGTCAAAAGAAAGCTGGAGTAGCCATACATCAAACTAGATTTTAAACTAAAGGCTGTAACAAGAGATGAAGAAGGGCATTATATCATAATTACAGGGTCTAGCCATCAAGAAGAGCTAACAATTGTAAATGTTTATGCACCCAATTCCAAAGCATCCAAATATATAAAATAATTAATCACAAACATAAGCAATCTTATTGGTAAGAATGTGGTAATTGCAAGGTAGTCCACATGTGGCAATAGGGCAGATCATCTAAATAGAAAAAAAAAAGTGGCTGTGAATGCTACACTGTACTAGATGGACTTGATAAATATATTCAGAACTTTTCACCTAAGGTGGCAGAATATACATTGTTCTCAAGTGCACATGAAATATTCTCCAAGATAGATCACATCCTGGGTCACAAAACAGCCCTCAATAAATATGAAAGAATTGAGATCATACCATACACACTTTCAAATCACAATACTATGAAACTTGAGATCAACTACAGGAAAAGGTTTGGAAAACCTCAAAATATATGGAGGTTAAAGAACATCCTAGTAAAGAAAGAATGGGTCAACCACACAATTAAAGAAGAAATTAAAAAATACATGCAAGCAAATGAAAATGAAAACACAACAGTCCAAACCCTTCGGGATGCAGCAAAGGGAGTCCTAAGGGGAAAATACATTGCAATCCAGGACTATCTCAAGAAACAAAAAAATCCCAAATATAAAATCTAACACCTAAAGAAACTAGAAGTAGAAAAACAAAGTAACCACAAGGCCAGCAGAAGAAAAGAAATAATAAAGATAAGAGCAGAAATAAACAACAAAGAATAAAAAAAATTGTAGAACAGATCAACAGAAACTAAGACCCGTTTTTTTTTGAAAAAATAAACAATATTGATAAACCTCCTAGCCAGACACCTCAAAAAGAAAAGATGGAGGACCCAAATAGATAAAATCATGAATGAAAATTGACTTATCACAATCAATCCCTCAGAAATACAAGCAATTATCAGAGACTACTAAGAAAAATTATATGCCAACAAACTGAACAACCTGGAAGAAACAGACAAATTCCTAGACAGCCATACATTATCAAAACTCAAACAGGAAGAAATAGAAAATTTGAACAGACCCCTACCTAGTGAAGAAATGGAATCAGTTATCAAAAATCTCCCAATAAATAAAGAGTCCTGGGCCAGATGGCTTTCCAGCGGAATTCTACCAGACATGTAAAGCAGAGTTAATACCTATCTTCCTCAAGGTGTTCCAAAAAGTAGAAATGGAAGAAAATCTTCCAAACTCATTCTATGAAGCCAGCATTACCATGATTCCCAAACCAGACAGAGGCCCCACAAAAAGGAGAATTACAGGTCAATATCCCTGATGAACATGGATGCAAAAATTCTCAACAAGATACTAGCAAATCAAATTCAACAGCATATGAAAAGAATTATTCTCCATGATCAAGTAGGATTTATTCCTGGGCTGCAGGACTGGTCCAATATTTGCAAATCAATCAATGTGATACATCACATTAATAGAAGAAAGGATAAGAACCATATGATCCTGTCAATAGATGCAGAAAAAGCATTTGACAAAATACAACATCCTTTCTTAATAAGAACCCTCAATAAAGTTGGGATAAAAGGAACATACCTAAACATCAAAAAAGCTATATATGAAAAGCCCACAGGTAATATCATCCTCAATGGGGAAAAACTGAGAGCTTTCTCCCTGAGACCAGGAACAAGACAGGGATGTCCACTCTCACCACTGTAGCTTAACACAATGTTGGAAGTCCTAGAATCAGCAATCAGACAACAAAATGAAATAAAAGGCAACAGAATCAGCAAAGAAGAAGTCAAACTTTCACTTTTCATAGGCAACATGATACTCTATATGGAAAACCCGAAAGACTCCACCAAAAGGCTGCTAGAATTGATACGTGAATTCAGCAAAGTTGCAGTGTGCTAAATCAATGTACAGAAATCAGTGACATTCCTGTACACCAATAATGAAGCAACAGAAAGAGAAATAAAGAAATCGATCCCATTTACAATTGCACCAAGAACCATAAAATACCTAGGAATAAACTTAACCAAAGATGTAAAAGATATGAAGGAAATTGAAGAAGATACAAAGAAATAGAAAAACATTCTATGCTCATGGATTGGAAAAATAAATATTGTTAAATGTCAGTACTACCCAAAGCAATCTACATATCCAATGCAATCACTATAAAAATTGCACCAGCATTCTTCCAAAGGTAGAACAAACAATTCTAAAATTTGTATGGAACCACAAAAGACCCTGAATAGCCAAAGTAATATTGAAAAAGAAAACCACAATGGGAGGCATCAAAATCCCAGACTTTAGCCTCTACTATAAAACTGTCATCATCAAGACAGTACAGTGTTGGCACAAAAACAGACACATAGACCAATGGAATAGAATAGAGGACCCAGAATTGGACCCACAGATGTATGGCCAACTAATTTTTGACAAAGCAGGAAAGAGTATCCAATGGAAAAAAGACAGCCTCTTTAGCAAATGGTGCTGGGGTAACTGGACAGCAACATGCAGAAAAATGAAACGACCACTTTCTTACACCATACACAAGAATAAACTAAAACTGGATGAAAGACCTAAATGTGAGACAGGAAACCATCAAAACTGTAGAGGAGAAAGCAAGCAACAACCTTCTTGACCTTAACCACAGCAATTTTCGAGACATCTCCAAAAGCAAGGGAATTAAAAGCAAAAATAAACTGCGGGGATCTCATCAAGATAAAAAGCTTCTGCACAGCAAAGGAAAGAATCAACAAAATTAAAAGGCAACTGATGTAATGGGAAAAGATAGTTGCAAATGACATATCAGATAAAGGGTTAGTATCCAAAATCTTAAAGAACTTACCAAACTCAACACCCGAAAAACAAGTAATTCAGTGAAGAAATGGGCAGAGAACATGAATAGACACTTTTCTAAAGAAGACATCTAGATGGCCAACAGACACATGAAAAGATGCTCAGCATCACTCATCATCAGGAAATTACAAATCAAAACTATACTGAGATACCACCTCACGTTGGTGAGTATGGCTAAAATGAACAACTCAGAAAACAACAGATGATGGCAAGGATGTGGAGAAGCAGGAAACCCTTTGCACTGTTGGTGGGAATGCAAACTGGTACAGCCTCTCTGGAAAAGTGTGGAGGCTCCTCAAAAAATTAAAAAGAGAACTACCCTATAACCCAGCAATAGCACTGCTAGGAATTTACCCCAAGGGATACAGGAATGTTAACGCATAGGGGCACATATACCCCAATGTTTATAGCAGCTCTTCAACAATAGCCAAATCATGAAAAGAGCCTAAATGTTCATCAACTGATGAATGGATAAAGATGTGGTTTATATATACAATGGAATACTACTTGGCAATGAGAAAGAATGAAATGTTTTCACTCATATGTGAATCCTGAGAAACATAACAGACTAGCTCTTTGTCTGCTGTTGGGAGTAAACACAATCCTCTGCAAAAGATTTGCTTATTAAAGGATAAACACCTTGCCCATGAATAACTGATGAGGGGCCTTAAGGAATGTAAATCTTCTCAAGTAAGATTCTTTAGGCTCATCTTATGCTTAGAACCAGACTATCATTAGGAAATCCCTCCCTTGTAATGACTTATTTGTTCCTGTTATTTACTACTGTCCTGACAAGAATGACCCTTTTCGGAGCATGTCTTTACTTCAAGGACCTTGAACTATGTAACCATTAAAGAAATGATGTAAACACCCATGGTATATAAGACACTGACTATCTTAGTAAAACGTGGCTTTACCACAAAAAAAAAAAAAAAAAAAAAAAAAGACGACGATGACCATGGGGCATGCGAGGAGTGGGGGGAAGTACTTACTGACGGAGGGAGGCAAAACATAAGAAACTCTTATTTTTTAATGTTTTTTAATTTATTTTTTAGAGACAGAGAGAGACAGCATGAGCAGGGGAGGATCAGAGAGAGGGAGACACAGAATCCGAAGCAGGCTCCAGGCTCTGAGCTAGCTGTCAGCACAGAGCCCGACGCGGGGCTCTAACCCACGAACCTTGAGATCATGACCTGAGCTGAAGCTGGAAGCTGGACGCTTAACTGACTGAGCCACCCAGGCGCCCCCATAAGAGACTCTTAAACACAGAGAACAAAATGAGGGTTGGTGAAGGGAGGGGAAAATGGGTGATGGGCAATGAGAAGGGCACTTGTTGGATGAGCACTGGGTGTTGTATGTACACAATGAACCATGGGAATCTACCGCAAAAACCAAGAGCACACTTTACACACTGTATGTTAGCTAATGTGACAATAAATTATATATCTATATATATAAAGAATTTATACACCTCAACACCAAAAAACCCCAAATAATCCAATTAAAAAATGGGAAGAAGACATGGACAGACATGATTTTCTAAAGAAGACATACAGATGGCCAACAGACACATGAAAAGATGCTCAGCATCACTATCATGCCAATCAAAACTACATGATCTCTAGGGGCGCTTGGGTGCTCAGTCAGTTAAGCATCCAACTTCAGCTCAGGTCATGATCTAATGGTTCGTAGGTTTGAGTCTCACTTTGGGCTCTGTTCAGACAGCTTGGAGCCTGGAGCCTTCTTCAGATTCTGTGTCTCTGTCTCTCTCTGTCCCTCCCCCACCCACACACTCTGTCTAAAAGAAAATTAAAAAAATAAACAAACTACAAGAATCTCACTTCACATCTGTCAGAATGGCTAAAATCAAAACCACAGGAAATAAGAAGGGTTTGTGAGGATGTGGAGAAAAAGGAACCCTCATGCACTATTAATGGGAATGCACACAGGTACAGCCACTGTGGAAAACTGTATGGAGGGTCCTCAAAAAATTAAATATAAAACTACCCTATGATCCAGTAATTTTACTACTGGGTATTTACCCAAAGAAAACAAAAATACTATTTCAAAAAGATAGATGTGCATTGTTTAGAATAGTCAACTTATGGAAGCAGCCCAAATATCCATTAATAGATGAATGGATAAAAATGATGAGGTACAGATATACAAAGGAACATTACTTAGTCATAAAAATAATGAAATCTTGCCATTTGCAAAAACACAGAACAAGAGAGTATAATGCTAAGTGAAATAAGTCAGTCAGAAAAAGATAAATACCATATGATCTCGTATGTGGAATTTAAGGAACAAAACAAGTGAACAGAGAAAAAAAAGAGATAAACCAAAAAATAAACTCCTAACTATAGAGAGCAAACTGATGGTTACCAGAGGGAAAAGGGGGTGAGGAATGGGTGATACAGGGGAAGGGGATTAAGAATAATCTCCTCATCACTTATCATGATGAGCACTGAGAAGAGAATTGTTGTATAACTATATTCATATATATATGAAACTAATATAACACTGCATGTTAACTATACTGGAAATGAAATTTTAAAATAAATTAAAAAATAAAAGATAAATAAAAGTGACTGCCCAATCCCTTTAGTAATCCAAATAATTGACCCCTTAGTTTACTGATTTCATAAATTGAGGTTTCTATACATTATTCTTTTCCCTTGTAAATAAAGTTGGCCTGTCCTTTGATAATGTCAGTCTTAATGCTTTCAAAATACTTCATAAACTGACCTTACTTAAAAAAATTTTTTTTAGGGTTTATTTATTTTTCAGAGAGAGAGAGACAGACAGACAGACAGAGTAGAAGTGGGGGAGGGGCAGAGAGAGAGAGAGAGAGAGAGAGACACGGAATCTGAAGAAGGCTCCAGGCTTTGAGATGAAGCTGTGACAGCTAGGAGCCCGACATGGGACTTGAACTCCTGAAATGCAAGATCATGATCTGAGCTGAAATCAGACACTTATCTGACTGAAGCACCCAGGTACCCCAAAACTGACCTTACATTAAATGAGACTTCAAGACCTGCTTTATTATATGTACAAAAAAAAGTCAATCCTGATATTTTCCTATCTTACTTATATCAGAGCAGGTAGTATCTATATATAATTCTTTAAGTTTTTCTCTGCATGGAGCAACATTCCGTATGTTAGCATAAAACTAAAATAAATTTTATATGAATTTAATCCGTTACTGAAAAGTATCCATCCTAAAGCTTGTTATTAGAAATATCAAAACAGGGGCGCCTGGGTGGCTCAGTTGGTTAAGCGTCCGACATCGGCTCAGGTCATGATCTCACAGTCCATGGGTTTAAGCCCTGCATCGGGCTCTGTGCTGACAGCTCAGAGCCTGGAGCCTGCTTCAGATTCTGTGTCTCCCTCTCTCTCTGCCCCTCCCCTTCCCTCTCTCTCTGTCTCTGTCTCAAAATAAAATAATAAAAGACATAAAAAAATTGAAAAAAAAAGAAATATCAAAACAATTCACACAGAATCTAAAACAATTTAATATTTTAGGTCATTTCAGATTCACCGACTATGGGAAACATTTTTATCCCAAAAGCCATAAAAGGAGATAACAGAACATATGTATTATTTTGTCTGCTAGAATGCCTCACTGTTTTCAATCAGAGGAGTGGGTGCACAAGGAAGTCAAGCCTTGCTCTCATCAAAACATTTAGGTTACAGTAGCAGGAAGATGGATAGCACTATAACTGTGCTCAGCTACAGGAAGATGTTAGTTTGGTACATTCTTCACCTTGTGGAAGAAGCTACATTGTAGGAGAATAAAGCAGACATAGCAGGAAATGCAGAGCAAAGGAGAAAGCTCTGCAGTGTTCATATTCTTCTAGTAATTCCTGAGATCCTGCTACATCTCTGCTCTTGCTGTGTGTGATGTAAGAGCTTAAATTTCCTGCCAAACCTTGTTTAAATGAAAAGTTTGTGCCTTGCACCAAGACAGGTCCCTGGTACAAAGATATACCTAACCTAAAAAGATCTACAATTGCTAGAATGGAATGTATGACTACTATAGAGTAGAATAATAATGGCATGAAGAGCAGCATCAAATCCTGCATAGAACACTGAAGGTACTATGTTTCACTGAGAAAATGCCAAGATTACAAGTTTTCTTAGATCTCAAGAATAGTATTTCAATGTGCATTAACATTAGCAATAGTACACTCTGTCATTTTCACACTCTGTTTCTTATAATTTACCTAAAGTACATAATTCTGAAATTATAACAGTAAATGACCTACGAAGGTCATCTAAGTCCACAATACCAGCAATTTTTTTATAAACAGAAAAAGATATCGTGTAAAAATGGAAATAATTTCCTTATGTAGCACAAATACTATTCATAGGATAAGGAATAGCTTTCACTTTAAATTACTAATCTGAATGCAGACTCAGGCCAACAATAATTGAAAATGATGTGAGAAGAATTTTGACACTGCAGTAACACAATGTTTAAAGAATAAAAGAACAATTAAATTCAGGAATCATGGCTCAGTTCATAAACGGATATTCTAAAAGATGATACTCTATCAGACCACAATAGTAAGCCTATCTTATAATGAATTTTATCTCTACTTGGATATGTATCTAAACCCTTCTTAGATAAGAACACCTTCTTATAAGGTCCAGAACACCTTCTTAAACTACATTCTACAAACATATAGAGCAAAGAAGGTTAAACTATCCACAAATGATTAATCTTGAAATCACCTGTGGAAAAATGACATTACTACCTTGCTTGTAAAGCATTAACAGTTAACAAGATTTTATTAAATAACAGCATTTGTTCAGTTTAATTCTGCTATCTTTTCATCTAGAATGACTAGGCAAAATATGACCTAGTCATAAGATAGTTTTGTTTTTGCATACATGGTATTTATCGCATGATGATTTAACACATTCTGGAATTAATCATAATATTCATCAACTAAAGATGTATTCAGACTCTTCTGAGTATTTATGGCACATTAATCTCCTTCACAATTATTATTACCATCAAAGGAGTGGAAGACTTAAAGTTTAAAAATGACAGGAAGTTTGAAGGGGAAGGGGGAGGGGGAAAAAGGGGTGGTCGTGTCAGAGGAGGGCATTTGTGGGGAAGAGCACTGGGTGTTATATGGAAACCAATTTGACAATAAACTATTTAAAAAATAATAAAAAGTAAAAATGACAGGAAGTGAGAATAAGTGAGAAATGAAGATTTACTGGGGATTGAGCCTGACAGTATGTTGATTCTATAATTCAAACTAATAGGAGAACTAACTAAAGCAAAAGAATAGAGGCTATGACTACAGACAACAGCATAAAAATGTTCTTTTCATAATAAAAAGACTTTGAGAAAAATATAATTATATTCCAATGTGCCATTCACATTTTACGTGAGTCACTTTTAAATTTTCATTAAGATTGAAATTTTTCTTATTGTAGCCACCTCATATATGTTTGAGGGGAGGGGAAATCCAAGTAAAAACATGTAAGTTTACAGAGAGAAATATAAATTGGATGTAGAATCAGAGATCTGGACACCATATAGAGAAAAATCATTCATTCAACTAACATTTACTGAATATACCCTAAGTGTCAGACCTTATACAAGGAAGAAACAATGCAACAAGGAACAAATCAGGCAAAAACTTCTCACTCCATGATGCTTACATTCTAATGGCTATTAACTAGTAAATATATCATTAAAAAAAAATTAAGTCCCAAAGCAATGGAGTACCTTGCCATTTCCCAAGGACATAGCTATTTAACAAGAACTCAGGCTACAGTTTACATCACTTGGGCCTATTCCAGAGACTTTTCAATATATGATAGAGTCAATGAGACAGGAAAAAACGTCAGTGAAAAACCTAAATAATAAAGAAAATCTATGTTAACGTCTACTTACTGGATTAGAGAACTGTCAAACAAAACAGAAGGAATTTAATCGAAACAGAGACTACACCAAATTTTAGAAAATACTTATGCTAAAGGCACTAGGCATTAGACTTTAAAGATGCACTTAATGAGCTAACAGATACTTTATCTTTTCTAATATCTGAAATTCCCAGAATACTTTTATTCAGAGGCCTATTTAATATGAACTAGTGGTTACAGTTCATATCCTAGCACAAAAACTCTCATCATAATAACACCATCTCAATTTGTATTTTTTGCCTGATTCCAAAGAAAGGCTACCAATGACATTAGCTAATAGGCCTAACTACATTATATCTAGTAGGTAAAGGAAAATGGCTAAGGTACTTAAAAGTCTGCATACAAAGGCAGTGTTAAGGTAGCATGCTTCCAATATTCTGCTTGTCACAAGGAATCGAACAGTAGCTCGCCATCTATTTTGGAAGTTTCTATGCTGTTAAACAGTTTGAAATAATTAGTAGAGTCATTTTATGTTGAAAATTAATGTCAGACTTCAAAGGTGAAAACAAAAATGTAAAAGAGAAAGGTGATTTGAAAATTCATTCCTTTCCACATGATTATGAAAAAAATCTTTAAACTCTATAAATGACTGCTGTTACTTCTGGATCATAACCATGATGATTTCGTCACTTTACTAAAACAATTGAGAGATACAAAGTAAGAAAAGGACTAAATACTTACACCACTGGAAAGGAACTGAGCATACTTTACATGAGGTGAATCAATATTCTTCCTAGAGATGATCAGTGTTATTTATCATTCTGTAGAATAAAGACAGAAAATTCAGAAATGCTTGGAATCAAATGTTGAATAAAAATTTTAATTATAGAACAGAAAGATATTAACAGACAACATCAGGTAACCATGTTTTAAAAATTAAAAATTGTAATTTTAAGTGAAATCTTGGTTTGAAGCAAAATTTTGAGGATAATAAATATTACTGATAGCTTTCAAAATTATTACCTTGGAAAAAGTAATGAAAATCATACCCTTGAAATTTAATCTGTTATCTGACACCACCAGGGGAACAGATTTAAACTTGTGATGGAACATATATATTATTGTGACATTCAAGACTTTAAAAAATATATATTTATTTATTTTTGAGAGAGAGGGAACGCGTGCACAAGCAGGGAAAGGGCAGACAGAGAGACACGGAATGTAAAGCAGACTCCAGGCTCTGAGCTGTCAGTGCAGAGCCTGACAGGGGGCTTGAACCCACAAACCCTAAGATTATGACCTGAGCTAAAGTCAGATACAGAACCAACTGAACCACCCAGGCACCCCTCAAGACAACTTTTTGATTAAGAGTATCATTACATTTACAGAGAATCCTATAAGCAAGAACCCTCATCACAGCATGATTACAGCTAAATGTTCTAACTGTGGAATTCTGGGGTCTACTTCCATGTATTTACTGTTAGCCAAATCTTGAGTGACTTAATTGCTCTATGTCTCGATGTCTGCATCTATAAAACAGGGATGACTGATAACTACCTTGAAGACCTATAAGAAGTTAAAACATTTTTTTTAATGGTGGTCATGAAGCACTTCATGAATTCTCAAGTTGCAGGGGCTATTATTACCAATTTAAAAATGAGACTAATACCCATGTTGCTTTAGATTACTGAACACAATGTAAATTAATAGTAGAGTGAGTCCAGTACTGCTGATTACCATTCTACTGCTTTATTCACCATTCAGACCCTTTGACCCCTTTCAATTTAGACATAGACTTTAACAAAAAATGAAATCTACTATTCATAGTTTAGAAGCTGAAGATCAGGTATTACTGACTGGACTTATTAGCAGTTTCAAACCACAATCTAAAGAGGCAACAATTTCCATTAATTTTTTAAAGTTAAGATTATAAATTACAAGAAAGTTAAAAATGTTGATGTCAAAACTCTCACACTAAAATACACACTCAGCACTGAATTATATTAAGCAAGACCAAAGTGTCTAACAGTGACTAATGATATATGTGAAATGCACAGGGTAAAGTTAGAAACCTTTCACATTTGCATATCCTAAATTGTAGCTTTAATGAAGTTCCTGTTGTAGTTAATTTTCTTGCTGACTTAAGAAATACCTGTCCTTAAAAAAAAATAGAGGTATAAAGAAAATCTACTGAAAATGTTTCTGATTATAAAATAGCAAAACTAAGCCACAAAGCTGATTACTGCTCAATATACATTTTTCATTCTTGTTCAAATCCAGTTAAAGTATATTAAATACTGAGGCACCTGGGTTGCTCAGTCGGTCAAATGTTCAACTTCAGCTCAGGTCATGATCTCAAGCTCACATTGGGCTCTGTGCCGACAGCTCAGAGCCTAGAGCCTGCTTCTGATTCTCTGTCTCCCTCTCTCCCTGCCCCTTCCCTGCTCGTACTCAAGATCTTTTTCTTTAAAATAGATAAGCATTAAAAATATATACTAAATACCTACTTGCCCTGAGATAGGCACAAAATCATAATAAGAGTACGATAAGATCCCAGTAGTGCAGGACTTATTAAACTATAGGAGAAGGTCAAATAAAAATTACACACACACACACACACACACACACACACACACACACACACACCCCTACCTCTATAATAAAATGCATAATATGATAAAACTAAAAATACAAGGTTTATGAGAGTAACAATTTAGAGATTAATTTAGGCTACAGAGAACTGGGAAGACTTCTTAAAGTGAGATCTCAGCTGTTAAGCTTAAGATTAGAATAAGACTTCCACCAAACCAAAGTGTGAAGAGAAGTGTGAGAATCCATGGATGAAAGATTCTGGAAAGAAAGAACAGTTAAAGGAGACTATGAGGTATGTTTAGGGATTAAATAGACCTTTGTTGCCAGCCTTTCACATGTATACATGAGGAATATATAGACTAGAAGGGCAAGCCTTCCACAATCTATGAAGGGCTGGTAAATGCCTCACAGCAGTCCTGACCTTTATTTTGCAAGTATGAGGACCATGGTACAACTGAATCAGATAATCTCGGAAGTCAATCATCAAAGACTATCATTTCACAGGTGAGGAAACTGAGATAAAATTATTGGTACATACTTGTGTAACTGCAAATTAGTGAGTTTATGTCACTCACAGATATAAATGGGCTTAAAATATTCAGTAGAACTAAAATATTCTAGGGGCAACTGGGTGGCTCAGTCAGTTAAGTGTCTGGCTCTTAGTTTCAGCTCAGGTCATGATCTCAAGGTTCATGGGTTCAAGCACCATGTCAGCCTCCACACTGACAGTGCAGAACCTGCTTGTGATTCTCTCTCTCTCTCTCTCTCTCTCTCCCTCCCTCCCTCCCTCTCTCCCTCTCTCCCTCTCTCCTTACCTCTCCCATGCTTGCATGCTAAGTAAAATAAAAATTATAAAAAAACAAAAACTAAAGAACTAAATTATTCTAATGGCAAAAGAGCAAGCAAGTAAGATGCTATGAGCTCTCTACTCTGAGGCTCTATGTCACAAAAGCCCTCTCTGCATAGGAGACAGATTTTTTTTTTACACCTTGTTTTAAAAATGAGTTAAATAATTAAATAAAGATGTATATTAAGATCATAGCCATTAGAAAGGCCATTATAAAAAAACAAACAGAAAATAACAAGTACTGACAAAGATGTGGAGAAAATGAAAGTGTCTTATGTTGCTGGTGAGAATGTAAAACTGGTGTGGTCACTATGGAAAACAGCATGGAGGTTTGTCAAAAAATTAAAAATAGAAATACCTTATGATTTAGTAATTCTACTACTGGGTACTTGCTCAAAGGAAATAAAAAACACTAAATCAAAAATATATATGCACCCCTATGTTCATTACAGCATCACTTACAATAGATAAAATATGGAGGCAATCTAAGTGTCCACTGATGAATGAATGGATAAAGAAGATGTGGCATATATATACACAATGCAATATTACTCAGCCATAAAAAAGAATGGAATCTTGCCATCTGAGAAAACATGGATTGACCCAGAGAGTCAGATATGAGTCAGATTGAAAAAGACAAATACCATATGATTTCACTCAGGTATGGAATCTAAAAAATAAATGAACAAAGAAAAGGCAGAATTTGACCCATAAGTAACAGAAAACAAACTAATGGTTGCCAGAGGGAAGGGAGGTGAAGGGATAAGCAAAATGGCTGAAGGAGAGTGGGATACAAGCTTCCCACTATGCAATGAATAAGTCATGGGAATAAAAGGTATAGCATACGGATTAGAGTCAAGGATATTGCAAAAACACTGTCTGGTGACAGGTGGTAGCTATACTCATGGTGAACAAAGCATAACATTTAGAGATGCTGAATTACTATGTTGTATACTTGGAATTAATGTAACACTGTATATCAACTACACTCAAAAAAACTTTAACAAAATGTAAGAAATCTGAGCTTAAGAAGGTTTTAAGGATAAAAGCTCATGGATACTGGATCACATTCAGCTCTAAAAAGCAAGTAACCCAGGGGGCACCTGGGTGGCTCAGTTGGTTGAGCGTCTAGCTGTTGATTTCAGCTCAGGTCATGATCCCAGGGTGGTGAGATTGAGCCCTGGGTCAGGTTTAGCATGAAACCTGTTTAAGATTCTCTCTCTTTTTTCCCCTGTCCCTGCCCCTGTGTACATTCTGTCTCTAAAAAAATATAAATAAATAAAATAAAAAGCAAGTAACCTAAAAAAGTTAAAGAATCAGCTCCTCATTGGATTCATTTTTTGTACTTTAAAAATAAAGAGAGGGTGTGTGTGTTGAAGAATATTCTCAGATAACAGAGATACAAGAATTCTGTACCAACATTTTGGTACATTAAAAATTTAAATATGCAAAACTCACAGAGTGTATTTTTTCAGGCATCCCAACTAAGAAAAATAATTAAGAAAAGCTTCTAAGAAAAAATAAATCAGAATAAGAGATGTGGTAACAGGGAAGATGAGGAGAAAGGGTGTAATACTGTAAGCAATGAAACTTCCAGTTTATATTATATGATAACATTTAAATAATAACCAAATGTCTAAGAATGCATAACTTATGATAACTACTCCTAAAACAAAAAACTATATCATAAAAGAAATTTTAATAGATTTCTAATCTACACAGAGTAAAAGGGTTGGAGACAGGTGAGATGAAGGTAGGCAGGAGTAAAAATACTTCCAAGATCTCACAAAGAAGAGGATAAGGGGAAAAAGGAAGACGGGCAAAAATAAAAATGCCCTAAAGGTCTCATCTCTTCAAGGTCAAGGAGCCACCAAGGAAAGCAATGAGCATCTTTTGGGGGGAAAGAGTGTTTTGTTTTCAGGTAACTGCAGAGAAACATGTATTAGTCAATGTATAATCTTAAGATTAAAAGCACTTATCAGTATAAAGAGAAAGATTATATAATTATAAAATATACAGTACATGATTAAACCATAAGACTTACAAACTTGTATATACAAAATAACATAGCAGGTATGAAAGCAAAATTTATTAGAACTCTAATAAATTATTTTAAAAATAGAAATAGAGAGTAATTTCAGTATACTTTTTAGAATGGACAAATACAGTTGGAAAGAAGAGAAGAAATTTAATTATATTATCAATTAACATGATTTTTAAAAGCTACATTGTAACTCTAACAAAAAAAAGATATATTCTCCTCTATTCACTACCATGACTTATCATAAACATGGTCATAATGAAAGTTTTAATTAACTTCAGAGATATATACCTTAAAAATTTTTGAAAAATTACACTATCTTTCCTTAAAACCTACGAGATAACACTAGATAATCTTTAGATCAAACAGGAAATCAAAAGGGAAATTATGCTCTATGTAGTAACCTATGAAAAAATAAATAAAATCATAATTAAGACACATGTGATCCAGTAAAATGTATATGCAGAAGTAAATTATGGCTTTAAAGAATTTTAATATTTTAAAAGGCAAAAGAGAAAAACACTTAAAAAAGAAATGAGAAAAGAAACAAAATTTATTAAAGTAAAACAGGAAGAACAAACTAAGAGATACTATTTAAAATTTAAGTAAAGACTTTACAGAGAACATAAATAAATCTAAAAGGTAGCTCTTCAAGAGATGATTAAATAATCTGAGTCTAATGAGCGGGTGAGGAAAAAAAGGGAACAAGAGAGAGTGAAAACTCAAGATTCAGAATGAAAAAGAAATGTAACAAATATAGGAGATAATTAAAAAAACAAGACAAATTTTAAAAAGACAAATGCAATTTCATGGCAATTCATTTGAAAACTGAAAAGAGAAGATAAGTTCCCAGTTAAATAGAAAATATCAAAGAGATATTCACCCAAGAGAAATGAACTGAGTAGAACCAAACACCATAAATTAAAGGTAATTAAAAATCTACTATAGAAAAAGACATCAACATTGGGCTGGGTTCTCAGTAGATTCTTAATCTTTAAAAAAAAAAAAAAAACGTAATTCTAACAGTATTAAACCATAGAAAAACACAAAAATGTTCCAGGTCATTTTATGAACTCAAAATAATTCAATGCAAAATATAATAAAGGAACTAGTATAAAATATACCCATAAACTGATTTCGCTTTTAAGTTAAATGTAATTCTAGGGATGCCTAGGAGGCTCAGTCAATTAAGCAACCCACTCTTGGTTTCAGCTCAGGTCATGATCTCCCAGAGTTCATGAGACCGAGACCCACATCAAGCTCGGGGTTGACAGTACAGGGCCTGCTTGTGTCTGCACCCGTGTGCACATATGTGTTCTCCCTCTCAAAAATAAATAAATATTTAAAGAAAGTTCAATATAATTCTAAATTTAAAAAAATCAAATTAGGCAACAGAGTACAGGCACATGTCAAAAATAATATAGTACTATAATTTATTGCAGAAATACAAGTGGTTCTTTTTAAATCAACATAATCTAATACATCAACAAATTAAGGAGAAAAAATCATATCATCATATCATTAGATGCTGAAAAGCATTTGATACAATTCAACCATTCTTTAATGTTTATTTATTTATTTTGAAAGAGAAAGTATGGCGGAGGAGAGGAGCAGAGAGAGAGGGAGAGAGAATCCCAAGTAGGCTCCACGCTCAGGGCAGAGCCCAACGTGGGGTTCAATTGCATGACTGTGAGATCATGACCTGAGCTGAAACCAAGAGGACACTAAACTGACTGAGCAACCCAGATGCCCCTCAGTTTTTTAATAAAAGCTCTCTGGAAAAAAATAAAACAAAAAAATTAAGCATTTCTGAAAAAAAGAATAGTAGCAAGTATCATACATAGCAAAACACTATAACCATTTCAAATAAAATTAAGGTTATATAAACATACAATAAATTTGTACATATATTGTACAGAGGTATGTGTGTTTATGTATATATCAAGAACTTGCTTCTATATGGAAATGTGATGATCTGTGGAAGAGATCCAATGACAGTGGTTACTTTGAGTACAGAGTAGGAAATGAAATAGTTAGGGAAAGGATGGGAAGGAGACTATTCACAGGAAACTTTTTTAGTATTTTAATCATATGAATCACTGAATCATTACTCACTCAATAAAATCAATACATCAAATTAATAAGATTAGGGATTAGAACAGGAAGTACACTAATGTCCTTAAAATTCAACAATGACTTGAAGATTATAGCAACTAATTAAGACATGAAAATCAGTTAACTGGCATAATATCAGAATGAAAGAGAAAATATCTTTTTGCTAATGACTAATAGAATACCTAAAAATTCAAGCAATTATAGTAAAAGAAAACTGAAATAAAAATAAACTATCAATAAAAGGTTTGGTACAATACAGTTAAAGTTTTTTTTTTAATCCTCTAGTTTAGAAACGAACACATATAAAAATAATGGGAAAATACTTCATTCACAGTACTTTATCCCAATATTTATAAATGACTATCCAGGAATAATATAAAAAATTTGTGGTTTTTTTTTTAAAATAGGAACTTAAAGTTATAAAGCACAAAGTCCAAGAATCACTAAGAAACCTGAGCAAAGGAGAAAACTAAAAATGGACTTCACTGACCATATATCAGAATACATTCAAAAGACAATAACTAAACCAATATGGCACTGGCTTAAGAATAAACACACAGATGAGTGGAACAGAATAAGAAAACTTAAATATAGATTCCAGCACATATGAAAAAATGAATAAATCAGAAGTTAAATTCTACTTCCACAGGAAAGGATAAATTATTTTTTCAAATGATCATCATAAAACTGGTTATCAAGCAAAAAAAAAACAACAATCTTTATCTTACATTATTTATTAAGAAAATAAGCTCCAGGTGGGATAAAAAAAAGAACAAATGAAAAAAATAAATCACAGCAACACATTTTACAACTAAATTGATAAGATGACATATCTTCTAAAGAATCTTAAGAGCAGAAACTTGAAGAGACAGACATAGAAGTTCAAAATTTCCTAGACGTAAAAAGTGAAAAAAAGCATCAACAAACTAAGCAATTAAACTGGAAAAAAAATATTTGGCGTGTAGAGAGAGAGCAGATTCAAATTATTAAGTTTATTTTAAAAAACTTCCTAAAAGTGAAATAATTATGTGGTTCTAAGGAGATAGCAGTTTTAATGAAAATTTAGAAGACTGGTAATATTTCATCAAAAAAAGTATTGTATTTCATCATCTAAATGAATTCTGACATTCTTTTGTGTTATTTTTAAGTTTATTTATTTATTTAAGAGAGAGTGAGAGCATGCAGATGAACGGCAAAGAGACAGGGAGAGAGAAACCTAAGCAGACTTCACGGTTCAGCGCAAGGCCTAATGTAGGGCTCAATCCCACAACAGTGAGATCATGACCTGAGCTGAAATCAAGAGTTGGACGTTTAACTGACTGAGCCACCCAGGTTGCCCCATTTTTGGAAAGAAATCTAGTGCCAGTAATAAAGTTTTCTACCATTAACCTACCAGTCCAATTCCTGGGAATCTGTCAAACAGAAATAAAAGTAATCATATGTAATATATACGAAGATGTTTACTGTCACTTATTTTCCAATTTCCTGTCTCTATAAAGAGTTCCTCCCTCCCTTCTTTCCTTCCTTTATTTAAGTAGGCTCTATACCCAATGTGGGGCTCAAACTCACAATCCTGAGATGAAGAGTCACATTCTCTACTGACTGAGCCAGTCAGGCACCCCTAAGCAGAGTTGTTTCAATCAATACAGGAATAGCTGAATAAACTACAATATACTCTGATCAATCAACACAATGCAATCATTAAAAAGAATAAATCAGTTTACTAAGTGACTTGGTGGGGATTTGCACAATGCAGTTGTTGAGTGAAAAAAAGCAAAATGCTATCAAATGAGAATATGATCAGGTTTAAAGAAAATGAAACTACAACCAAAAAAATCCCTTTGTGTGTGTATGTCTTACGTCAGTGTATATACATACATACACACATACCTAAGTACACAAACATAGAGAGAAAAACAGGTAGTCAACAGGTAATGGAGTTGGAGTTAAGGATGAGTGTGTGTATTTGGAATATGATCAGGAAGGATAAATGCATCTATGCAATAGATACACATATGCCCACATTTATGCAATAAAATTATAAAAATTCCTACTATCAGAAATGGACTCAATTATCAGATGATTAATTTAGGGCTGCCAAAATTCTACACAAAGTCAGTGAAGAAGCCTATCCTCAGCACTGTTGACCCCTGAAGAAAAATATAATCCAGAAAATCCATTAGGAATAAGAACTTGTAGATGCTGTGTAATCCACAGGTGGTAAAGGGGCTTTTTTTAACCCTACTTTTTTAAAAAGTAGTAACTGTAGAAGGTAAAGGAAAAGGTGAATATCAAAAGACCTACACTAAAAGGTAAGTCTGCTTCTCACCCCAAACCCCTTTTTCTCTTCCACTTAGACACCATTCAGTTTCTTCACATATCTCAGTGCAAGAGTATAACTTTATGATAATTCCCCAGCAGAAAAACTGTTATAACAAAGAATATATACATTTTAAGTTATGCTAGGTTTTATCAAATTGCCTCCCTAAGAGGCAACAATTTATACTCCCACCTTCAGGTAATAGTTGTGAGCCCAGTACATCAGTGGCAATTTACAAATGAATTTATACGTTGCGGTTAGCATGTATCTGTTTCATTCAATAGTAAATACAGAAAGGACAGAATATTTAAATCAACGAAGAAAAAAAGAAACAAGGAGTGTAAGGCTTTAGGAAGAAAACAAATCATAAGAAAGAGTGAAGAGTCAGCTTAGCCGTACCACAGGCAGTAAGCAAGCCATCAAAAGGAGAGACGACAGGGAACATTGCAAACATCAATTAGTGACCCCTTATGCCCAGATTTGGATACCAAAAAAGAATTCTCAGAAGTTTAAAACTGACATTACAGAGCTCCTTCTACGGCTCTTTCAGCATCTTTAAATGCTACCACTTAAACTATCTATTTAAAGCAAGAAATATGTTAAAATACAGAGGTACACAAGTCTCATGTTCCTGCAAGTCAGATGCTATTAGTATTTTCAATCTACAGTTTGTGAGTTCACAGAATTTACAGAAGTAAACTTACTTCTTGACTAGATATACATTAATGGGGCGCCTGGGTGGCTCAGTCAGTTAAGCGTCCAACTTCAGCTCAGGTCATGATTTCACGGTTCGTGGGTTCAAGCCCTGCATTGGGCTCTGTGCTGACAGCTAGCTCAGAGCCTGGAGCCTGTCTTCAGATCCTGTGACTCCTTCTCTCTCTGACCCTCCCCTGCTCACGCTGTCTCTCTCTCCCTCTCTCAAAAATAAATAAAAACGTTAAAAAGAATTTAAAACATACACACACTACACAAAGCTAAAAAAGGTCTTAAACTCTACTAAAGTGAACATCCCTTTCCCTTAGCTCTCAGTCCTTCTGTCCAAAGATAAATACTGTTAGGTTTCCTGTGAATCCTTAAAAAGATAAAAATTAAGAAATAAATATACATAGACTTGCATACACCTACCATATAATTCCTTTTCTTAATGGTGGTTTTAAGGAACTTTTATTAGGACAATTTGCAAATATGTACAAGGGAAGTTAGAACACAGTAATAAATGTTCAGTGCCCATCACCCAGCTTGAATAATTAAGAAGGGAGGGGAGTTAATTATTTCAAGCGAACTCTAGACATCTTAATCATTTTAACATGCAATTCTTAGCAAGCCTCAATATCTGGTTTCCAAATCCGAAGCAGATTAAGACACAGAAAATTAGAAAGTGGTTGGAGTGTATAAAAAGGCTTTACCGTAAGAAAAATGATAGCTGCCCGAGAAGAACAAAATAAAATAAATGAAAACAACTATTTAATTATAGATAAACAGAACACTAACTCATCAAAAAGTTACAGTCACATTTAGGGTCTTTGTTTTAAAAAGGCAGGAAAGTATGTGATACACTTGTTTTTAAAAGTTGAAACAGTTAAAAGTTTACATTTTAGGAAGTTAATCAGAAGGTGTTTCACTTATGCTAAAGGAAAGCGTTTCATTTATGCTAGATAAATGAGGATTTACTACATTTAGCTATGATTTGAAAGGCAACAAGCAGAGTTCTGCAGTGATGAATGCTTGGTGACTTGAAAACAGAACCACAGATACTGCGAATTAACTCATCTAGATTAGAATATTAATCTCTCCAGGTGGTTTAAAACTGTAAATAACCACCACTACCACTACTTAATGTTTACTTCCCTGGGCCAAATAGTCATTGGTTAAGTATTTTACAAATACAAACTCATTTAATCTCACAATCCCCTGAGGTAGGAAATTAAAACAAGACACTACTTGCCCAACGTCAATCAGCTAATGGACTTCCCTTTTCTTATTAGAACTGTACTGTAAGTACTTATGTTGGACTTCATCTTTCTACAAATGTATATTTAGGGATACCATTTTTTATCGTTTTTCTGGGGGCATGTTTCATTGTGATAGGTACCATGCAACAACTTGAAAAAGAGACACACCGCTTTAAAAAATCTAGTATTTACATCGAGTTTTACTCATTATGATTCAGGATTAAACGATATTGCATACCATGGAGATTTTTATTCCAAAAGAATCATTACATATACTACTTGTCAAATTTTTAAAGACCTATAAATACTCATGTGGCTTTTCTTACATTTCCAGTGACAGACAAGTTTAATGGAGAGTTTTGCTGATAAAGACCTTCTTTTTAGAAAATTCCAAACTGTTTCTTATAACTTCAATCCACTCATCTGGGTGAATCAATACAGACTAAATTTCTTTTCTCTCCCACAAGGCAGCCCTTTAAATTATCTGCAGAATCTTGCAAAGAGTCTCCATGCTAAGTATTCTCAGTCCTGATTCCAGTTTGACTTGGTTTCCTCATGTGTCATTATCCTGTCTTCTCTTAAAAAGTGGCTCCCCAAATCAGAGCAGGATACAGGTTTTCCCATCCTAGACCTAAAATACTATTTTCCCCATTACTCAATCAATTTTGTGTGCATTAAATTTGCAGAAAATAGTTTTTGCACATTCATTCATGAAGCAGTGATTAAATATCTATGATGTTAACGGAATCAGGTTTCTTTTTATGCCAGACTTCCCTTCCCTAAACTCAGCTTTAAAAAAAAAAAAGTTTTACTTTGCTTTTTCTTCTAAGTAAATATTAATCTTCAGCATGTTATATAATTATTTTATTTGTCTATTATCTGTGTCACTATTGCCTATTATCTGTACCTGCTCCTAAAGCAGTATCTGGAACATAACAGGCACTACAGTTATTTGTTGAACTAATTCATGAATAGACAGAAGAGGGTAGAACACTCATATTTTTTATGGCTTCTGGGAAGACTGTCTAGGCTACTATACTTCACTGTTAGATGATCTTGAAGCTTTGTCAATAAACACAATTAATCAGAAGAGCCACATGACTGCCACATGCCCGCTAGAATTTACTATGGTGGTCTAATACAGGCATTACAGGTTTTGATTACTTTAAGATACATGGTGGTTTTTGATGTTATCTTCAAAATATTACCTACATTTCTTAGTTCTAAAATAAATTATGTAACCTGAAAATAAAAATATATATTATTAATAGAAGGTCACTAGTAAACTCTTTTTAACTATGCTGTGAAATGTTAAGGAACGCTTAAGTCAGAGGCTGAGCCAACTCTCTCTGCCTTTATATATGACCTCAAATATATATTTGGACTCCAACCTTGAGCACCTTTATACTGCAGTTGATTTAGATAATACTTTCTTGTGGCTTTTAGATCTGAAAGAGTTGTAGCTCCAGATTTTTTATTTATTTAAGTTCAAAACACATGAAGCTGTTTACATTTATTATTATACTGTTTATATTATACTATTTTGCACTCCCTACCATGGAAGTGTGTTTTATTCTCATGGGGTTGTTACTCTTAAGGTACACATGACCCTACTTCATTATTACTGAATTGCAGTACAAATATATTATTTGTATGACATCAGTTTAGGACAGTTGTTTCCAAGCTGTGCCATACATCAGAATTAAAAGCACAGAACCCCTAACCAAGTCTGGATCTACTGATTGCAAATAATTGGAATAGAGGTCCAAAAATACTGTTAAACAGATCCCAGAGGTAACGCTACTTAGAAATTATTGGTTTAGAGAACAAGCAAGAACTCTAATACTACAATGCAAGAAAGAATTCTAATATGGCAATGCCATACCTGTGTATAAAATATAATGTCTAGGTATAAAGACAATTTTGAGAATAATGCCATTCAAAATATTTCCTATTATTCCCCATATCAATCAATACCCTAAGCTGAGTACTTAAAATAAACTTAGTCATAATTGAAGGTAAACTTGGTAGAATTCTACTACAACAGTGTGTATATACACGCACACACACACACACACACACACATTCCACATGCAGCATGAAGCCCAACACAGGGCTTGAATTCATGACCCCGAGACCAAGACCTGAGCTGAGATCAAGGATCGGAGGCCACCCAGGTGCCCTCATTATAAATAAACTTTAAAGTTTGTGTTACTATCATTAAAAAATGGGACTACCCCTTGGACCAAAACAAATACATAAAAATTCCTTATTGACACACATCCAGAGTACTTAGATGTTAAAATATGATTTATTCACAGAACCAATTCACATGCCTTGATCTATGGCTCAAACATTCACATGGCTTTGAACCCTCTATTTCCTTTTGCAGGCAGAGGATAGAACATGTTAATAAACAACTTCCAGAGCAAAACCTGTGGTTCCGTATTTCTGAAAGATTCAATATTTTCTTTCTGTTTTCTGTATTTCCCCTATCCCAGCAGTTTCCAAATGTTTAATAAATGAAATATTATAGGATTGGAGTAAGGGATTTCATTAAGGTATACTAAGGTAAATCATAAAATCTTAGATTAAGCTAGAATAGATGTTAACAGTGTTTTCTAATCACCTTTATTTACAGATGGAAAAAAATCAGATAATAGGAGTAAGAAACCCTGACTCCCAAGTTAGTGCTCATACTAGTTTACCAATAAATAAAAGCAAAAAATACAAGGTGGTCCTCTAGAAACTTAGGGTCTGTATAAATGCACATCATTTGAAGATTTTGTTGAGTTCAGAATTATTACATATATGCTAACAGAAGTTGCCCATAGTTGGTCCTGGGCAAGTATTTCTTGGAAAGGGATTACTAAAATTCAACATATTTGGGGAAATAACATAAGAAAAACTACACAATGAGGTAACTGTTTGGTGTCCACTTTCCCTAAAGGCATTTCTTTTTATGCCTCAATCCTGTAGTACCTTGTATTCATTTATGCTTTCAACAAATATTTACTAAGCATCTACTACATGTAAGAAATTACACTGGGAAATACAGCAATGAACAAAACAAAATCTCTGTTCATATAAGCTTATATTCTTGTAGTAAAAGGCAGGCAAATTAAAAAAAAAAAAAGACGGGGCGCCTGGGTGGCTCAGTTGGTTAAGCGTCTGGCTTCAGCTCAGGTCATGATCTCACGATTGTGGGTTCGAGCCCTGCATCGGGCTCTGTGCTGACAGCTAGCTCAGAGCCTGAAGCCTGCTTCAGATTCTGTATCTCCCTCTCTCTCTGACCCTCCCCTGCTCACGCGGTCTCTCTCTGTCTCTCAAAAAAAAAACAAAAACAAAAACATTAAAAAAAAAACATTAAAAAAAAGTCAAACATACAGTATTTATATCATGGCAAGTACAACAGAGAAAAATAAAGCTGGGAAAGCATTTAGGGATTGTGGGTGGTAGGGTTACAATTTTAAATAGGGTGCTCAGAGAAAGCCTCAGCAAGAATGTTAAATCAGAGTAAAGACCTGAATGAAGTTGGAAGCATGTAGATAAAGGGGACAAAGCATTCAAGATCAAGACCTTGAAGCAGAAAATATCTATCATGTTCAAAGAAGAGCACGGAGGACAGCGTGGCTAGAGTTGCATGAACAATATAACATGAAATCAGACAAGTGGGAGCTACCAAGAAGCCCAAATCAAAGAGGAACCTACAGTTGAAATTTTCTATTAAGAATACTAAATATTATTTTGGCTAGATAGAAATTAAATCAGTAGCTTCACTAGGGATGACTCAATAGGAAACTTAGCATGAATCAGTAATGGTAGAAATTTCTGATAATATCAACAACAGGTTAATAAAAATGTTATTTTTGGGCATTCCCAGCATCCATTAAATTGACTTCAGAGAGCACCATCAACTACTCTTATGACTAGCTTTGAAGCAGCCTCTTGTCAATTTATTAGGAGGTGAGTGCTAAAAGGAGGATACAAAGGCAGAGGATGAGGGAATTCATATGCTCTCCATTGCAAGAGAAGCAGAGAAGTGTTTTTACCTTCCACATCTCAGGAGGATATGCTAATATATAATTCAAAATAAGGAGGTAGCCTATCAGATAATGTTTAACAACTGAACATGAAGTCAAATTCCAGGGAGCCAACTTATGTTTTATCCCAATACTGACAACACTAAAGGACAGCTGCAGTTTCTTTTATTTCCTGCATTCCCCACAGTCTACTATAGTTATTTCAGAACATCGCATTTTGCGTTGCTGGACTGAACAGGTCTGAAAAGCATCTCAAGTCATGAGAAAAGGCTCTCCACCTGAGTTAGGGAGCATAGAGCTTTCTTGTGCTCATCTTTAAAACCCTGGGGTGGGTGGGGCAGATACCATCACATTTTCTCTATTTCTTTTGTTTCTTTATGTTCCCCACGACCTGGCCATTCTCAGCAAGATCATGTACTCCACTCCAAAATCATAATGGATTACCTAAATTTTATTTGCTGTAATATTATCTCTTTATATTTCAGATCCATTATTCTGAATTATTTTCCTCAGGTATCTACTGACAAACTCATGAGTTCTCAAACCTCATTAACAAAGTATAATGCACCATACATGTATGCAGTTATTAATATTTTAAATAATTTATTATATACTACTAATTATAACTAGCTCTCAAAAAGCACTCTCTGTACAATGGATTCATATCTAATTATAAGTGGCAAGACTTGTTCAATCTTTGGGATAACTTCCAGATTCAAATGAGTTTTACATTCTTTTATATTATGTCTAGCCACCATTAAGAAAATGTGCTAAATCCCATCCTCTTTACTACTTCTTTTTTATATGCAGTAATATACAAATAAAATATTTTGAAATACCTATCAAGTACACTCATATTAAAGAAAATCTCTACAAAGGACAGAGAATGACTCAGTCTTAAGATTCTATTTATACTTTATGCCCTATCCCCAAATGCTAAGTGTTAGTAGCTTCAACATACAATTGATAGGTTGTCATTTTAAACTGGAATTTATAGCTTGAAAAATCCACTCTATGTAGTAAATTAAAAGAAAACACAAGTATATGCTAAACCAATGTTTTAATCACTCTCTTACCAAGTTGTTTTATCTGTAACCTTCTCTCCTGTACTTGAAACCTTTTCTCTGCTATATTAATACCATGGTTTCCAACTGTCCTGCTTATCTCCATTCTTATTCTTGTGACACATAGTAACAAAATAGTCTTTCTAAAATTTAAAACTGGGAGTAAAATGGAGTAATACAAAGAAGAAGAGACTTGGAGCAAGATGGGTTACGTGTTTGAAAGCTTAGGTTCTACCACATGTTAACAGTTTGATCTTGTACAAATGTCTTAATCTTGCTAACTCTCGGTTTCCTCCTCTGCAAATTGTAAACAATGATATCCACCTGAAGGGGTAACTATGAGGACTAAAATAAAATACAGTAAAAAAAAAAAAAACCTCCTAAAGTAGGCACTTAGAAAGGTTAGCTCCCTTGCCCCTTTGTCAGTGAACTATCAATCTTTCAAAAAGGTTATTGTAACCAAAAGGATACTAATTTAAGGAGATTATCATAAAGACAATGTAATGGCTGGTAGTGAGAATACTTGCTTTCCAGTAGGAGACTTTATTTGCAAAACTAAACCATGAGAAAGTCGTTTCTTGAGTATGCAGAAACAGAGAGCTAGACAGACAGCTCTCAGATAAGAACTGCTTGGACAACACTTGCTTCTTCCCAGTAACTGTAAGGACTTATTGTCCCAAGGTTTTCAACCCAAATCTAGTTTGGTTTTTTTTTTAAGTGCCTCTAAATAACCTTTTACCTACTCTAATTGTGAATAAGTGACTTCAACTATTTGAGAAAAAGCATCAAGGGCAGTAGTTTCACCATCTGACTGGGATGGGGACAATGGATGTCTCTGATGAGAGGGAGAGAAGAGGTAATACTGACAATTGTATAACCCTCTCTAGTAGGAAATTCTGAAATATGGAATACAAAAATATGAACTAGGTAGGTAACAGTTTTTGATCCAATGCAAATCATCAGTGTCTGGGGACTTTGGCTCAAGGTATTAATTCCTCTTCCAATACTTAATTGAACAAAACACATTCAAAGGTTGCCATGAATGATTATGGCATTGCTAAGTTTTATTTTAAGAAAAATATAGAAAGAGTTCTGGTAGAGATCATGATCATGGAGAGAACACTGAGTATCAGTGTCTTCTGATCCTGCCTGCTGAAGTTCTGACAGTCTACACCTCTAAAATAGAAAATGCTTGCTGGAGCCATAGGATATGGCAACTCAATGAATAGAAACGAGATATTAAATCTCATGATTCTGTATGTTGTCATCAAGGGTGAAGGAAATTTCAAATAAAGAGTTAAGACAGAAAATACTGATATCCAAAACTGAATATTTAAGAATCAAGAGAACATCCAGAGGCAGTATTTAGATGATAGCAGACGATGAAGAACCAGAAAATGTGGGAGTTAGAGATGTAGAAACAGACCAAAAAACTACCTTTGTATGTACAACAGTAGAGGGCATAAACTGAAGGCTTAGCAAGTTGGATCGGTCCCATGGATTTTGTTTGGTCTACCCGGAATTTTGAAGTTAGGAGCCTGAATATAAATATGAAGGCTTCTGTTTTTAAAGAAAAAAATTGCAGCATCTGTCACCACTGAGTCACCACTAAGTTTGTAATACCTAGTGTGCCAACAATTGGCTTGAGTTGAATTGCACTGCCCCCCTTATATAAGGCATGCACCCTCCAGTTCAGCACAGTCCCTCCTATTTCTAGACACTAAGTATCAGCTTCCATTTATCACCAAATTTACACTGAGGTTTGTTCCAAGATGGAGAAATAATTCTTTATACTTTTATCTCTATGAAAAGTATAAAAACAAGAAATCTATTTTTTCTCCTTACGCCGGGTCCACTTCTTTATGATTCTTGGGTACTACCTGAGAAATCAACAAATAAAATGAGGTGGTGATACAGCTCATTATTAAAAGGAGGAGTCTAGAATATAAACTAAAAATCAAAAACAAACTCCTAAGAATTTAGTAAATGAAAATGAGGCAGGTTCCAAATTACATAATCTTTAACCTAGCAATTCCAGTTCTGGGGATTAACCCCACAGATATACATAGGTAAAATAAGTTACGTTAAATGTTATTCTCTGCAGCATGACTTGTAACAGGGAAAGATTAGAAGCAACCTAAATATCCACCCTTAGGGGACAAGATAAATAAGTTATGATATAACCATGCAACGCAGCCATTTAAAACTAAGCAAATTCCTGGCTGCTAATGCAAAACAGTCTTCAAGTGAAAAGAACAAGGACAAGCAGAGTAAACACATCATTTGTGAAGAGGAAGGGGAAGAGTGGAGAAGAATATATACATTAACTATATAGATTTATTTATACACACATAAAGCATTTCTAGAAAGAAACAGAAGAAACTGGTAATACTGATTCCCTGAGGGTGAGGAACTTGATACCTGTGGAATGGAGGTGCTAGGAGACTTTTCACTGGACATATTTTTGTATCTTTTGAATTTTGTAGCAAGTGAAATCAGTTTTTAAAGTAATAACAGGTTGACTGGGCTGATTCCAAGTATGATTAAGAATTCTGCAACTATCATGGATGATGCAAATTTCAGCAGGAACTGAGGAGGTTGAGAGGGTGAGCAAAGGAGAGTGAGATGAAATAAAGGCAATGGAAGAAATGGCATGGTATCTTTTTCCGTCTGATTCTCTGAACTGGTTCTGAGCCCAGAAATAAAAGTATAGATGGAAAAGATAAGAAATCTTTTCAAGAGACACTGAAACTGTGAGCACAAACTCTGCTGCTTTGGGATTTGGGGACAAAGTGTACAGAGACGGGAAGTAGGGGGAACTCTCTAATTCACCCATGCATCTCCTGGGTACTCTGAAGACTGGCAGCTCTGAAAGCACTAAAGACAGGATTCCTAGCTACTATCCCTCAAGGACGACCCAGCAGCAGTAGCAGTAAAAAAGGTACCACACTGGGGTGACCTGAGGGGGATGGACTTTCCAAGTAGGCTGTAAGAAAAGAATATTCACTTCATGTGCCTGAATACATGTTACGTTCCACTCAGAGACTCCCCAAAATACCTAAAGGAACTCTGAAAAGGGCTGGGGGGCTTGTGTGCAGGGAACAGTTATATTCCATGTCTATATAGGTGATGAAGCCTAGAAACAACTATGCTACAAAAATATACAAGTATTATGCAGAAGAGTAAAAGAACAGAAAACAATACCCTGGCATGAGAGCCAAAAGGGAAGTCTTCTGGCTTTTTTTTTTTTTTTTTTTTTTTTTTTTTACCTAGGCTATTGCTCACTGAACAGGAAGTAGAAGAGAAAAAAACATGAGGATGGCTGGAAAGAGGTTACTCAAGGCTCTGCTGGGAACCAACACACTTAGTTATGCAGTACCTACTTTCCAAAGTGAAATCTTTCAACTGCTTTAAAATGTTTCTTTTCTAAGCCATTGAAAGCAATGAGATCATGTTCTTGATTAAGTGCCAGGTTTTGTTTTTCCCCTGCAACCCAAATTGTTGAAGTTAAAAAGAGGAAAAATTAGAGGAATGAAAAAGGATGATGGTAGAAAAAACTGGGAACAAAACAGAGAGGGGGGTAACATAAACATATTTTAATAGGCTAGTGGAAGAAAATTTTGGAATGACCAAATATAGAGAGTTTGTTTTAAAAGTGGAGGGTATTTTGCCCTGTTCCAAAAATATAACAAAGTACCCATTCAATTTGTTTAACTAATGTTTTCCTATTCTATTTTATCCAGTTAAAAGAACATATACAATCCCTTTATGCCTAACAGCAGGTAGTATTAAGTATTACAAAGATAAGCCATTGTGAAAAATAAGGTCTATATTAATACCATAGGGCTTGCTGAAGCATAAATAGGAATCTGAAGGCTAATCTTGGGGCAATTCTGGTTCATATGTTTTTTCCCAAATGGAAATAAATGATATTCACTACCCTAAACAATGGACAGTGAGAGCTATAATTTCTGAAATAAGCAAGAAGTCAAACATACAAGAAGTAGAGATTAAATTCCATCTTGAAATGCACCTATGGCTTAAACAATAAATAACAATAAGATGGCCCGTGTATTACACTCTATATCCATGAACGTCTTCCACTCATATCACTATTTTATGCAATTTTATATTTGAATAGCACTTTAGACTTTTCAAAGTATCTGCACATTTCTCACTTAATGTCCTCAATACCCTGTGAACATCTGCCTTGTAGGTAGGACAGGTTTGATTCAGCTTTAGATCCCAAAACAGAAAGGTTAAGAGAGAACTTCCAAGTCAATTGTAAGCCAGGGACAGAATGTTAAGGGTCCAGAACTTCTGGCCCAATATTTGTCCAGTGATGTCTGTGGACTATTACTCATCTATGTGCACTATTACTAAGCTAAGACTGTGTTCCAGGAACTATAAGCATATATGTAGGCAATAGCAATATAATAGGAGACAAAAACATATATAATTTCTACCCTCAGGAGCTTCTAGTTTAGCAAAAGTCATTATTCAAATAATTTTACAAATAAATGGCAAAGCCTCACTTGTGATGGAATACTCAGTACTCTGAGCATATATAAGGTGAGGAAGTTGACCTAGGAAAGGCTTCACTAGGAATCAGTTAGTAGGCTAGGAAAGGATTCTCTTAGGAATTAATGATAAAGCTCAGATCTGATGGATAGGCACCAAACAGACAGAGAAAGGAAACACTGATTCTAGACTAAGGCAACATCATGTGCAAAAGACCTGTTGGAGAAGGTGACCATGTAAAACACAAGCACAGTTGTGTCTGAAGCAGGCGGCTTGACCCCCAACTTCCAAGGGGGAAAGATCAAGATTCCCCATCTGATCTTAGACACACATAAGGTTTGAGTAACTACTGCCACTGCCCTACCCCAACTTATTTTATAATATGTAGATGTTTCACTCAAGAGTAACTGGTGGAGTGAAAAGACTGAAAATAAAAAGCAACTGCTATGCCCATTAAAAGGTTGCCAAATTATCTGAATTCTAAGCGTGATATCACTTTTTAATTCAGGGTATAAAGAGATAATTTATGAAGGTGGTGACATTTGCCCTAGGCTTTTAGAGATAGACTGAATTTCCATCAAGGATTGAGAGGCTACTACAGATAAAGAAATGAAAAGACTGAAAAAATACCCCTTGCTGCTTCAGAGTGTGATATAGCCTTTTCCAGTGGTACTTTAGAAATATCATCCCTATAATATCTTAAAGTTGCAGAGGTTTTGTGCAGCTTACAAAGATTTTAATTTTATACCCACATCAGATTCTATTAGGTTCAAGAACAAATATTAATTCTCAAATTTGAAAGATAAAGAAAGCCAGCTAAACGAGGTTGACTTGTCCGAGGTCACATTTCAACATTGCTCTTTCCTTTTAACATTATAGATTCTTGATCATCAGGATGTGGAACAGATATCAAAGTCTGTTATCTGAAATATGGAGAACTAATCAAGCCTGGGATACTAAGATACCAAAGAACTCTACTATGATAATTTAAGACAAAAGCCAGTTATTTGTTTTTTATTAAGTCTAAGTAATAATAGGCATGTGGTCTTAAATAGTGAGAAAGAGGAAATAACAGAGAGAGAGAGAGCCAAATGAGGCACCCCTTAAAAGCGCTAATAACTGAGGTATTAAAAAAAAAAGCAACTGTGGGTACAGGCTAAGGGGGTCAGGCAAAACAAAGTAGTATAGTATACTGAGGAAAAAGTGAACAGATAGGGGGAAACACAAACAGCACTTTCTAATGTTTTATTTTTCAGTTTTCTCCCAGAAGTTGCCTGCAATAACTTGATGATGATACTTTGAATCCAGTGCTATTCATAGCCATCAAACATACTTATTGCTCTTTACCTTTTCTAACACATGAGGATTCTACATGATGCAAATTAACAATCTTACTTTTATTAATAAATGTTATATCTCTACTTTGTATAAATTATCAAAGATACAAAAACAAAGTCTCCAGTCTCAAAGGTTTATTTATTTTGGCAACATCATTAGGTCCAATCACTAGACTGTATTCAACAAAATCTGTTGGACTTTATTCCCATAAACAGAAAGGACATGTTTTTCTCTATAGAAAAACAAAATTTAGGGGCGCCTGGGTGGCTCAGTTGGTTAAGCGTCCAGCTTTGGCTCAGGTCATGATCTCACAGTTCATGGGTTTGAGCCCTGCATCGGGCTCTGTGCTGACAGCTATCTCAGAGCCTGCAGCCTGCTTCAGATTCTGTGTCTCCCTCTGTCTCTGACCCTCCCCTGCTCATGCTGTCTCTCTCTGTCTCTCAAAAATAAATAAAACAACATTAAAAATTTTTAAAGAAAAAAAGAAAAACAAAATTTAAATGCCATGAATAAGAAGATCCATATCACATAGAGACTGATCCAAGGAACTGGGTGCCTCTGGCTTATGAATCTATCTGGCCTATAGCAAGTACTCCATAAAGTGATTGTTGTACATGTAAGAATAATTTTCCTTAGTCAAAAGGTAGCATAAAGTTGGAAAGAATAGAGGTAGAATAAAAGTTAACTGCTAATAAGAAAAAGAGAACTTCAATGAGTATGAATAACAAACAGTAATAACTTACTACCACAATCCAAAGAACTTAGGATCTTTGTATAGAAATACTGATACCCACTTTAAATCCTCCAGAACCAACTTATAAATCTCTTAGCTATACCAACCTCACTACTAACCTTACATCATTGTTCATTTTTCACACCCTGTCCCAGTGAACTGGATGACTGAAAAGGTAGTGAATCAACAACTGAAAAAAGGAAGATTTTTTTCCATTTCTACTGTCTCATATCCTATCTACCTTAATATAAAATGAAGAACAATACTGTACTTTACAAGTACAATGACAATTATGTTTTCTAATTTTCTTGCTCCCCAAACCCTTAATTTGGTTTTCTTGAAAGCGACCTCAGTCACTGTACTTTTTCATTCAGTGGTCCTTGATAAACAAAAGGTTCTTAACCTTTGTAATATAGAAAGTTTAAATTTATAATGGATGAGTCACGGGTGAGTCTCTATAATCTAACTTTTGGATATTAAAAAACTCATTTTCGGGCAGAAAACATAAACAGACACTTCTCCAATGAGGACATCCACATGGCCAACAGACACATGAAATGGTGCTCAGCATCACTCATCATCAGGGAAACAGAAATCAAAACCACACTGAAATACCACCTCATGCCAGTCAGAGTGGCCAAAATGAACAAATCAAGAGATTACAGATGTTGGCGAGGATGTGGAGAAATGGGTACCTTCCTACAATGTTGGTGGGAATGTAAACTGGTACAGCCACTCTGGAAAACAGTGTGGAGGTTCCCCAAAAAATTAACAATAGAACTCTCCTATGACCCAGCAATAGCACTGCTAGGTATTTACCCAAGGGATACAGGAATGCTGATGCATAGGGGCACATGTACTCCAATGTTCATAGCAGCATTGTCAACAATTAGTCAAATCACGGAAAGAGCCTCAATGTCCATCAACTGATGAATGGATCAAGAAGATGTGGTTTATCTATACAATGGAGTACTACATGGCAATGAGAAAGAATGAAATCTGGCCATTGGTAGCAACATGGATGGACTTCATGGGTGTCATGCTAAGTGAAATAAATCAGGCAGACAAGGACAGATACCATATGTTTTCACTCATAAGTGTAACAGGAGAAACTTAGCAGAGGACCATAGAGGAGGAGAAGGGGGAAAAATAGTTGGGGAGAGGGAGAGAGGTAAACCATGAGAGACTCTTGAATACTGAGAACAAAGGGAGGGCTGATGAGGGAGCAGGAGTGGGGAAGGAGGGTGATGGGCATGGAGAAGGGCACTTGTCGGGATGAGCACTTGGTGTTACATGGAAACCAACTTGACAATAAAATAAAAAAAATTTAAAACACAAAGTTCTGAGACTTAAAAAAAACAACAACTCATTTTTCTCTGTTCTGAAGACAAGCAGATTTGTGAAGCAAGAGTTTATCTCATTTGACATAAAATCATTCTCTTTTTAGCTCAAAGTACCTAATATGTTCTTTGTAACCACTTAACTATCTTTCATTTCTTACAGTGGTTAATTACATGTTTTAGAGTACAGCTAAATCTCACTACACTAAAAAAATAAATAATAACCAATTACTCCTATAATTATAGTTTATATAACACATAGTATACATTTATTTTATTCATATAAAAATAAATGACATGATTATTACTTATTATCTCTACCTCTCTAGAGAATGTTTCTTCAATTGCTCATAAAAGTAATGCTGGAAAAAGGACTGGCTTGTATAGGGCATACTGGTAAAAAAAAAAAAAAAAAAAAAAAAAGGACTGGCTTATACAGGACCTACACAAAAGTAGTACAAGCATATTGTCCCTTAAGAGAAATGAGGGGCGCCTGGGTGGCTCAGTCGGTTAAGCGTCCAGCTTCCAGCTTCGGCTCAGGTCATGATCTCACGGTTTGTGGGTTCGAGCCCTGCTTCGGGTTCTGTGCTGAGAGCTAGCTCAGAGCCTGAAGCCTGCTTCGGATTCTGTGTCTCCCTCTGTCTCTGACCCCTCCCCCTGCTCATGCTGTCTCCCTCTGTCTCTCAAAAATAAATTTAAAAAAAAATTAAAAAAAAAAAAACCGAAAAAAAAAAAAAGGCTACATCCACTTTTGATTTCCACTGGCAACAAGGATCAGAAGGATAAACTGGAGTTTATGGATATTCATACAGCCAGTAAAATATTTAAGTTTTATCAGGGCTGCTGGCTGGCTCAGTCAGTGGAACATGCGGTTGTGGGTTCAAGCCCCACTTTGGGCAAAGAGATTAAAAATTTTTTAACCTTAAAAAAAATTTAAAAACCTTACACTCTCCTTAAGATATAATTATAGTTAGGGGCACCTGGGTGGCTCAGTACGTTGAGCATCAGACTTTGGCTCAAGCCATGATCTCACGGTCCATGAGTTCAAGGCCTGTGTCAGGCTCTGTGCTGACAACTCAAAGCCTGGAATCTGCTTCATATTCTTTGTCTCCCTCTCTCTCTGCCCTCTCCTACTTATACTCTGTCTTTCTTTCTCAAAAATTAACATTAAAAAATTTTTTTTGAAATACATAATTATAGTTGGTTATGTGAAGAGGAGAGTAATTAAGGTCCAATTATGTATGATAACAATAACAATGATAATGATACATTAAGAACAGCATAGCATTCTATGAGGCATCTGGGTGGCTCAGTTGGTTAAGCATCTAACTTGGATTCTGGTCACGATCTCACAGTTTGTGAGTTCAAGCCCCACGTCAAGTTCTGTGCTGAAGGCTAAGAGCCTAGAGCCTGCTTTGGATTCTGTCTCCCTTTCTCTCTGCCCCTCCCCCACTCTATCTCTAAGAATAAACATTAAAAAACGTTTCAAATAAAATATAGCAATAGTATTCTAATATTTTTATACCTATTTTATTTGACTATCAATATAATCCTATAAGGTAGGTATGAACATGACAATTTCACAAAAAAGAAAGAATAAACCAAGGCTCAGAGAATGTGAAAAAACTAAATTTCATAAACTGTATCTCTGACAAGTACTAAAGTTAGGATTATGCTTGAGAAGTTCCTGAGTCTAACTAAACCCCATCACTCTTTCTACTACACTATATTGGAGTAATGGATTGTATAATAAGGCTACAAATTAGACCCATCTCAGGATACATGGGTTTTTTTTGTAATGTGACCTTGTTGCTTGCTCTTTAATCATGTCTTTCAAAGAAAGTCTTTAATTTTCAAGAAGTGAAATTTATCAATATTCATTCTCTTATCATTCATGCTTTTTGAGTCTTCTGTAAGAAACACTGCCTTAGCAAAGTCACATTCTCTTCTATAAATATTATAGTAAGTTTCAGCTCTTAAGTTTACAACTATAATTCATTCAAATTAATTTCTGGATACAGTATGACATAAGAGTCAAGGCACATACTCCTAAACTTGAAGGATCTACCATTCCTCCAGCACTATTACATTCAATTGCCTTGGCACTTTTGCCAGAAATCAATTGACCATAAATGTGTACATCTTCTAGACTCTGCTTTGTTCAACTGATCTGTCCTTATGCTAACATCACACTGTCCTAAATACTACAATTTTATCATGGCAAATCTTAAATCAAATAGTGTTAATTCCTTCCTCAGTTTTGTTCTTTTTTAAAAAAATATGGGGTATTATAGATCTTCTGAATTTCTATATAAATTACAGATTCAGCTTATCAAGTTCTATCAAAAGGCCTCCTAGGGTTTTGACTGAGATTGTGTTGAATCTATAGATCAATTTTGGGATAAGTGAAATTTTAAACTTATTTAGTCTTCTGATCCATGAACATAGCATACATCTCCATTTAACTATGTCTTCTTTAATTTATATCAGCAGTATTATGTGGCTTTCATCATCAGGTCTAATATACATTTATTATTTATTATTAAGTATTTCATTTTTGATGTTATAAAATGGCACTGTTACTGAACTTCCATACTTTCCAATTGTTCACTGTTATTATGAGATAAGTGTATGCAAAACTAAACATAATTTCTGTATATTGATTATATATACTGTGATTTCACTAGGCTGATTTAATAGTTTTAAGGGATTTTTTTAAAAACCCTTATGATTTTCTAGAAACACAGGCAGGTTGTCTATGAATAAAGACAGTTTTTTTTCCCTAGTATGTGTTTGTTTATTTTATTACCTTACTGCATGGCTAGGAACTCCAGTACACCATTCAATAGAAGTGGCAAGGTCAGAAATTCTTGAATTGTTCTCGATCATAAAAGAAAAGCATGAAGTCTTTCACCATTAAATATGGTGTTAGTTTTAGGTTTTTGGTAGATACCCTTTATCGGTTTAAAGAAGGTCTTTTTAATTCTTAGTTTGCCAAATTTTGTTTTTAAAGCACAAATGGCGTTTTTCTGCATCTTCTACATCTTTCTATAATTCCTGCATCTTCTGCAATGAAATTATAATAGTTTTTCCACTTCATTCTGTTAATAAGGTTAATCATACTGATTTTAGAATGTCACACCAACCTTACATTTTTTGACATTACATTAGTTATGAGGTATTAACTTTTTACAATTTGTTATTTTGTTTATCCTTTTCTAATACTTCAATGAGAATTTTTGCATATGTTCCTGAAGGACATTAGTTTATAGATTTCTTTTGCTGTTAAGTCTTTGTTTTAATATCAGAGTAATAGAGCCATCATAAAAGAAGTTGAGAAGTGTTCCTTTTCTCTTCTTTTTTCTGAAAGAGTTTACCTGGAATTGGCATTTCTTCTTTAAATATTTGGGAGAATCTCCTGGAGTTTTCTTTATGGGAAAATTTTTACATTCAAATCTAACTTAGATCATAGACATAGGGACTTTCAGGTTAATCTATTTCTTCTTGAGTGGGCTTTGATAGTTTATATCCAAAAAGGAATTTGATCATAAGTGTTTTTTTATGTAAGCTTTAATGTTTTTAGGATATATAGTGATATCCTTTCTTTTGTTGTTGTTCCAGATACTTGTTGTTTGTGCCTTTTCTTTTTCTTTATCTATAGAGAGTTCTGCCAATTTTATGGATCTTTTCAAAGAACCAGCTAGCTATTGGTTTCACTGATTTTCATGCTTATTTTCTATCTCACTGATTTCCATTCTTGATTATTTCTTTCCCTTGGCTTACTCTGGAAAAGATACTTGCTCATCTTTACCTAGTTTTTTAAACTAGAAACTTAGATCTATTTAGTTTACAAGAGTCCAAATCAAAAGTGATCCTGCACCAGAGGAACTAAACTTAAGGAGCCTATTCACATCTGGACCTGATGCAGGTCAAGAGGTCTTGGACTTGAAGAGCATAACTATAATCAGATAAGATTTTATGGAATTTGGGAAGAAAATAAGTATATTTTGCATGTGGATGAAATATAAAATGTATTGGCCAGAGACTGGACTGTGAGAATTATTTTCATAGATGGTCATAATAATTGCTCCTTTGGTGTGTGACTTTGCCCCTTTCCATTGAGAGAGAGGACTGGAATCTGACTGGACTTGCTTTTACCAACAGGATGTGGTGAGGATACATAACTTCGAAAACCAAACCTTGAGTCTCTGGCAAATTCTGGTTTTCGCTTTTTTGGAGAGCTGCCTTGAGATTACCATGTAAAGAAGATGGCCTAGTTTACTGGAAGTTGAGAGGACACACAGAAGAGAACCAAGGCATGCCAGCCGACAGACATGTAGGTGATGCTATCTTGGACTTTCAGCCTAGTCAAACTTCCACCTAAATGGAGCTATGCGAGAAAGCCCAAGCTAAGCCTACAGAGGAACAGCCCAATCAGTTCTCAAAACCATGACAAATAATAAATCTTTGTTGTTCATTCACTAACCTTTAAAGTGGCTGGTTAATCTGTAGTTAACTGAAACTACTGAGTACTGATAGAAAAACAGATGAAAAGATTTTTCTCTTTAATGAAACTGATAAGGGAAAAACATAAAGATTTAAATCAACTGAAATATTGCTAAACATACTCATTAAAAACCACAAAAGCAAAAAAGAAACAAATAAAAAAGAAAGGGTATGAGGTAGAAAAACTTAAATAAGGGATTCCCATCATTTACATATTTGCTTTACACTATCAGTGCCTGCTAATCTCTGGTCTCTTTAAAAAACAGAGCCTACCACCCATTCTGGATGGTAGGATGGTAGCCAGAGTAGTCTTTTAAAACTGTAATTCAAATCATGTCATGTCCCTACTTAAAACCCTGCAGTGCCTCACCAGTGCAGAGAGAATAAAATTTAAAAATCTTCTATCATAACCCACAGTGTCTTACAAGATTTGGTCTCTGCCCTTCACTTCCCACACTCTAGGCAGAGTTGCTTTTTCATCCTTGAATACTCCACGCTCACTCCTTATTTTAGATTCTTCAACTGCACTCTACCTAAAATATTCTGTTCACAGCTGGTTTCTTATAGAGATGTTAATTCAAATGTTACCTCAGAGAGACCTTTCTTGACCACCCAGTTAAAAATACTATCTACCTACTATCCTAACTCCATTCTTCTAGTACTTATTACTCTAAAATTATTCACTTGTTTATTTGCGTATCTGTCCTCCTAGCTCTATCAAAGTAAAAATTGCTGGGGTGCCTGGGTGACTCAGTCGGTTTGACTTTGGCTCAGGTCATGGTCTTACCGTTTGTGAGTTCGAGCTCCATATCATGTGAGCTCCAGCCCCACTCTGAGGTAGCTTCAGTCCCACTTTGGGATCCTCTCAGGCTAGTTCACCACATAACACCGCTTAGAATAATAAACTATATTCCCAAGACCATAGTGTCTGACACATAGGAAGTGCTTAAATACTTGTTTTCTTGTTTATTTTATTTTTATTTTTTTAATACTTTGTTTTCTTAATGAATGAATTATGTAAAGATAAGGTATTAGTTTGGGACTCTCATTCCACTCTCACGAGGGAAAAGTTGCGAACAATCAAACTCCCTAAGTATTTTGAAAGGTACAAGAAAAGTATTTGATTATTTAATAAGTTGTCATCCTTAACTATAAAAGGTCTGTGCTAGCACAACTCCCACACTTTATACTATAAACAAGGGCTATATGTGAGCACATGACACTAGTGTTTCCTAATTAGCTCCCATGACAGAATTTAGACTGTAACTTTCTTCACAGGAGGACTGCAAACACAATTCAAGCCCAAAAGCCAAGCTTCAAGCTTGCTGGAGAAAATGGGGTAAGATACTCTCAGATGCCCCTAGGAGTCCTAAAGAACACTTTAGGACTGAGATCATCACTTTTCTTAAAAACAGAGTTTGATATGGCAACTCTCCCTTCTTTGGTAGAAGGCATGAGAAACTTAGGTATGTCCATCAGTCTGATGAATCCTGGAACATATCTCATCTATGCTTATGTGATTTCTCCCACCAGAAATGTTTATATGCAGGATTTTTCACTTCTTCAAAACCAATTCCATCTCTCAAAGTTTCACCATATGCTTTCTGGAGCAAGTAATAAATAGCACCATTCAAAATGGCTTAAACTACAAGAGTGTTTACTATTTCATATATTAATAAGTCAGGAAGATAAGTCACCTTCAGAATAAATTAACTGAGAAAGCCAATGATCTTTATCAAAGAACCTTTTCCTTTTTCCTGCTCTGCCATCCCAAATGAGAAAAAAGAGCTTAGGTGATTTAAGCTATAGATAGGGCCATGTATAAGTAAACCAACCTACACAGTAACAATCAGAGCACTACAAGGAGGGGAAAAAGAGAGAGATCCACTGATTAGGCTACCAAAAGTATTTACATAAAGGTCTAATCACAAATACTGATATTTCAATAAGTCTTTCTTGAGCACTCTTCTGTGACATTACATGTATGACTAATATAATATCTGGCATTTTAAATTATTCTTCTGATATAAAATTATCATTTTAATGGAAATTTATACTGAAGGAATATACCAAAGCAGATTTATTTAATATGTGTGAAGACACAAGTAGATCACATATTAAAGTAAGACAATATACATACAAGTAAGAGAACTTCAAATTTAGTATACATCTGTATCTACATAGATGTGGGCAAACACTAAGCTGCAAGAATACTCAGAATAATGAAATATTGCAACTCATATGTCCAACAATAAATGACTGAAACATATAACAACATAGTCACAGAATTCATTAATATACACTCTTAAGGAAAAATGTTGGAGCTCAAAACCTAATGACATGGAAAATACTCATGATATAATGTTAAATGAAAAGGAAACTACACAAACTATATGTAGCACATTTCGTCCTAGACCATTTGAACAATGTGGCAACAGAATATGCTACATCAAGTAAAAGAGTCACTCAAACATTTCAGTATTTTAAAGTACTAACTTGTCTTGACATAAAAGAAAATATGCAGATCAAGGTCAGATAAAGGTGGACACACTGTTACTGTTTGTCAATTACTAAACATCAGGATATAGAAGAGTCAGAGAATCCACTTCATTTCCTAGGTCAGAGACCTTACATGATTTTGTTAACTCCAAAAGTATTTTCACCTGTGCCCACAGAAAACACCATGATCAACTTTAACTGTTACTTTAGAAAGAGAGGCAGATGGACTCTGTAATAAAAGATGTCCCATCCTCATAAGGACATACTGAGTGTGACAACAACGCAGAGACACACATATTGAACAACTCTGGTATTAAAAATGCTATAGTTGGAAAGTTTTACTGGATAACTTTTATAACACTATGTACTCTATATGAAAAAAGTTCCAGGTGTAGAGAAATTTCATGCAGTAACCTGAAGTAACTGAGACTATTTAAGGATTGTCTAGAATGTGACAACCTAGACTTATGAGCACTAATCTCTATCCTCTAAGTCACAGACAGCATAGCAGCTGTATTTCTTTTATCTTTTATAGTACTAATCACATAGTGAAACTGAATATTACTTAATGGCCAAATACATGTATACATAAAACTTCACATAATAACATAGCTTTTGGTAGATAAATTAACAACTGGATGCAGAATGAAATCCAGGTTCATAGGCATTCAACAAATAAAATTTACTAATCTGGACACAAAAATGGGATAATCACTAATATGCAAATATATAAAATTACTTAAGTGAAAAAGGTAAAAAGACTATGAGTAGCTATGCCAAGCACAATTACCCAGAATTCCACTCAGTAAAACTCAATTTAAAATTATCATTTCAGGGCACCTGGGTGGCTCAGTTGGTTAGATGTCCAACTTTGGCTTAGGTCATGATCTCACAGTTGGTGGGTTTGAGTCCTGCGTCCGCCTCTGTGCTGACAGCTCGGAGACTGGAGCCTGCTTTGGATTCTGTCTCCCTTTCTCTCCCTCCCTGCTCATGCTCTGACTCTCTCTGTCTCTCACAAAATGAATGAATATTAAAAAAATTAAAAATAAATGAATAAAATTATCATTTCAAGCCTTTCATGAGACCTCATCTACAATTTTATTTTTTTTTATTCTTTTACGTTTAATTATTGAAAGAGAGAGAGAGCAAGAACAGGGTAGGGGTGGAGAGAGAAGGAGGCACAGAATGCGAAGCAAGCTCCAGGCTCTGAGCTGTCAGCACAGAGCCTGACACGGGGTCTGAACCTGTGAACTGCGAGATCATGACCTGAGCCGAAGTCAGTCGCTCAACCAACTGAGCCGCAATGGCGCCCCTCATCTACAATTTTTTACAATAACTTATACTTAACTGAAATGATCAGGAATGAGTCCTTTCTACATACTCTAGTTATGTGAGAATTCATTTTAAAGCAACAATATTCCATAGTTGATTACAGACAATCCCTATAAATATGTTAATACACAACAGACCCTTGAACAAAATTAGAGGCACCCTGCTGTCGGGAGCCACCGAGTTTTGGCTGCCTCAGGCAAGGATATATTGCTCTCCAGGGAGCAACCAAAAAACAAGATTTACATCTGGAGGCTAGGAGAGTGCCATTTCCTGGTCCAAGATTTTGGCAGCGGTCATGCTGGGCCAGACGTAGAATGGCCAAGGTACACAAAGATTAAACCGCATTCGGGAATGCAGTGTTAAGCTTCCCCTCCCCAGCATTTGCAGACGCTAGTCTGCACGCTTCCCTTTGATGCTGTGTCCGGAGTTTGGAGCTTTGTTTTCGGTTTTTTCCCTTTCTCTAATATTCATTTGACTCTGTTACCTGGCAACCGACCTGGGGCAGTTCCCCGCCCCAAAACCATATATAAGATAGAGTGTTTTCTGAAAAGAGAGGAAGGAGAGGAAGAAGAATAAAGAAGAGGCTTGATCAAAAATCGCTTGTCTGTCTTCACTCTCTGCGCCCCCTTTCCTGCCCTTTCTCTCCCTCCCTCAGGAAAAGAACCCACGAGGTTTCTCCACCTGGCCTGGCCGGTAGGGGCTGATGAGACAGGTACCACCGAATGCCGAATGCCGGGGATGAGTGCGCCAGGACCTGGCATCCGGCTAAGACACCCTGCCATGAAGCTGAATATCTGCATATAACTTCTGACTCCCCTAAAACTTATTAATAGTCTATTGCTGACTCTTCCAATAATATAAACAGTAGATTAACAGATATTTTGTGTGGTACATTATATGCTGTATTCTTATAATAAAGTAAGCTAGAAAAAAGAAAATGTTAAGAAAATCATAAAATACATTTACAGTATATAAGTGAACTCATGTTGTCTTTCAAGAGTCCACTGCACTGTTTAGTAAGAATAAAGGCATACCCTGGAGATACTGCAGGTTTGGGTCTAGACTATCATAATAAAGCAAATACCACAATAAAGCAAGTTAAATGAATTTCCTGGTTTCCCAGTGTATATAATAGTTGTTTAGAGTACCTACTAAGTGTGCAACATATCTGAAAGATCAGTGTATATACCTTAATTAAAAAATATTCTTTTAAAAAAAATTTTTTTATATTTATTTTTGAGAGACAGAGACAGTGCGAGCAGGGGAGGGTCAGAGACAGAGGGAGACACAGAATACAAAACAGGCTAGCTGAGCTAGCTGTCAGCACAGAGCCCAACGCGGGGCTCAAACCCATGAACCATGAGATCATGACCTGAGCCGAAGTCGGACGCTTAACCGACTGAGCCACCCAGGCGCCCCAAAAGAATATTCTATGGCTTAAAAATGCTAACCATTATCTGAGCTTTCAGCAAGTCATAATCCTTTTGCTGGTGCAGGGTCTTGCCTCAAAGGTGATAGCTGCTGATGGATCAGGGTGGCAGCTGCTGAAGAATGGGATGGTTGTGGAAATTTTTAAAAATAAGACAGCAATAAAGTCTGCCACATCAATTTACTCTTCCTTTCACAAACTCTCCATCACATATGATGCTATCTGATAGCATTTTACCCAGAGTAGAACGTCCTTCAAAACTGGAATCAATCCTCTCAAACTCTGCCACTGCTTTGTCACCAAAGTTTCTGTAATATTCTAACCCCTTTGTTGTCATTTCTACAGTCTTCACAGGATCTTCACCAGGAATAGTTTCTCAAGAAACTTTCTTTGGTCATCCATAAGAAGCAATTGTTCATCCATCGAACTTTTATCACAAATTGCAACAGTTCAGTCCCATTTTCAGGCTCCACTTCTAATTCTAGTTCTTGTCCTATTTCCACCACACCTGCAGTCACTTTCTCCAAACAAGTCTCAAACCTCAAAGTTATTCATTAAGGATGGAATCCACTTCTTCCAAAGTGCTGTTAATGTTGATATTTTGACCTCTTCCCATGAATCACAAATACTGTTAATGGCATCTAGAATGGTGAAAACTTTTCAAAAGATTTTCAATTTACTTTCCCTAGATCCATCAGAAGAATTCCTATCTATGGCAGCTATAACCTTAGGAAATGTAGTTCTTAAAACCACTTGCACATTGAAATGACCACTTAATTTATGAACTGCAGAATGGACATTGGCTTAGCAGCATGAAAACAACACTCATCTCAGAGCTCTTGGGTGACTGGGTGCGTTGTCAGTGAGCAGTAATATTTTGAAAGGAATCTTTTCTTTTGAGCAGTAGTTCTCAACAGTGGACTTAGGATATTTGTAAACAGATGTGCCATCATCCAGGCTTTGTTGTTCTGTTTTTAGAACATATGCAGAGTAGATTTAGCATAATTCTTAAGGGCCTTAGGATTTTCAGAATAGTAAATAAGCATTGGCTTCAACTTAAAATTGCATTAGCCTCTAATAAGAAAGCCTGTCCTTTGAAGCGCTGAAGCCAAGCACTGATTTCTCTTAAGTATCCAAGTCCTAAATTTCAATTTCTTCCAATAGAAGGCAGTTTCATCAACACTGAAAATCTCTTGTTTAGCATAGTCACCTTCACTAATTATCTTAGCAAGATCTTCTATTTTTAAAGCAGCACTTGCTGCTTTACCTTACACTTTGATGTTAAGTAGTGTCTTCCTTCTTTAAACCTCATGAACAAACCACTGTTAGCTTCAAACTTCTTCTGTAACTTTCTTACCTCTCCCAGTCTACACAGAATTGAAGAGTTAGAGCCTTGCTCTGGAGTAGGGTTTGGCTTAAGGGAATGTTGTGGTGGATTGATCTATGCAGACCACTCAAACTTTCTCCATATCAGCAAAAAAGCTATTTGACTTTCTTATCATTTATATGTCCGCTGGAGTAGTACTATTAATTTCTTTCAAGAACTTTTCCTTTGCTTTCACAACTTGGCTGTTTAGCACACGAGGACCAGCTTCAGCCTATCTCAACTTTCCACATGCCTTCCTTTCTAAGCTTAATCATTTCTAACTTCTGATCTAAAGTGAAAGATATATGACTCTTCCTTTCACTTGAATACTGAGAGGCTACTGTGGGATTATTAACTGGCCAAATTTCAGTGGTGTTGTGTTTCAGGGAATATAGAGGCCCAAGACGTGGAAACAGGGAAATGGCAGGTTGGTGAAGCAGTCAGAAAAGACACAACATTTATTGATTAAATTCATTATCTCACATGGGCACTGTTCTCAGTGTTCCAAACCAATTACAATAGTAATTCATCACAAATCATCATAAGAAATATAATAATGAAAAACTTTGAAATATTGCAAGAATTACCAAAATGTGACATGAAGACACAAAGCAAGCAAATGCTGTTGGAAAAATGGTTCTGATATTCTTGTTCCACACAAGATTGCCACAAACCCTCAATTTATAAAAAATGCAAAGTGCAATGAAACAAGGTAAGTCTATATTATAATCTAGATGTTTTGAATATTTAAGTACTTGCTCTTGTATTTTCTGAAATAGGCAAAATCTGTACAACTTCTGAATATTCCTTGAAAATCTTTGTCTCCATTTTCTTTCACTTTCCCAACAATTCTTAGTTTATCTGGATTTTCCTCTCAGTTTGCTGCTTTATGCTCACCCAACAAAATTTCTTTTTGTCACCTCAGCACTTACCATTTTAATTCTCCCTCTCTGTTGCATCCTTCCTTCCTTTTCTGCCACTGATTTACCTCTTTTTTGCGTTTTGCAGAAACTTGGTTTGCACACCAATAACAGAGAACTACCTTAAGTTCTCTATACTCTCAGTTGGATGCCTAACATACCACTAAAAACTTTTGCTCTTCTCCATGTCTTGTCTACTATGACCCTACCATTCAAAACAAAACTACTTATTGAGAGCTTTTATTTTTTTAAATATAATTTATTGTCAAATTGGCTTACATACATTATTGGGAGCTTTTAATTAACTTGAGACCCAGGTGGTGATTAAGTATACTTTTTGTATTAGAGTTTCTTATGACTGAATTCAAAACAATTTCCTGATGCAATTCATGAAATACGCTCCAATTAATATGATCGATAAACCCTGTATATTACTTTTCACTAGGGGAAAAAAGAAATTCATATTTTATTTTTTATTTCTCTATTTTGAGAGAGAAAGAGAATGAACAGGGGAGGGGCCAACAGAGTGAGAGAGAAAATCCAAAGCAGGCTCCACGCTGTCAGTGTAGAACCCAATGTGGGACTTGTTCCCATGAACCGTGAGATCATGACCTGAGCTGAAATCAAGAGTTAGATGCCTGATTGACTGAGCCAGGTGCACCAAGAAATTGATATTTTAGACATATATGTCAGATCAAAGATTCTCAATTCTAAATGTTATTATAACTTCTGAGAATAAACAATTCAATAATACTTGGCAAGCATTCAACACATATGATTTTTCTTGAATTTCACTTAAATTTGTTATGCCAAGTCCATAAAAAATACAAATTTGATGGTCACTGGTTTTTTTTTCCCTTCTCTTGGTTTTACCTGGGTTATGACTCTTGTAAGTAATTAAAAGCACAATTATATAAGAATGTGGTGCTAATCTTCATTCTAGCCAAATCTTAATGGAATGAGCAATATGGAGCTACTTAATACATCCACCCAATGGTGGTACTTAATACATCTATACAATGCAATATTTTGCAAATGTAAGAAAGAATGAGGAAATTCTCTCTACACTGATATGAAAAAAACTGCCATTATATAACTGTCAAATAAGATGAGGAAAAACATAAAATATGCTATCTTTGTTGAAAAAGGAAGTGAAAATAAGAGTATGTATTTGCATACAAAAAAACTGGAAGGATATACAATCTAAAAATAGCGCTACATGGGTGGTTCGGTCAGTTAAGGATCTGACTTAAGCTCAGGTCATGATTTCACAGTCCGTGGGTTGGAGCCCCTGCAACAGGCTCTGACAGCTCAGAGCCTAGAGCCTGCTTTGGATTCTGTGTCTCCTCCTTTCTCTGCCCCTCCCGGACTCATGCCCTATCTCTCAGGTCTCTCTTTGTCTTTCAAAAATGAATAAATATGGGAGCACCTAGGTGGCTCAGTTGGTTGAGATTCCAACTTCAGCTCCTGTCATGATATCAAAGTTTGTGAGATCAAGCCCCCACATCGGGCTCTGTGGTGACAGAGACTGGAGCATGCTTCAGATCCTATGTCTCCCTGTCTCTCTCTGCTTGTCCGCATCTCTCTTTCTCTCTCTCAAAAAATAAACATTAAAAAAATGAATAAATGTTAAAAAATGTTTTAATAAAATAAAAACAGAGTTACATATGAAAGAATGTAGGCAGGAACTTGGTGGGAAAGAAACAAACACAGGGTCTTTCCAATTGTCAATATATAACTTCCTACATTTGTTAGTTTTTAATCATATGGAACATATTAGGTATTGAAAAATAACCTAGCTAGGTTTAAATCTCCTCTCCTAAGATTATAAATAAATCTCAAGTTCAGCAGAAAACAATCATTTTTAATTAAAATATACTGAAAATCAATGTGCTAACAAAAAACAAAGGGTTCCTATAAGAATTCCTGGTCACTCAATACCATAGTACATCATAATCATATATCATTTGCCTATAATTTTATTCAGAATACCTAGCTAGGTACTGAGTGATATGTTCCCAACCCTCATAACTTTTACAACCTAATTGTCAAGATAATTAAAATACAGTTACAAACAAATAATAATTTAAGGCAGAAAGGCCTAACACCAAATGCATGGTACAAACAATATATGTTGCAACTGATTCAAATAAATGATCACAAAACACAAATAAATTAAGATTTCATGTAAGACCACAGGAATTAGAGAAGTTGAAAGAAAAGAGGACTAGTCCAGGAAAGTGAATTGCTGTAACAAAGATGCCAACGGAGGAAAAAAACACTAAGTATGCTTAAGGATACTGACTAATTAGTTTGACTGAAACAAGAGGCTGGTAAAGGTAACAGTGAGAGAAAAGGATGAAGTCTAATAACTAGAGTAATATCTGGTATTTGTATAGTATCTCACTTATATTACCTCATTTGATCATCAAAACGATTTATGAGAAAGGGTAGATGGCAGAGTGTCCTGAGTATTAGGTTATAAATACCTAGCAGCAACATCTGAGGTAGACTACACTCCATCCATTAGAGGATAAAGAAGAAACTGGAGGCAAGGAGACTTGTTATGAAAGATCCAGTCTAAGTTAATAAGCATGCAGGTTAAAGTGATAATGATGAAAACAGAAAGGAAGAAATTTATCAGAGTACAATGACAACTGGGGGAGAAGGTAAAAAGTCTATCAGGGCTTAGACTCAGTTACAAGAGAATGATACGAAGTCCAGATGGAGAGGAGATGTTTTTAGTAAGAGTCTGGTTTCAGAAATAGGTTTGAAGCAAGAGTGGCACATCCAGTTTTAGAGCCTCTATCTAATGAGTGCTTCTATGCCCACCATTACGTAGCCAAGCAAGATGTTTCTCTGCCATTAAGCCCAGGGCCTAACATCCTTAAAATGATAGCTGACATGGAACAGAGAAACAGAGAGTGACTGCTTAATTAGTATGGGGGTCTCCTTTGAAGATGCTGTGGAACTACATAGGGGTGATGGCTGTACAACACTATAAACACACTAAATGCCATTGAATTGTACACTTTAAAATGGTGAATTTAGGGGTTCCTGAGTGGTTCAGTTGGTTGAGCATCCCACTCTTGAGTTCAGCTCAGGTCACGATCCCAGGGTTGTGGGATCCATCCCCACCTTAGGCGCCGCAAGGAGTATGGAGCCTACTTAAGATTCTCTGTCTCCTTCTGCTCTTCTCCCCTACTGACACTCTTTCTAAAAATAATAATTAAAATAATATTTTAATAAATAATTATTATTGGATAATTATTATTTACATTATGTGAATTTCACTTCAATTGGAAAATAAAAAGGCCACTGAAATAAGACCACAATATCTTTCATCATATTGCCCAAAACACCCTGTGCTTTCCTTCCAATTCACTCTACCTATGCTTCTCTATCTTCCAAACTGTTCCAGTAGGCCTCTGGGATTTTCTTTGGCAATAACTAAGACATTTTATCTTCAAACTTTTTTCTGATTGTATCTCCTTACTTTAAAATAAAGCTGGCTCTCCTCTAAATAACAATACTAACTTCAGCCCATCCAGTGGGGTGTATGTGTTTATATTTCTCCCCCCTTACATGGCAGTTACCTCAAGGCTGTAGGAAAAAATGGGTTTCCCTCATCCTAACATAACCTCAAAAATTACTCTTCTATCACATTAAAAAACAAACAAAACAACTTATTTCTTTGATGCTCAGGCCTTCTCAGCTATATTAGCATCTCTCCCCTCTTTGCTGCTATCATTTTTCAACTTTCCAGTCATTCTCTCCTATTTGTATAAGTCTTTGGCATCTAGCTTACAGCCTCCTTCCCCTAATCCTTGTCATCATTTCAGATCCAAGAGATTACTTTCCCAACAGTATGCTTTCAGGTCATGTCCAGTAATACTCTCCTTCACGCCACTGTAGCCATCCATTGCCAAGGTAAAATTCTGGGCCCTTATTATCACTCAAAATGCTCTTCCACCAACATTAATAACTCAGATATCCTATTATTATCCACATTTTCCATGTATGACTGCACCTGAGCAGCCAAGCAATTACTTGTGAGAGTTCTCCAAAGGGCAAGTTGGTTCCCTTATTAACTCATCATTACTGATCTCAAATGAGACCTCCATGCAAGGGAACAATTCTCCATTTCTCTGGTTAATGCATTCTTCCACAGGCCACCATGGCTATTGCAAATCTTCTCCAACATTTTTGATTCTCTGACCAACGCTCCTCTCTCTTATTATGAATGATGAACTTCCCTTCCACTTTAGAGAAAATAACCATTAGGCAAGAACCCCAACATCTTTCCAATATGAAATGCAAAAAACATACCTACAACTTCATTCATTCTATTCTCTCTTCCTCTTAACAATGAAATATTCCTCATCTCAAGCTAACCTTACACTCTATCTCATTCCCTTCATTCATTCTTTCAATATTCAATAAGTAATTACTGAAGGCCCACTAAATGCCAGGCACTGATCTCCAAATGGGAGACACATTGAAGACAAAAATTCATGTCCTCCTAGAGCTTACCTTTGGGAAAGGATATAAATGATATACACAATAAACATAAGCAATATGTGACATGTTTGTATATGACATGACAAATGACATAGTATGTTAGAAAATAAGTGCTATGGGGGAGAGAAAAAGCACAGGAAAACCAAGACTGTGTAGGGCAGACGACAGCTGTGGTTCACTGTAAAAAGGTTAGTCAGAGTGGACTTCACAAATTTATTTCTCCGTCTCAGCTCTCTCCTCTGAGCTCCAGACATAAATATTCAACTCAAGAAACTCAAACAGGTCCAAAGGGAATGCATGGATGTTTTCCATACCATTGTCTTATTTCAGTAAATGATAATACCTTCCATGAAGACTGTAAAAGTCAGACCTTAAAGTTATCCTTGATATCCTACTCTTTCACTTGCCCATTCAGTCTGTCAGTTTCATCTACCAAATTATTTCTAGAATCTATCACTTAGCTCCATCAACTGCATCATCATCATCACCACTACAATCCAAGTACAAGCTACTACCACCTTTTCTTTCTTAGTCCATATTCATCCTGCTTCCTTATTTCCCTTCCCACAATCATTCTTTACAGAGCAACCAGAGTAACATTTTTCAAAACATTAAAACCCTCTTATTTAAAACATTTTTTCTCAACTCTTCAACATAAAACTGTTTACTTAAATGTGCATACTAAATGCATACATTCTTATCAAATAATTAACATATATTCACAATTAACACAGGGGCCACCTTTATAGAAAAATTCTGCTACTGCTATAATTTTTCAAAACCTTTATCCCCCTGCAAAAGAGAAGACAGTTCCGCCTTTTCAAAGATAGATACTTTGAATAAAGAATATAAGATACAATCACAATTAGAGGTTCAAACGATGATTTTCCTTCTTGTAAAACACTTAAGATAAAGACCAATTTCCTTAAGACATGTATAAAAGGCCATGGGTAATCTTACCCCATCCTACTTTCCTTGCCTTATTGTATCACACCTGTCTTTCATCTCTAATCATGCTGGCTAATCCTTATTCTTGTCAAACTCCACATTACTACAGGGTTTCTGCTTCAAATCATTTTCTCTGCTTCCACAGACTGGTTAACTTCTACTCATCCTTCAGATAGCAGCTGAAAAAAAGTCTTTACTGACTTCCCAGACTAAGTCCAATTGGCATGCAGAGCACCATGCAACTCTTCTTTACTGTGGTTGTTTATGGTAGTAGTAGTTCTGTATAATAGTGATTTCAGTAGCAATCTCCTATTTTTGGTATGGATGATCTGATTAAAGACTGTCTCCCTTGTAAAAATTGCTGTTGAAAAAGTTAAAACAAATTACTGAACTTATAGTAATAAAGCCTTATCTTAGAATGTTCTAGTCTAGTAAATTAAGAATTAAATTGGATGCCTCTAAAACTAGATCTGGAGTAAGTCACAAAGTTGCTATGAGCATTGTAATTTTATGAGAGAAGTATTTTCGTAAAATCAAAGGTAAAAATTCAAACATCAGAAATTTAATATATTTAATACACCAATCTTCTAACTGAATGTGTACATATATGTAGGGATGGGTATGTGTGTATAATCATCAGTAAAGTCACAAAATTCTTTCATACTTAAATACAAATTCTTTGAGTATTTTACCAAATTTTGTAGAAGGCCAGCAACAAATTCAGATTTATTTTTTATAACCAAATAAATCAGTATCAAAAACCTAAAGCTGATGAAATGTTTGTGCTTCATTCGAGTAAATAAACATGATTTTTGCCATCTGCACACTAGACTTAGCTACATCCAACCTTTCACCTATCACAAGTATTTAAAAGTAGATTCAAGGTAACCAAAGACAATTGTTGAAGAGAACAGCTGAAAGCCACAAGCAGTTTATTTTTAGAATTATATGTTTTAAAAATATAGACAAATTGACTTCATAAGAATTAAATAAAAACATTTCTTTGAAATAAAAGACACCTTTCATAAAAATACCAAAAAAAAAAAAAGAAAGAAAGAAAGAACATGAGAAAGAAACAGTATCGATGAGTGTCTATAAAATAATGAGACATTTTCACAAATGATTTTCAGGGTTATAGGTACTTTGAGACAAATCTCCAAGACTAAGTCAATACTTCTGACTGGGTCAACATACTTTACCTACAGTGTTTTACTGAGGAACACATTTAATTTTCACTTATAGAACTCAACATGCTTCACAACATTTTTCCTATCACCACTATGTAGCTGAAAGGCAGCAATAAGAAATCTACTGTTTGCCAATAAAGAAACAAAAGAAAGGATTAAAGAGTAACTATATGGCTCTAGTTTTAAAAGAACAAAACTAGGATTAAGAAGAACACCCTGGGGAAATAATTTTGATGAGATGTAAATCTTGGCTTAGTCTCTCTTCAAGGTATTCCTCAGGGACTCAGCTCTTAATCATTGGTGCAAAACACCTGATATACTCTATAGCCACCAATAGTGCATAAACAAGTGTGGCTGTTTTCCACTAAAACTATATTGCAGACAAACTTTTATTACAAAAGATTATTTTGTCAATTTTTTTCAAATATTAACAATTTTTTATTTAAAATTTAAAATTTTAAATCATTCTTTGCTCATGGGCTGTACAAAAACAGGTGATCAATGAGATTTGGTCTCTGGAAGTTAATCAATCCATGGTCTAGAGAAAAATCACTAATATGACAGATGATGTGTTCTGTCTCTTATGTATATGTGATCCATAATTTCAATGAGCTTTACTTTCATACATATATATATATATATATATATGTATGTATGTATATATAAAAGTACCTCAAAATGGATCAAATACCTAAACGTAAAAGTACTAAGACTATAAAACTCTTAGAAGAAAACATTAGGGGAAATATTTTTTTAACACTAGATTTGGCAAGGAATTCTTGGCTATGACACTAAAAGCATGAGCAACAAAATGAAAAAAACAGGTAAACTGAACTTCATCAAAATAAAAAAAATTTTTGTGCATTAAGGGACATTAACACAAGAATGGAAAAATAAGCAAGAGAATGGGAAAATATATTGGCAGACCATATATCTGATAAGGGATTAATACTCAAAATATATAAAGAAGTCCTAAACTCAATGACCAAAAAAACCAAACTGAATAGAAAAATGAGCAAAAGACTTGAGTAGACATTTCTCCAAAGAAGATATACAAATGACCAACAAACACATGAAAGGATGCTCAATATTAGTCATCATGGAAATGCAAGTCAAAATTACAAAGGCTTTATAACAATGGCTAGAATTATTTTTTTATGTTAAATAGCAAATGTGAATGACGATGTGGAAAAACTGGAACTCCTGTACATTGCTGGTGGGAATGTAAAATGACACAGTCACGGGGCGCCTGGGTGGCTCAGTCGGTTAAGCGTCCGGCTTTGGCTCAGGTCATGATCCCATGGTTTGTGGGTTCAAGCCCTGCGTCAGGCTCTGTGCTGAGAGCTAGCTCAGAGCCTGGAGCCTGCTTCAGATTCTGTATCCCCCTCTCTTTCTGACCCTCCCCTGCTCGCACTGTCTCTGTCTCTCAAAAATAAATTTAAAAAATTTAAAATAAATGACACAATCACTATGGTAACAGTTTGGTAGTTCCTCAAGAAATTAAACATAAAATTATCATACGATAATTCCAGTAATTCCCCTCCTAGATATAAACCCAAAAGAACTGAAAACAAGTGTTCAAACAAAACTTGGCACACAAATTTTCATAGCATTATTCATAATAGAAAAAAGTAGAAACAATGCAAATGTCTATCAATTGATGAATGGATAATAATGTGGCATACCCATATAACAGATTATTAAGCTATGAAAAGGGATGAAGCACTGATTCATGTTACAACATGGATGAACCGTAAAAACCTCTTAAGTAAAATAAGCCAGAAACAAAGGCTATATACAGTGTATGATTCCATTTATAGAAAATGTCCAGAATAGGCAAATCCATAGAGACCGAAAGTACCGAAGTCCCTGCCTGAGGATAGGGGGAAGGAGAATTGGCAGTGACTGATTAATAGGGCTTCCTTCTGTAGTGATGAAAAGTTCCAGAATTAAATAGCGATGATGATTGCACAACACTGTGAATGTACTTCATGTCATTGAATTGTATGCATTTAAATGGTTAAAACTTTATGTTATGTGCTTTTACCACAGTAAAAAAAAAATCTTAAAAAAAAGAACAAGAAGGGGAAAATCCTTGCTTACCTACATGTATAAAATGAGACTGGGTACACAGCATCACTTTATGAAGTATTATTATTCCAAAAAAGTATGATTGCTACCAAAACACACTCTGAATAAATGAGACTTAACAAAATATAGAATATATTTTATAGTATATAGTAGTATATATTCACAGTAGCTGACAATATATTAGTAGTTATACATTGTCATTCCTCTTCAAACACAACTTTATGGGTTCAAAGTCTCCATTATAGAATAACTTAAGAAAACAACCCTAAGATTAATGCTTAGTGAGTTCTTTTTTAAGTTTATTTATTTTGAGAGAGAGATAAAGAGAACACACTGCACACACATGCCAGCAGAGGAGGTGCAGAAAAAGAGGAAGAGAGAGAGAATCCCCAGCAGGTTCTTAGCTGATAGCACAGAACCTGACGCAGGGCTCAAACTCACAATGATATCATGGCTGAGGCAAAATCAAGAGTCTGTCACTTAGCCAACTGAGCTACCAGGTGCCCAATTTTTGGTGAGTTCTTAACCAGAAGTCTGAGAACTGCTTGAAATTATATGAAAATTTTGTGTACGTGTATATGTGCATGCATGCACGTGTGTCTGTATGTCTATCACAATGAGTACACAGTTTATACTTTTTAGATTTCAATGGTACCCAGGTTGACAACTACTGATAGGCCACAAAGATTCCATGAAACAAAAGAATGATTTGTTTGATTTCTCAAAGAAAAGATTTATCTTGCAAAGATAAAGTGCTTTAAAAAGGTAGAAATAAAAGCCTACCAAACTAATGCTTTATTTAGTCAAGGTTAAGCTTACGTCCAGCCTCTTCCCAGAAGCTTTTCCTGAAGAGTTAGTTCATAATTATTTTTTTATTATTTATTATTTTTCTTTTTTCCTCTTCTGAGTATTACCTTTGTGATAGTCTTCTCTATGACTCTTATTTGTTAATTTAGTATAGTTCAACACTTTGGAATGTATTGCCTTAATCCCTAGCACTTTTGTGGAGGGCTTTTCTACCTCAATAAATGGCAAACTTCCCAATGACAGAGGTTTGTTTTTACTTAATTTAGTAGCCCAAGAATATAAAATTATTTTTACATGCTTCATCTATATCTTTTAAAATTAGTTATAAGCATGTTTTATTTATTAAGGGTCATGTTCTATATTTCAAATGACATATATTTTGGAGTAACTTTGCAGTTTTAACACTAAATAAGATGAAACATATTCAATTATCAAAGTCATCATTAACTCCTAACCATGTGTCTCATTTGGTCAACCATATTTACTAATGCTTCCCTGCACTATTAGTATCATCCTTAAGTGCTTATTTTATCCACCAGGAGAGAAATATATTAAAATCTTTCCAGAACCTTTATAAGCTTCCTTTATACCACATTATTCACTGTGAGACAAACTAAGAATGAAAGGTCATTAGCCATCATTTTGACATCAAATGATGACAAAAGAACTATGGAAATAGGTTTGGCTTAAATGTGATCGACATGTTTATGAAATGCTCATTTTAAAAGTTGGGGTTTTTCTGGCTATTGTTTTTTTTTTTTTTTGGTCATCACAATTTAGAGGTATTCAAAAATTACACTAGAGTCCATACAGAGTTTTCTTCTATGGTTAGTCTAGTTTACCTAAGAGTAAGTCATTCTTTAACTCAAAATAGGAAGTAAAATAAATCTCAACTTAAATTAGCAATTTCATTTATCCTAGGTTCTCCGATATTATTATTTCATCCCCGCATTATTTTATAGAACTTCTAGATGAAACCCTTTCTGAGACTCTCCTTTCAAAATCCAAACCATAATTAAGCACTTTCTTTCCCTTTGCTTCTAAACCACTTTGGACATATTTCCACTATGGCAATAATCACACTACGCACTTCATTTACATTCTTATCTCCTTCATCAAACAGTAAACCTTATAAGGTTAGGGTACTGTGTTTCATTCGTATTATTTTTTTCTAAAACCTAAGCACAGTCTCTAGTATACTATGTACTCAATAAATGTTTGTTGATTAATTTCTTTGAGGAAGCATTTGGGTATGAAGGATACATGCTTATATAGAATCATTAAATAATATAAAGTTTCTAATATAATCCAAACATACAATATCCTAACAGCTATGTCTTTTCTATTATGTCAGCACAAAATAGTCATGGGATAAATTTCAAGCAGTGCCAGAATAAGTTAGCCCTTTACACGTATTTCAAGTACAAAGGATAGGATGTACTTAAAACTATTCTCCCTCTCCAGAAAAGAGAACCTAAGTTAAAATTTCACTAGAGTCAAGATCACCTAATATTTAGAACCAAGTAGCTATCAATCTTTGTTTATAACATCACCGTATCATCTAAAGAGTACATAGATGGTGTATGGCACACATTACATTTATAAAAATATTAAATTTATTTTCAACACTGTTTTTTAAGTTTATTTATTTATTTATTTTGAGAGAGAGAGAGAGAGAGAGAGAGAGAACACAAACATGAGCAGGGTAGAGTAGGGGCAGAGAAAGAAGGAGACAAAGAATCCCAAGCAGGTTCCATGCTTTCAGCACAGAGCAACATATGGGGCTCAATTCCATGAACCATGAGATTATGATCTGAGCCAAAAATAAGAGTTGGATGCTAAACCAACTGAGCCACCCAGGTGTCCCCAACACTTCTATTTTGTAGCAATCTTTTACTGTTTTGCTTAGAAAGGGAATTCCTGATATGAGCTACAAAAACAAAAAAAAGAAAAACTATTCTACAGAAAATAATTACGGCAGACATTGCTAATTGCTTGTTAAAAATCTCTTTTTATTCCTAACAAAACTCTGATTTTGTTTGTAGTGGCAATGGGAGCCACGAGACACTTTTAAGAATAGAGGTGTCCATATAATACAGTTCTGGCCTATGAGATTAAAGTAGAAAGAGTCAGCTAAGTCAGAGAAAAAAACTCCAAACAAACATACTGGGATAGTTAACAAAAGAGAAAGCTCATTTGCAGCTAACAGACACTTCACAGGCTTTATTCTAATTTTTGCAAATTAATAAATTCACTTATTTTCTGGCAAAACGCAGGTATTAGTTGACACAGTAATTGATAACATTAAATAGAGCCCTAAGTATATTACAGGCACCAAATCTATGTACTTTATACCAAACAACTTATTAAATCAAATCCTGAGACAGGTGATTGTATTACCTTGTTTAAGATCACACAGCTTATTAATAGCATATCCAGAATTCAAACTCAGGTAACGTAACTCCAGAGTCTATACTGTCAACCACTATGCTCTAATTATGTTCCAAACATGCCAATACATGTATGTAGGTATATATGTATGGATATGCATAAATATGTATTAGTAGAAATAAAGTTATGGATATCACATGAATTAATGTAGAATTTGAACTTAACACATAAAATTCTCATAATAATATAACTGACAATATATTCATACTTTAAACAAATATTGTCTAGGGTCTTAATTTACAAGCATAGTAAATAAAGAGTTTATTAGTCTGGTGTGACCAACTCTGTCTTATTCACAACTGCATTCTAGCCCTACTCCAGTGCCTTGTTCATAGTAGGAACTTAACAAAAACTTGATAAACTAATAAACAATACATATAAAAGGTTAACATACAGATCTGAAACTAGAGCTGTTAAATCCTAGAAGAAATATTTTTAAAGTGCTATATTTGTCACAATAAACATAATTGTTTATTCATAAGCCAAATTTGTATGCATTACATCTCTGAGCCTAGCTTAAAAAGAAACATTCTGCTTGTTCTTTATAATATTTAACATTTGAAAGATCTTTTTGATTAAGGCTTTCATTTTTAAATTAATGTTAACTCACCTAAAAAATATCCCTATGTACAGTTATCTGTGAACTTTAAAAAGGATACACAAAGACTAAATTTTTCTAACAAAGAACTGTGAATACTGATTTTCCAAAAAAAAATTTAAAAAGGAATTTTTTTTAGCTTTACCTGTTCTCCCTTACAGCATTTGCAATAAAATTTGGTATATAACTACTCAAATTACTTACTAACTCTCAAGGATATGTTTTGTGCTGAAAGAAAGTTGAATAGGCTTATTACTTTGACATCCAAAATCAAGTTGTGTATATTGTACATCTTTCTTTCTTTTCTTTTTTTTTTTTTTTTTTAATTTTAAGAGAGAGTAGGAGTATGGCGAGGGGCAGAGAGAGAGAGAGGGAGAAAAAGATATCCCAAGCAGGCTCCACCCTGTCAGCACAGAGCCCAAGGTGGGGCTTGAACTCATGAACCATGAGATCATGACCTAAACTGAAATCAGGAGTCAGATGCTCAACTGACTGAGCCACCCAGGCGCCCCTCTACATCTTTCTTTTACAAAAGCTGCTAACAAGGTTAATCCTTCACTGTAGAAGAAAAGTTGTCTATGACAGGAACACTGAACAACCAATATTATATTCTGTCACTCTCCTCTTGGTACTGTGGCCAAGAAAAATAACTTCCATGTTTTTTAATTCCCTAATTTTTCAATTTAGATTTGACAGTATGAAAAATGCTGTAAAAATGACTACAATGTTTGGATAATGTCTTCAGAAGAGGCTCTGGCTATTTAAAACCAGATTATGACTTTAGTAGTCCTCACTAAATTCACATGCTTAAATTACTTTGATAACATATCACAAACACCATCAGCAGACCTTTGTGAATTATTTGTTCACTCATGTCCCAGAAAATGACTATGTTTGTTCTTATTTTTAAGTTTTTATTTAAATGGCAATTAGTCAACATATAGTGTAATATTAATTTCAGGTATATAATATAGTGACTCAACACTTCCATACAACATCCAGTGCTAATCACAAGTGTACTCCTTAATCCCCATCACCTATTTCACCCATCCACCCACCCACCTGCCTTCTGGTAACCATCAGTTTGTTCTCTATAGTTAAGGGAAAAGGGCTATGCTTTGAATTACCTTGATTCTACTACTTTTAGACACTTAGGCTAAGTGAAAGGTCGAAAGCATTTAAGCTTGGTACACTGGTCATAAAATTATGTTTATACATTCAAATGAAGCTCAAACATTTAATCAGTTCTGGTTCATTTGTTTTTTTTTTATCATGAAAGAGAGGACATCACTAGAGACCCTACAGAGATTAAAAGAATAAAATAAAAACAAGTATATGTCTATAAATTCAGCAACTAAGATAAAACGGACCAACTCCTTGAAATACATAAATTACCAAAAGAAACAATCTAAATAGTCCAACAGCTATAAAAGAAGTTGAGATCATAGTTTTAAAATTCCCAAAAAAGAAAACTCTATGCCTGGATGGTTTCACTGACTACAGGTGGCCAACTTGAGGAAATGGGTAGAGGCAGCATTCAGATAAAGCAGAACCTTTAAAACTGTTTTGTCTACTAAACTAGCCACCAGCCATATGTGGTTAAGGAGCCCGTGAAATGTAGTTAATCCCAATTGAGATGTGCTATAAGAGTAGACTATATCATGACTTTGAAGACAAAGCATGAAAAAGAATGTAAAACATCTCATTAATAATTTTTATGCTGATTACTGTTGAATATTCTGGTGTTCTGTATAAGTTTTCTTTGTAAGTCTTTCATCCATTTACATATGTTTATAATGCACTCATTTTTAATAAGCACTTTTATAAAGTACTTTATTTCCATTCTAGATATTAGAAGCTAACACTGTTTTCAAATAAAGTGGAATAAATTCTAAGCAAATAAGTATTTTTGAGAGAGAAAGAGAGACTGACCATGAGCAGGTGAGGGACAGAGAGCAAGGGAGACACAAATCCCAAGCAGGTTCCAGGCTGTCAGCACAGAGCCCAATAGGGGGCTTAACTCACAAACCGTGAGATCATGACCTGAGCTGAAGTCAGATGCTTAACCAACTGCACTACCCAGATGCCCCAATAGTTGAGCATTTTTAAACAAGAGGTAGGATTTATCTCTCATTAACAAGCTTGAAAATGCCAAATACTCATTTGCCAACTTCCTTTAGAAACAGAGCATACGCAGATGTACTTAACTTAGACTGTGAATGGGAAATTTTTGTCACAACCAGGAAGAACCTCCTTAAGGAAAAAGGGCCATTGCAGCAAGATTAAGTATCAGGGGAGCAACAAAGGTCAAGTGCCAACTGGTCCTGGCTGTGGTTCTTGCCAGGGAACAGCCCCCCACAGTTCTTCCCATTGTACAAGCCTGGTTCTCTGATCTTCCTAAAAATGCTGAGAGCTTCCTAACATCCATTTAATAAATTGACTTTTAGCTTAAACAGTCATAGTTTTTGTTACTTCAACTAAGAAACCGGACTGCTTGAGGAATTACAACAAATGCTGATCTTTATGTTAGTGATACTGTGGGAAAACAGCTCCCCCCAAATAGATACCAGGATATCTGGTTTGAAATACTGACTCAGTTATTTAGCATCACTCAGCAAACAAACTCTAAGATCATGTAAATCCTTTATGAAATAGGGCTGAAAACAGAAAACTGGCCTTCCGTTTCATTAGTCCCTGTGGTTCTTTAAAATAAGGAACCATTTGGAAAATTATCACTTCAAAACACATCAGTAAAAGAAAGAAAAGAAAAAACCAAACATTAGTTAAAAACATCGGAAAATCATATATCTGAGAAGAAAAAGAACTCTTACAACTTAGTAAGACAAACAACCCAATTATAAGATTGGCAAAATACCTGAATGAATATTTTACAAAAGAAGATATATGAATGGCCAATAAGCATAATGTCATTAGTGAAATGCAAATTAGTACCACTAAAAGTAATAAGATATTACTTTACTTCGACAAAAATGACTATAATCAAAAGGAAAATAACAAGTGTTGACAGGATATGAAGAAACTTCAACCCTACTACATTGCTGGTGGGAATGTAAAACAATTTTGCAGTTTCTTAAAAAGTTAAATGTAAGTTTTACCATCCAAGGCAACACTTCCACCTCTTATCTATCCAAAAGACATGAAAACATGTTCACACAAAAGTTGAATACAAATGTTCACATAACATTATTCATCTTATCTCCCAACTTAGACACAATCCAAATATTCATTAGCTGATGAATGAACAAAATGTGTTATTTCATGCCATGGAATATTATTTAACAATAAAAAAGAATGAAATACCAACATATGCCACAACATGGATAAGATTCAAAAATATTACACTAAGCAAAAAAGACCAGACACAAAAGACCATATACTATATGATCTCATTTACATAAAAGGTCCAGAAAAGGTAAATCTATTGTCACAAAAAGTAGATTTGGGCTTGCCTGTGCCTGGGGATGGGAATAGGAATTAAGTATAGAAGAGCATCAAAGATTTTACCAAGGTGATGAAAATGTTCTAAATTTTTATTTATCTACTCAATTGATAGACATTCAGGTAGTTTCTACTTTTGTCTATTAAGAATAATAATGCTGTCATAAACATTAATGCATAAATTTTTGTTTGAATACTTCATTTCAGTTCTTTTGGGTTTATACCTGAGATGATACTTTGCAAAAAGTCAGCAAATTTACAAAAGTCATTAAACTGTGCACTTAATACAAATGCATTTTATGTTATCTAAATTACATCTCAATAAAATTGTGTTTTTTCTTTTTCTATGTTTCCAAGTCTCACTTTTTGGTCACAGAGCCAATTCAGCACTTTAGTAGGTCAAGAACCTGTATATTATTTGGAGGAATAGTATTTGCTGTAAAAAGAGAGCTTTGTAGCCTAGTTATTTATAACATTTGTGTGTTCTAGAACAGTGCTTCTCAAGCATAGCCTGCAGACCAGTTCCTATCTACGTGCACTGTTACTGTATGAAACTGGTCCATGACTAGGTGATTACAGAAGTTAAGAATACGTGTTTAGAAACTTTAATAACAACATGGGGTGTCTGGGTGACTAAGCTGGTTAAACATCTAAGTACTGATTTTAGTTTAGGTTATGATCTCAGAATCGTGAGACCGAGCCCCACATAGAGGCCTCCTTGCTGAGCATGAAACATGCTTAAGAGTCTCTCTTCCATTGGGGTGCCTGGGTGGCTCGGCTGGTTAAGCATCTGATTTCAGCTCAGGTCATGAGCTCACGGTTTGTGAGTCTGAGCCCCATTATTTGGACTCTTCTGTTGTAAGCACAAAGCTGGTTTGGATCCTCTGTCCTCCCCCCACCTTGCCTCTCCCAGAAGCCTTAAAAAGGAGGGAGGGTCAGAGAGAGAGGGAGATACAGAATCTGAAGCAGGCTCCAGGCTCTGACCTAGCTGTCAGCACAGAGCCTGACGTGGGGCTCAAACCCACGAACCATGAAATCATGACCTGAGCCAAAGCCGGATGCTTAACTGACTGAGTCACCCAGGTGCCCCAATGCCAAATTTTAAGGCCTTCTGCATAATCCAGATTTTAATACATGCTCATCTATTTTTGCTTTTATAAATAGATTTTCAAGTTTATAATTAAAAGATAAAAATTCAAACTATATATACTTAACTAATGTAAATTTTCTTCTCTTTCCCTCAATAAAAAAGTAGGTTTTAATTTGAAGGAAAAACTTAGTCTTTAAAAATCAGATAAATGGTCCTAGGGACGGTCCTATAAATCAAAACAAGGCAAGCTGATTATATGTTCATTTTAAAATAAAAGTACAAACCAAACCAAACAACATGTTCCTATGTTCATTTGGAAATTAATGCAGAAAATTATATTTAAATCAGTATAAACCATTAACTAGATATTATACAACATGATGGTCCAAACTGTATGAATAAATTAAATCAGGTAATACAAAGACTGAACATACATATGTTACTTAAGAGAATTCTAGGAGAGTGGCATAATGTAAAGGTCAACAAAAGGCTAGACAACTCAAAACAAAAGTAGAAGAGAAGCTAAGATCCCTCAAAGATGCTACGACACACAGTCAGGTGCAGAGAGGCATATAAGGAATCACTAACTGTATAAATCATTTTTATACTACTGGATAAGACTGCTTAGATAATGTTTACTATATAACAAATAATGTAAACAAAGGGAGAGATAAACTAAATCACTGTTAAAAATCTACCTTTAGGGGCGCCTGGGTGGCTCAGTCAGTAGAGCATCCGACTTCGGCTCAGGTCATGATCTCCTGTTAGTGAGGTTGAGCCCCATGTCAGGCTCTGTGCTGACAGCTAGCTCAGAGCCTGAAGCCTGTTTCGAATTCTGTGTCTCCGTCTCTCTCTGACCCTCCCCTGCTCATGCTGTCTCTCTTTCTCTCTCAAACATAAATAAAACACTAAAAAAATTTTTTTAATCTACCTATAAAAAGGAAGTTTACAGAATTTGAGCACAGTGAGTTAGAAAGTTTCAGTTGCCTTTGGTAACAAGTAGTACAATAGAGAGAATGTGAAATGAGGAGATAAGTGACCTGGGTTCTACCCTGGCAGTAAGACTTGAGACAAGAATATCTTTCTCCCTTCATTTCCTTACTAGACACAATTGATAAAACAGATTATTTTTGGTCCTTTCCTTTCAAGGATTCTACATTACAGCTTGTTGATAGAAGTACCAACAATGGAAAATATCATGATGACACACATTCAATCAACTGTCTTAAAATATTTACTGTGCCTCTTCTAAACTGAGCCCTGCACATATGGTTCATTTGGAAAATAATCTTTTCATTTAAAAGAAATAATTTTTCCCTCTCAAAATTCTCATTTAATTATTTTCCACAAAATTCTGATAACATTTAAAATATGTTTGACTTAAAATTTATTATCTTGATACATCAGGAATTATTAGTTTGATAATCTGTTCAAAACCATCATTTTCGAAGCTTTTCCTAAGAATGTCCACTCATACTACTAGGCTTAAAAAGAGAGAGGAGGACTCCTGGGTGGCTCAGTCAATTATGCAACCAACTCTTGATCTCAGCTTGGGTCATGATCTCACCATTTCATGAGTTTGAGCCCCACATCAGGCTCTGCACACTGACAGTCCATGGAGCCTGCTTGAGATTCTCTCTCCCTTCCTCTCTCTCTGCCCCTCTCCTGCTCTCACTCTGTCTCTCTCAAAATAAATAAACTTTAAAAAAACAAAAGGGGAAAGGAAATGGATATGCAAAGTAAAAATATATTCACATAATGAATATTTATTAAATGCAATACATTTTATAAACATGTAAGACAACTACATAAATACACAAATAAAAAATTTTCTATACAATAAATTTTGTTTTCATGTAAGCTTAAAGGCAAGAAATGATTATTTTAAAAATCTCATTAAGAGTTAACCCAGTCATGCTGCTCTAAGTAATCTCTTATCCTTCTCTTACTGTTTTTCTAGATTAAAAACAACAACAAAAAAGAAAAAAAACACCATTAACACAAAGTACAGGGAAAAAGAGTATTTTCCCCCACTAACTACAGAAATAGTAATTAACAACTTTAACAATTCTAGTCTAATTCAGCTTAATCTCCCAGCTCTGAAAAGACCAACCATTTATTCAGGTTTTATTTCCCACTGGATATTGGTTACTAGATAATTCACTGGGTATCTAAAATGCCAGTTTCTGGATTTCTCTGATTAATTTCTGATGACATTTTAAGTAACACCACTTTATTAGGCAATAAATCAGCTTGCACAAGTTCATGCAGCCAAAATTATGCATATATTCTGAAAATTCATATAATCAAAGCTAAAAAATATGCTAGTAATACAATGACTTAAAATGTGTTAGAATCAAGTATTTAGCAAAAATTGAGATGCTGACTCTAAGTATTTTAAAGAAGTATAAGAAATGTTTTGGTAAAAAGAAACTGGCTGATGGGGTTTATTATACAAAGGTCCAGATGAAGATAGTCCAGAAATACAGAAGACAATCATGGAAGTTAACCTGCTTAAAATAGAGTTGTTAAATAGGATACAGGCAGCCAATAATAGTCTTTGAAGCAAACACAAAAATATGATTAGTTTTCATGAAAAAGATTGGAACCAAGCAAACAATTTATTTTTAGATAGAAATGGCTTCCTGATAATCACAAATACCCAAAATTGCTAAACTCCAAAGCATGTATATCAAGAGTGAAGATCATTATTCTCTTTTGAAGGCCACCAATGGTGTGGCCTCTGTCCTTTATCCTTCATGATATCCTCACAAATCCTATCAGTTTGGAGCAAGACAAAACTCAATTGTAATATAACAGTCTTAATGCTTGTAGGTTTTTTTGTTTGTCTGTGTTTGCATTTCATGTATGTCTGGTTTGTTTTGGGCTTGTTCATTTATTTAAGAAATGGTTTTCAGTGAACTTACTTTGAAAACAATTCTTTTTAACAAACAAAAAAAAGAATTCCTCAGTTTCTTACTGTTCATGTAGAAGCTCTTAGCCAACCTCCACTTAACTGACCATCACAACCAACCAATGCCTTCTCAATTCCCCTTCTAAAACAGATATGGGACGTTAGCGGCACCTACCTCATATACTCCTCTCCGTGCCAACCAAGAGTCGGTTGGTTTGTTCCCTCACTGTTTATATCAGGTATTCTTGCAATTGTGGGATTTAATTATTATCTAAAACCAACAAAATAAGAGTATGAAGAATTGTTTCTATGAAAACTAAGTAGAAAAAATAGATGGAATATTTTGGTATAATAGATGATTTACTTTAAAAATGAAAATGCTGGGTGCCTGGGTGGGTCAGTCAGTTAGGGGTCTAACTTCAGCTCAGGTCATGATCTCATGGTTCATGAGTTTGAGCCCACCACCAGACTCTGTGCTCACAGCTCAGAGCCTGGAGCCTGCTTCAGCATCTTGTGTCTCCCTCAGTCTCTGCCCCTCCCCTTCTTGCTCACATGGTTTCTTTCTTTCTCTCTCTCTTTCTCTTTCTCTCTCTCTCTCTCAAAAATAAATAAAATAGGGGTGCCTGGGTGGTTCAGTTGGTTAAGCCTCTGACTTCAGCTCAGGTCATGATCTCATGTTCGTGGGTTCGAGCCCTGCAACAGGCTCTGTGCTGACAGCTCAGAGCCTGGAGCCTGCTTTACATTTTGTGTCTCCCTCTTTCTATGCCCCTCCCCCTCTCATGCTCTGTCTCTCTCTGTATCAAAAATAAATAAAACATTTAAAAAATAAATAAATAAATAAAATAAACAAAAAAATTTATAAAAAAAGAAAATGCTATTGAGTTGGGTGTGGGTAAGACTACTGTAAAGAAGTTGGGGAAAATTAATAAAATATTAAGATTTGTTTCCCAGATTATATAATATGTATTTAAGGTCTCCCCCCATTTTAAAGAAATCAAAACTTGAAATCATAAAAAATACATTTGGGTATAGTTTACACATGAAAATATAATGCAGAGTGCAAATCTGTGGATTCATATACCAAGAAAAGAAAGCCCTTAACCTTAGATCAGGGTTTCTTGATCCCGGCACTATGGACATTCTGTATTGAAGAATTCTTTGTTTGTAGACTGTAGGGGAAGAAGGAGTACAATACTGCCCTCTGATTTGAAAGATTAGTTTAGCAGCATATCCCTGGCCTCTTTACTACTCACAATGAACAGCACCCTCACTCAGCTATGACAATCAAAAATATCTCCAAACATTACCAAATATCTCTGGGGGTAAAATTATCCCAATTGAGAACCACTGCCCTGTACCAAACAATTGATGAATACATGTATATGTATATATTTTCATTAAAGTAAAATGTTTAAGTAATCAGTTTTTAATGATTTTTACTATAACCAACTTTTTTGATTATACAATCAACTAATTCAAATTAAGTCATATAAGATGACTTTCCTATACACAACAGAAAGAAATAAAAAACAACCCCTGACTTCACAAAGTGGGTAAGATAATAAGTGAATAAGATAGCTTTAATTTATATATGATGATATTCCCATTTCTAGCACAACTTTTCTGAGATCAAAACAGAAGCACAGAATTACTGAATAGGTCAGAGCAGGGAAAGATGGTAGAAGCAGCAAAAGAAACAAAAGAAATTTAAAAAACAACTTCCAGATGGTTGGAAGAGCAGCATAAGGAGAAAGCTTATTATCTTTGACTACATAGTCCTATTCACTGCAACATTTACTGCAGGACTATCCAACACCAGTCAAGATAGGTTCCTTATGTATAAATTCCAGAAAGCTTAAATGTCTACCATTATAATACAAATTATGATTCACTCATTTTGATGTCAAAAAATTTAAGGTGAGTCTTTATGTACTGACACCATCACATTTATTAAACAGATATCAGTTGGCATATGATACAATTATTTAAGTTGGTATTTGGAAATATAATTTTATGTGCAAAGAAAAAGACCTCACAGTAAACCAAACTACTAATAGCAATTATCCCCAGTGTGTTGCACTTTCCATAATTGGCATAACAATATTTCTTTCATACATGTTCTCCTATAACCTTGCCACTCTTCCTATCAAGATTTTGGGCTCCCTGCCTCTTGAACCCAGACAGGCCAGCAGGACTGCCTCAATAAACAGAATACAGAGGAAATAACATTGTGTGGTTTCCAAGGTTAAGTCATAAAAAGTGATATGCTAGCTTTCTCTCTCTCTCTCTCTCTCTCTCTGGGACACTTGCCTTTGGGGCCTTGAGGTATCATGTAGGAAGTCCAACTATTCTGAAGCCACCATACTAGAGAAACCACCAGCCGTCAGTTGTTCTGAGTTCTCCCAACCTGGGCATCAGACACATGAGTGAGCTAGTTCAGAAGACTCCAGGTAAGAAATCCCAAGTGAGAATCACTTAACTAAAACAACCCCCAGAGCTAACCCTGCAAGAGAATAATAAAATCATTTTGTTGTTTTAAGCTACTAAGTTTTGAGATGGTTTGTTAAGAGTAATACACAGAACACTGGGGTAGAATGTTAGGAGAGGAGAGGGCAGCTACACTTGTTATTTTATATATACTTCTTCATTGTTTGGATTCTTTCTATGTAAAACATTATAATTGCAATTTAAGTCCATGCATTCCCTGCAGTTCTGGCAAAAAGAGGAGAAAACTGAGCTTATCCTCAGGAAAGAGGGAACTTAAAATTCTTACCTATCATCTACAATGACCATCTTTAACCACAACCATTGGTACCAGCATTCTGCAGCCAAAAGCATTTGTCAGGAAGCTAAACTCAGCAATCTACCCAGTGTTAATCACTATTTTTGAGAGTAGATCAAAGAAATTACTGAACCAAGAATAACTCAGGTGTAGTAATGAAACCTGTACCTCTGGGTTCAGTCTTTTTTCTGATCTTATCAAATCTAAACTGTGAGCTTCCTAGAGTTTAGGCCTATGTCTTATATAAAATGTAATCAATATTAGTTACACAAATAAGAAGTAATAAATGGACTTTGAAAATTAAAGGGGAAGGAAAAAGAACGTAGAGAGGGATAAGTCAATAAGAGATTCAAGGAACTAACACTTCAGCTAGAATCTAATTCATACACAAAGTGAAAACCAGAATATTTAAAATGCGATACACATTTTGAGTAAATACAGACAAATTACATATACTATTAACTGGGTGCATAAGTACGATTTATATATGGAGTAGATGAATGGTCCAAGTGTGACAGGGTTCATTGGAAAGTATCTCCTCAGAGAGAGAAGGCTTTAAGTGGGCTTTATTAAAAAGGTTTTAACTTGAGAGACTACTGAATACTGAAAAGGAACTGAGGGTTGAAGGGGAAGGGGGAGGGGGAAAAAGGTGGTGGTGTTGGAGGAGGGCACTTGTGGGGAAGAGCACCGGGTGTTGTATGGAAACCAATCTGACAATAAACTATTTAAAAATAAATAAATAAAAATTTTAAAATGTAAAATAAATTGTTTTAGCAGGTAAGATAAGGATATACAAAGATATTAAGTGGGGGAAGTAGCAAGTACTAAGAAATGAAGGCTGAAAACATACAAGAAGAAGAAAGGTAATTTACTTGAATGTAATTGAGAAAAAGTCTTTAGGAATAAGAAAACAGGGTATCAGTAAGGGAGGAAAGAAAATGTTAAAGAATCTTAAAAAAAAGCAGCACGGGATTAAAATTGGAATATAACAGAATTCAAACTAAGGTACAGCAACTTCTTGAATGACTTGATGAAAAGTGTTTGATGAAAATTATTCTAACAGTACTTTGCACCACAGAATAAAGTAGGGAAAAGGCAGAGAGGCCAGTTTTACTGCTGTAATCATCTCAGCAAGAAGTGATGAGGATGGCAACTATAGATGTAAAACGATCTAAGAGATGTGATGGTGAAAGAATCAGTGGAACATTGCTGATGAACTAGATGGGGGAGGAGGGAGAGAAGTATAAAAAGGAAAGTACTAAAAGGGTGTTTTAGAGGTTTTAAGACCAGGAACTCCAAGACCAGAGGCAAATTTTAAAAAGAAAGTAAAAGGATGATGGAAGGGAGATCTGGATAGAAAGAATTTTAACTAAAAGGAAATAGGCCTTTGCATCAAATGCAATTAATGCCTACAAAAGGTTAACTGAGAAGAAAAATCAATGAACAAAAATAGTTAGGAAAACATTACTTGCAAAATATGAGAATTCTAACAATTCCGGAGGAGAGTTAATACCTTAGAAACAGAAGCAGAAGCCAATTAACAGTAAAATGATACAGTGTGCCTCAATCTGTGGAACCAGTCTCCTAAGCACTTTACAAAAATTGCCTCACATGCTCACAACAATCCTATGATATGGGTACTATTATTTATCACCAATTTACAGAAAGAAAAATGGATACATACAGCAAGTTCATGCAAAGTTACAGAATAAGTTGTTGAGGTCAGATTTACACCTAGGTAGTATGGTTCTCAAGTCCAAGACTCTAAGAAGAATGATTACAGACATAAAAATAAAAGGTGAGAAATTGTGAGGGCAAAGGTTCATGCGATGGTTGATATATGATAGCAGATATGTTGACAAAAAAATCTTAATAGATTTAGAAAACTAGGACAAGGGAGAACTTATTGACCAAAAGCGGGTGGGAGTAAGGACCAGGGGAAGGATTGCCTTAAGACTTGGTATATAAACCCTCCTACACTGTTGGTGGGAATGTAAACTGGTGCAGCCACTCTGGAAAACAGTGTGGAGGTTCCTCAAAAAACGATCGTTAGAACTCCCCTATGACCCAGCAATAGCACTGCTAGGAATTTACCCAGGGGATACAGAAGGGCTGATGCATAGGGGCACATGTACCCCAATGTTCATAGCAGCACTGTCAACAATAGCCAAATCATGGAAAGAGCCTCAATGTCCATCACCTGATGAGTGGATCAAGAAGATGTGATTTATATATACAATGGAGTACTACATGGCAATGAGAAAGAATGAAATCTTGCCATTCATGGCAACGTGGATGGACCTAGAGGGTGTCATGCTAAGTGAAATAAGTCAGGCAGGGAAGGACAGATACCATATGTTTTCACTCCTAAGTGGAACAGGAGAAACTTAACAGAGGACCATGGGAGAGTGAGAGGGGAGGAAGAAAGGCAAATCATGAGAGACTCTTGAATACTGAAAACAAACTGAGAGCTGAAAGGGGACGGGTAAAGGTTAAGGGGAGTGATGGGCATGGAGGAGAGCAATTGTGGGGATGAGCACTGGGTGTTATATGGAAACCAATTTGACAATAAAATATTTAAAAAAAAAAGGAAACCAACTTGACAATACACTATAAAAAAAGAGTTGGTAGATAAAAATATAAAAGTTTATGGGGCGCATGGGTGGCTCAGTCAGCTGAGTGTCCAACTTCACCTCAAGTCATGTGGGTTCAAACCCCACATCAGGCTCTGTCCTGACAGCTCAGAGCCTGGAGCCTGCTTCGAATTCTTGTCTCTGTCTCTCTCTGCCTTCCTCCCACTCATGCTTGCTCTCGCTCTCGCTCTCTCTCAAAAATAAACATTAAAAAAATTCTTAAATAAATTAAAGTTTAAGAAATGAATGGGTGATATAATCATAAAAGACTAGACAGTTTGAGGTATAATACTAACCATTAAGTATAACATCTAGAAAAATAGCCACTCCTAACTACAACACATCCCATCACAATTTTGTGGCATAAGCAGTTATAGAGGATGGATACGGATTATTTAAAATAAGGCACATGTCAGGAAGGAAACATTTCAAGTTATACAGGCATTTAACATTACCAAGTATTCTACCATAAAACAAAGCACACAGTAAGTTTTCAGTAGGTATTATGTTATGTCTGTGCATTTTTCAAAAGTTCTGAAGACCATCTTATTAGAATTACCTGGCATGCTAATTACAAAGGACACTGTCCTAGGCCCAACTAATCTGGGTGTGGAGCTCAGAAAACAAAAATCCTAATACATTTTCCAGGCAATTACTTTGCAAAAAGTGGAGATGCACTGCCTTCCCGTGTTGCTTAAGTATTAGAACTCTATGACTCCCAAACTATTTAATCTTCTATGGCTTATATAATCTAACACAGATCTTCTAAATTCTTTCATTGCCTATGCTTGACTTGTTCTAAAATCTCAGTTTTGGTTCGGTTAATACAATCAAGACTTTGGTTTTGGAGTTTTTAGCTCTTAAATCCACACCAACTCTAATAGTGACAGAGAGAAGAAAGCTCTAGTTCCTTTCTCTGACATCATGGGTCCTCTGTTAAATATAACATATGGTGTTGAATAGACGCTGGATTGACACAGTAGGTCAATTCCTTCGTTGTCAGATCTGTGGTGAAGAAAATAAAATGCTAACTACTATAGACTCACCATATGAATTCCTGTTTATTGCCTCTAGAGTAAAGGGGCACAAATGTCCCATCTTTGTTAATAACTTCTGCTAAAAAGTTTAAAGAGTATCAATTTACCACAAAAGCTTGTCAGGGTTCTAAGAGAATGGTTGTCACCATATAGACTGTATCTACTGCAACGTTCCTGTTTCTGAAAAAGTGAGTCTTTTAAGATGTCTCTTAACCTCAATGATGGGGCAAATGACAGCCAAGAGGCTGTTTACTTGATAAGAGGCAGAACTGAAAAAAGAGCTTCTTTAGTCAACAAGAGACACTCCTTGATAGCAACAACTAGATCCTGAAAGAATAGCTTCAGGTACTTTCAAACTTCAGCAAATCTGTGTTAAGATGGAATAGCCATGTCTCTAGTGTTACCTCTGGTTCTGTTCTTAATCCTGTCTAGTTCCATAGTTCTACTTTGTCACATTTCTGGTTTGCCTGAGGTGACAAACATAAAAAGCTAACACTAAATTACATGGGGACTTTTGCCATTTCCTGCAAATTATTTGATCTTTGAAGAAAAGGATTAAATCCAACTAATCTTTATATCCCACAGAGTACTTAAACAGGCACTGCTATACTTGACATGTTTAACTGAGTGCCCTGTTCAACCACTACAAGAGAATCCTCCTCATGCAGAGCACCCAAAAGCATTAACCTTGTATAAAAGGTGACCTCCCCCTGTGTCCTATCCCCTACGTCATGAAATATGAATTGACATCTAACTCATGGTCATGCAGTGCATTCAGATTTCTCTCTAGCCACCTGAACTAAATAAAAGTGGCAGTCACCACTAAGAATAAGTTTTAGTTGAAAGGAAAGAACAGTTCAAGTCAGCACCATTGCAAACCAAATCCACCAGTTAAGTCAAAGTTATGGAGAAACAGAAACTATGGAAAAACTATAGCAAGGTAAGTAGAAGGGGATGAGAGAAGTAACAAAGGGTTGATGACGTAGACATAAAAAGAGAAGGCAAAACAAGAAACCTATATCCAAGAATGAGAGGCTTCTCAAATTCCTGACAGATCTTCCATTCACATAACCCTAAACAGATGGATCCCTAAACCTCCCTTTAAAGTACAAAGAATTCCTCATTAAAATACTTTTTTTCCCTAGAATGTACACCAAGATAAATAAAAAGCTGGCAACAGAAAAATCCAAAGAGGAAAAAAAAAATTGCACCAGGAGGAAAATGAAATTTCAGGCTAGCCAAAAAGTGTTCTAAATATTAACCTGACTTATCAGAAAGGTCCACCAATACTTGTCATATTCTTGTCAATGAAACAAATTAGAATGTAATTGATGTTTTCAAAGCAAATTATCAGTGTGTGCTGGAGTCCAGCTCCAGCAGGTCCAGGGTTCTCTGAAGGATGGGCAGTGTCGGTGAGAGAGAGTGAGAGAGCCTCAAGTTTCTTTCTAATCACCAGGCAGGCATCTCTGCTCTGTCTAATTCTCTAACTTTATTTATAGTGAAAGGTACAAGGAGCAGAAAGAGCAGCATGTGTTTCTCATAGATAATTTTTTCAGCACAATTTTCCAGAACATGGATTCTGCAGAAATTACAATTCTAATCTTAGTAGTAATGATTGTCGTAAAAAACTTAGCTACAGGCACTCATGCTATTCTATGGGAAGGGCAGGTATTTTTTAAGTGTACATTTTTTCCATAGGATGCATAAGACCAAGATATACAAAACCTCTGGTATAGCCCTAAGAAATCAACCTTTAACCAAGAAGCAAACAGCAATGTTTAGTAAAGGTCCATTTTTTATGAGTAAGGGTTATTAGGCTGTTTATAGCTCTAAGAGAAAGTTCCCAGAAAAACAGGATCCCCAGGAGACACAATGTCTACCCTCACAGCCACAAGGAGAGAGATGTATACTTTGCATAAGTTGCAGGGCTGACTTTTGCAACACTTACCCTAGCCTAGGAGGTATTAAGTTTACTAGTTAACTATAAGGTTTTTCAGGGAAGAATGGAATGTAGGGGTAGACCTAGCAATAACCTTATACACTAGTCTTTTTGAATTACTGGGTTGTCCCTGACCAGGTGCAATCACCACTCTAAGGCCAGAACAAGAGGGCAGTTTGCTCTTGATTTTAATCGGCAAGACACTCCAAGGTCTGGTGCCCAAACAGAAATGATAGTTACAAGAGGGTAGATATTGGTCACCGTCTGCGGCAAGAGACCTTGCAAACTTGCCGTATCCTCACCAGGAATTTTTACTCAACCGGTGAGTTCAGGATGGCTCCCAATAAGTGTGCACAAAAAACTACCTCAAACCCTGAGGAGAAAAAGCCCACAATGATATATCTTTTCCAGTAACATATCTGAAAATCTTTTGTTAGCCTGTTTAAAGCAGATCTTTGTTGTCTGATGTCTATAATAATTAGCAGTATATTAAATTAATAGCCTCATCTTTGAAGACAGGCTTCTTAATTTACACAACTGATAAAGAGAAAGCAAAGGTGAGTCCTGTAACTAGCCTCTAACCTGATAGTCCTTTCTTGTACCTAGACTAACAATAGTATCTAGAACTTTTTTTTCCTCTAAAGATCCTTTCCCTGGAAATAATCTTTGAACTTTCTCTGAAGAGAGTTCCCCTAGAACAAATCTGAAATAAAACTATGACATGAGCTCACAATCAATTAATCTGACAAGTTTGTTTAAAGACCAAACTAACATCAGAATAATTAAATTTTGGTTATCTTATCCAGATTCTAGCATACTTACAGGCTGGCAAGAAATATATCACTTAAGCCTTGAATTCATTTAAATCTTGCACTTTATTAAAATTTTCAAGGTTACTAACTTTAAAAAGTTTAATGGGTATTAATATTATAAATCCTCAATTAAGTAAAGCTTGCCAATTTTTAAATTCTCACAAGAAAATTTCATTGGAATTTTCCATACGAAATTTCAAGACGTGCCAAAAGAATTTCTGAACTACTACAAAAGACAAAAGAGTGAAATTACTGACCCAATAATTGGTGTCCTTCTACTTAGTTATATTTGACAAAAAATTTATAACTACGAGAGGACTTAGTCAATCTTTATAACAACAGACTAATTCTTGAATAGTATCTGATTGTGGTGGTGGTTATAGAATCCACACATAATAAAATGGCATAGAACTATAAACATACACTGTACCAATATCAATTTCCTGATTTTAAGACTGCACTAAAGTTACATAAGATGTAACCATTAGGGGAAACTGGGTGAAAGGTACAGGGCCCTCTCTACTATTTTTGCAACTTCCTGTTAATCTACAATTATTTCAAAATGAATAATAATTCAAAATAAATGAGGAAGCAAACATTACTTTAATAACAAAAATACCATACCTTTTTTAAATTAACCTAAATAGTCTATTTAGCCAACTACAAAGCAGAGACCTAATCTTTTAAACACACAAACTTACAGTAAATAACATAGTGAAATCATTTAATTGACATGCTGTCAACTAAGACATTCTATTTCAGAAAACAGAACTTAAAATTGGACGTAACCAATAACTTGTACTGTTTAAATAATTCCTTGTTTTAGGGAAGACCAGGTTGGATGATGCCTGTGTTGCATTGAGATAAAAGTAATAGATTTATTTTTAAATTATTATTCTTTATTTAAAGAAAAGTACTTTTTTGAAGGGAAAAAACTAGAAGATATTTTTATTTAACCTTAGACCTACAACCTTTGGAGGAAAATGAGAGTTTATTGGAATAGATACAGAATTTTCTGAGAGAGATTTTCCTCAGACAAGAGAATGCACAGCAATTATTCTTGTCCTGAATGGTTCTGAACAGCTACTATGTAAAACTAAACATAGGCTATCTTTGACTCCAGAAAATGGATTTTCAACCAAATAAAGATAATATTCAGAATAGCTACTTTCAAGTTCTCCACAATGAACAATTATGTTCCATGAAGGTATATGCTGGCTAAATTACTGGATGCAAACTACAGTCATAATTTAGCGTCCTACAAACATTAGATTTTATCTGGACTGATACTTTAGCTATCATCTGGCTGCCTCTATACCATATATTTGGGTAACATTTATCTTTGTCTCAATTTGGTAAAACTGGACATTCTTTCTCTTTGAAAGGAATGAGATACAAATATAAATCACCATACATTTACCATCTACTACTTTGGAAAATCAACTGAAGCAGTGGAAATAAACTTGTCATCCAACCTCAAGTGCAAATATTAATACGTAAATAAAACAGATGTTTGTCAAAGAAGCTTCCAAATCATATAATGCAACTACTCAATTGTCTCTATAGCCATGTTTAAAAAATCTGAAATGGAGTGAGATCTGGATTTGTGGGAAAAAAGTGAAAGAAACCATACGCATTTAAAAGCCTTTCATGAAGTTAGGTGAGAAGATGAAAAGGTTAGATTAGCAAGGGAGAATCTAAGCTAGAAACACAAAAATGCATTAACAGGGCAAAGAAAATAAATTTTAAGTTGTCTGAATTAGGCAATAATCTAACTAATACTGCCTTTTATTTAGAGAGGAAAAAACAGAAACCAAAGCAACAGAATATCCTATCCTTCTTTATATAGCAATAGGTTTTAAAGTTCACAATTAAATTTTTATTTTTTTAAATTTATAATAGTTTATTGTCAAATTGGTTTCAATATAACACCCAATGCCTCTACCCACAAGTGCCCCCCTCATGACCATCACCCTTTCCCCCCCCTCCCCCTCCCCTTTCAGTCCTCGGTTTGTTTTCAGTATTCCATAGTCTCTCATGATTTGTGTCCCTCTCTCTCTCCAACTCTCTTTCCCCCTTCCCCTCCCTATGGTCCTCTGTTAGGTTTCTCCTGTTAGACCTATGAGTGCAAACATATAGTATCTGTCCTTCTCCGCCTAACTTATTTCGCTTAGCATGACTGCTAGAGATTTACCCAAAGGATACAGAAGTGCTGATGCATAGGAGCACATGTACCCCAATGTTCATAGCGGCACTTTCTACAATAGCCAAATCATGGAAAGAGCCTAAATGTAAATTTTTACTTTTGAAGACAGTTCTAATAATTGCAACCCTTACAGACTAATAATATACCCCACCTTCCTTATCTATGCTAAAGAGAGCTTGTTTGGCCTACTACTAGTTTGTTGGAGCAAAGGCATAGGGTCTGGAGTTGATAATGATAAAATACAAGACAGGAAGCAAAACACAAAATATGTGGTATAGCATGATAAAAATAATAATAGTTAACATTTATGATATGCCTGAAGTATTCCAGGGGCTTAACAGCACTCTAAGGGCTCATGATAATCCTATAATGTGAGGACTATTTATCCTCATTCTATAGATGAGGTAATTGAGGAACCGAAAGATTAAATGACTTACCCAAAGTCACACAGCCAGTAACTGTCAAAGCCAGGACTGGGACACAGGTGGCATGGCAGTTTGCTTGGGAGCCACTGAAGGATTACAGGCAAAGTATGGCTAACAATCAAATTCACATTTTGTTTTAGCAAGAGCTCTCAGTAGGAGTGAAAAATGACAAAGAAAAAACACTAAAAGCAGGAAGATTAGCTAAAAGACTGATGTGGCAAGACAGAAATGATGCAGGACTGAATTAAGGAAATAGCATATAATGAAAAGAAGTGAACTGATAGATACAAAGGATGTAAAATCAACTTGATTCTATGATTGCATGTGGAGAATCAGAATGACTCAAGGCTTGACTGACTAGGCCCAACCCTACAGCTTCACATTTTAATCACACCACTACTTTATCAAAATCTTAAAGCAGATAAATTTAGTCTCAGGTCATCCTCATCTCAGCAACAGCCACAGCGTTTGACTTTCCCTTTCTGAAAACTGTAACTATGTACATTAAAATTACTGCCCCTTGGCAATGCCACACTTATTTAATATGGATGCAGTTAAGAGAGCCATTAAATGTTTTTTATAAACCACACACAGACCATCACTGAACATAAGATACAGGGAAGCTACAAGAATATGTGTAATTTCATAAACATTCTTATCTAATAGGCACTCTAAGTTTTAAGAAAACCTAAATGCCCTTTGAATAAATTAGAATCACCTAATCATTTATAAGAAAGGGTCTATGGACACCTATTTTAAGATTCAAAAAAAGGTAAAATAACTCATAACTTCGGAGCTAAATATAGTTTTTTTCTCCTTTGAATAATGAAAAATGAAAAAATAAAATTAAAAATGTTATTCTTATACCTCAAGTCAATGATCTGTAAAGTAATGCATTCGAATTATAATAACTATTGGAAAAACTTACTGTAACTTCAACCTTATTTCCATTATAAGGGTAAAACTATGCTAGAGCCAAAGCCTTCCAGTAACTAAATGCTCTTGGAAAGTGTCCAAGACAATGTTATAGTAAATTTCCAACTTGTTTCATCTAAGATCAAGAAAAACAAGTTATCTAAAGCACTGGATTAAGTTTAAACAGACTCTAACTCAAAGTTATACCTCAAATAAATAATCAGAAAAATCTTTACTCTGTACTTATGATGGGCCCTAAGACCAGTAAGGGTCAGGTGGGGAGACAGCTGCACCTAAGAATCTAATTCACATATTAATTAATATTATTTTAAGAAGACTTTCAATACCAATAGCTTCCATTTTGAGAGAAACAGATTTTGGCAGAATCTGTTAAAATAATGCTTTATAATGATACTGATATGTGGCTTCTAAAATGTGGACAGCATATGGTGGTAGTTACTCTGGTTTCTAGTCTGAGCCACTGTTTAGTCTCCTGTTATCTGTGGTTCAGATTCCTTTTTTACAGGCCGTATGTCTAACGAATACACACCAATTTCATATATAAACAAACATAATGGTGCATTATGTGAGTGCATATGTAAGTGTAGCTATATGACACTCTAGATAAGCTGTGGTTTCCACTCATAACAATTTTTTTATAAATTAAAGTTCTACTAAATTGAGAAGAAAAAGCCATCAGTTAAGAGAAAAATCCAGCCAAAAAGCAAAGAGAACTACAAAATTAACTCTGGAAGCCAAAAAAAAAAAAAACAACCAAAAACCTAAATAAAGCAGGTTCTCAAAACAAACAAATTAAACACATTTTCACTGAGCACTTTCCAGTTTACCTATAAATGGTCACATTTTTAAAAGACTGAATGCTACACCAACTTTCATTTAAGAAAAATGACATCCTAGGGTAAATCTCTAATTTCCAAAAGAAATAATTCAAGTTTAAAGATCTGCAGACAAAAATAATAGAAGCAAGGGCTGCAAAGAAATGAACCAAAAAAGCAAACATGTTTTTACAGGAAACATGGAAACTATCTGCAACACTTAAAAGTGGGATGGACTGAATATAACACACAAGACCCCAAAGGAACAAATTAGTATAAATATCCCCAATGTGTTCAATGTCTACTGAAAGAAGCAATGCCATTCCAACAGAAGCTACAAAAACTGCCATAAACTGGTTACTTCTATTTTTTAAAAACGATTAAATGATGAGATTTATTGCAATATATTTTATAACTTACCAGTACTATTAGTGATGCTTCAACTATGGATTTGTGCTAAGAAGAGTGAAATCTGTTCATACAGCAGTAAAAATGAAGCCTCACTAAAGACATTCAACATAAAGCTGACCCCTAAAGGCTCCCTGATGCACATTTGCAACCACAGTATTCATGATATGCAGTACATTAAACTAGCAACAGATTGGTTAAAAACAGTTTGGATTCTCAACTTCCCATAATACAGGCAACATTTTTAGAAGCAATCATATTAAAATAAATGTGTCTTTCACAGTTATGGGATGAAATTTTAAGCTGGACAGGCACCAATGCCCTGATTTTCTACTTTTTTCATAAACCATATGACTTCCACATGCTGACAGTGTTTTATGTTTTAACCTGCAGTAAAGGCTTTACATCATTTTAATGCTTAGTGCTTAAAATGCAACAGAATCACCTCTGCTAAAGGCAAGGAGGTTTGGTTTACATTTAGTGATTTCAACCAGACTACTAGTGAGAAAAAGTTGAATGAAAGCTTTTCCCAGTAAGTAACTTTGCATTTCCATGGAAAACAAACAAAAAGAAAATGTGAGGTAGGGAAGGTGGAAGAGAATATTTTTCCAACTCTTAAACATTTGAATTTTTTATTTCTAAAATACGCATTGAACATCTAAAAGCTACATCTAACAGGATATCTTTCAGCAAATATATACTCTATTATATAATTACACAGGATTTTCCTCCAGTTTTTGCAAAGTAATATTTCAGTTTAAGATAGAAGATTAAAACAAAAATTGTGGAAATCCTAGTCTATAACATACCAAAGGTTCAGCCTTACATCAACATATTTTATATTCTAAATTTGAGATTTAAAAGACATAAATTTTTTTCTATTCAGGTCAATCTAAATATACATACTACCTCATATTTATAAACAGCTTATCTGTGTGAATGATCAACTGCAGAATAAAACTACATACTATACCTATGTGACTTTTCAGATTTTATGGAATCCTTTACTCATAGGTTCAAGAATTGATAAATTTGGAGCCAAATATGTAAATGCTTTGAAGTCTCAACAGTTAAAAGAGCAATTATGCCAATTCCTTTAGTTATGTAAAGGTCCATTACACACACACACACACACACACACACACACACAGTCACAGAAGAAGGGTTAGGGAAAATTTTTAATTTTAGACTGAAAAAACTACAAAACATATGGTCTTAAAATCTCCTAGTGTAATGTTATTAAATATTAAAGACTGTGAGAAAAATGATGTTGCAATTCTCTTGCCTTTATAACTCTTTTAAACTTGAGGGGAAAAATCAGAATTCAAATATTCCAATTCACCTAGATCTAACAACTTAGTTGTACAATTTCAAAATTAGTTTAATGCAAAGCACTTCAATCCTGATGTGACAATTACCTGTGGCATAAATGCAAAATAAAAACAAATGCAAGTCCTTTTCATCTAATGATGCATTTTATAGCAAAACCACAAAAAGCACAATCATATTAGCACAAACTAAATAAACAGGCACAGGAGGCATCATGTCCATCCAGGAAGAGAAATGTAGCATGCCAAGAAAGAAAGGAAGGGCTGGAAAAAGGCAGGAGGGAAGGGAAGACAGAGGTTTCTATACCTGAAGGATCCCAGAGAAATGAAATAGTCACCTCACTCTATCCTATTAGATACATAAGGGTTTCTAAAGCTTCAAGGTAAAGAACAGCAATCACTTTACACCATTCAACTTTATACAGTATAGTATCTTTCATGTCAACTGCCTTTCATCCTTCACTCCCCCAATGCTTCCTCACTCTTACATACCAGCTTTCAGACAAATCCGAAACAGAACAGGGTGGAGTAGAAGAAAAATACAAGCAGCGCCTTTCTGCTACGGCCCCCGCCCCCAAATAATTTCCAACAGTTTTTCCTACTACGAAAATAAGTCTGCCTATCTTAGGATACAAAACAGTCATTCTATATCTTCAGTAGACACACAGAGACGCATACATATGTCAGGACTCCAGACCCCCACTGCACAGCCCCGAACCTTAAGTAATGTTTATTGCATTTAACATGAAGACAAGATAAAACTACCTACTGTTTCGGGGTGAGGGTGGGTGGAGGACTCCTTTCCAAGTAGCCCCAATAGTGTAACCAAAACACAGTTCCGGAATAAAATATTAAGAACACTTTTTCCTTTCCCACCTATGGACTTAAGGATGCAAAAATCCATCTCCAAACCATCTCACCTCTAAAATTCTTCAGCTGGGAGTTTGGGGTGGAGATACGTCCAGGGGAGGGGGCGGAGGCGGGCAGAAGTATGAACCGGCAATGGGACACAAACGAGTTGCTAACCCCAGCTACCCCACACCACGTCGCCAAGCCCGAAGGTCCAGGACTCGGACCTCACGCACGCTTCTCTGCCCAGGCCCAGTTAAAAGCTATGACTCCAGCTATCTAACTTCCTATCTACAGACATTTATTCAAGACTAACATATCACACAAGTACACGTCACACAGTTTAAAACACAGTTATAAACCCAAACAAACCCACACACCTCAAATTCACCTAGCAGTTTCCCAAACTCCAAACAGGAGACCCCACCTCCAGGATTCAAACCTTCCGCCCACAGTGGAGGAAACCAGGAGAAAAGAGTTGGGGAGCAGCCGACGCCTTTCAATTACCGCCCCCCACAAACTGCCCCACCCCACACCCTCCGTTACCCACTCGGAAGCCCCCTGTTTCCTCCCTCTTCTCAATCGGGCCGCTTCAGAGACCCATGCCCAGCCCACTCACTTTCTCCCCAAAACCCCTTAAAAAAAAAAAAAAGTGAAGAGAAAGAAGTGAGGAAAGAGACTTGAGGTAGTCCGGCTTCAAAACCGCTCGACTCACCTCAGAATCCTCGCTGAGTTCTCTCCGCCCGGCACAGCCCCCTCCCCAACGTCCCAGTACGAATGGCTGAGGCTGGGAGGAGGGGAAAGCGGGAGGGGGAGGGGTGTCTTCCGCGTGGGGCGCCAGTCGGGAGGGGTCTGGGGAGGGGTTGAGGCCGGCGCAGGAAGAGGAGAAGGGGGAGGGGAGGCCCGTATCTCCCAGTCTCCCCCTGAAAACCTCTCTTGTCTCAATCACATCAGACTGACTGTCTTTGTCTGGCTGACAACCGCCATATTGATATCAACAGCCCCGCTCCCACCTGCTGCAGCCGGGCGGCCTTGGGAGTTGTAGTTCTTGCCTCCCTTGAGTAAAAGCTCGGAACTCAGCATCCAGAGGCCCCAGGGAACTACAGATCCCGGCAAGTCCCGCGCCTATCCGCCTTCCCACAGGGAGGAGGGGAAAAGGACGCCAGAGCCATGGGGACTACACATCCCAGAATACCATGGGTCCCAGGCCCGGCCTTGGGACATGATATCATGCTGGGGTGCAGAGGGAGGATGAATTGGCGGCGGGGATGAATTTGAGCTGACCGAGGGAGGCGTTGGAGAGGAATGGGACGAAAAAGAAAAATGACCACAGTTCCCATGATGCACGAAGAGATGACTACATTTCCCATCATGCCCCGGGAAGGGGGCTTAGAGAAAAAGGACTGCATGTCCCGCGATGCTCTCGGTGGGCTAGTGGCAGAGCTTGAACCGGAAGACGCTTTCTGCGTTTGAGAAGTGGAGTGTCTGGTACTGAACAACCAAAAGTCCAGTATGAAACTGGTGAGTCTCCGTTCCTAGGTCATAGGGCAAAGGTGATGCCATATCCTTTTGGACTTCGTCGTTTCCACTTTGGGAAGGGAAGTAGAAAGTGGGGTGGACCTAGGAAAGCTGCTGTTGAGGAGGTTTGAATCTTATTGCACCCCCCCCCCCCCCGCTCACCCCTAGCTACCCGGAGATCTTATCCATTCATTGGCGGGTCCCTGTGGTTAAAGTCCTTCACTCCGTCGTATTTCTTCTACAAACTAAGGTTGGGCTTTACGAGCCACGTTTGATTTGTTTCTCAGATGCCACGTGAGTGTTGTTAATAGGTTAACTTCTTTCGTGCTGGTGACACCTGATTAGCATTTTTCCCCACTGTTGTTAAGGCGGCTTTGCTTAGATATGAGTAGAGTAGAAAATATTGAGCAGAGGGTAATCACTTATTAAAGTTTGTGTTACAGACTTTTAACTGCCCTAGGAATTCAGAGAGGGACGAAGTCAGGGTGTGATCTTAGAGGATTTGAGTCTTAAATCCTGTAACAGTAGGCTTAGAGGAAGTGTTACGGCATTCCAGCCTAGGGACTGGGTGAGCCAGGGTTAGAGGGAACATGCCAGTATATCTGGAGAAGTCTTTGTATCACAAAACCCAAACACTTGATTATAGAAAAGCTTCCAAGACCGTTATTTTGGGCCATTTTACTCGTATCGTTCATAGATCTAACTAGCTTATTCTACCTGTATAGAACTGCAGCCAAGTATTGTCAAGCTTTACTTTCTGTGATTTTTATACAAAAACAAAAGGTTCGTTTTCTTATTTAAACATTTTTCCAAAGCATGTGTGCCTTTACACACACACACACATACACTACAGGCAAATAATCTGTGAAGTGTCAGTTTTCTGAAAAGAAGTCAAGAAAGTATTAAAGTAGATTTAACTTCAAAACTGCTTCCATTTCCAGCTGTTTATGTAGAGGGAAGGGTACAGGTCAGTAAACCTGAACTGTCAATTTGCTCCTAGTTCAGTGTGTAAAACATTTAACAATGCAGAATTGAAAGTCTCTGCCTTGCCCTAAAGAAGTATGCAATTTAATGAAAAACATAGAAAAGAAAGCCAAAATTATAATCGATTACAATCATGGTAAAAGAAGAGCGTGTTCAGGGTTTGGAGAATTAAGAGGATAATGGGGTGGGAGAGAAAAGGGATATAGCTTCCTGGACAAGACTCAAACTGATAAGAAAGATGAGTAGGCCAGGGCCTTCCATGAAGAGGGCTCAGGCTATTGTTGCAAAAGAAATTGCTCTTAAGTGGTTGGAACACAGACCAGGTGTCCTCAATAAAGGATAAAGCATATTTGGTGTGTTTGGTGAGAAGGTGTGCAAATGTGAAACATTTTTTTCCATAAAAACGCATTTAACTGGGAGTATCAGAGAGCCAAGGTTTACTTTACATATACTTTGGTTTGTCCATAATATTCTCCTGCTTAACTTATTTACAAATGTGAAAACATGGAAAGGAAAAAAGTGGTAACTTAGTTTTTCCTTTAAGAATCAAAATATGCTAGGGTGCCTAGGTCACTCAGTTGGTTAAGCATCCAACTTCGGCTCAGGTCATGATCTCATGGTTCATGAGTTCAAGTCCTGAGTCCAGTTCTGACAGCTCAGTGCTTGGAGCCTACTTCAGATTCTGTGTCTGTCGGTCTCTCCCCCTCAAAAATAAATAAACATTAAAAAAATTTTTTCTGAAGAGCCAAAATATACCTCATAGGAAAAGAAATTATTCTATCTATAGTCCCTCCCTCTTTCATTTATTTCTTTTTTCTCTTTTTTTCTTTAATTTTTTTTTATGTTTATGTTTTTTGAGAGAGTGTGTGACAGAGTGCAAGCAGCGGAAGAGCAGAGAGAGAGAGAGAGACAGAGACAGAATCCAAAGCAGGCTCCAGGCTCCAAGCTGTCAGCACAGAGCCCGATGCGGGGCTTGAACTCACAAACCGTGAGATCATGACCTGAGCTGAGGTTAGGTACTTAAGCAACTGAGCCACCCAGGTGCCCCCTTTCCCTCTTTACTTGCAATCCATGTGTTATATATTAAAACTCATTTGGTAGTTGTTAGGTGATCTTAAAGGAGGAATTACTATCAATATAGCAAAGTGGTTTCAAAAACTTTGGACACTCAGTAAGTTAGATTTCTTTTGTGGGTCTTACCTCCCATAAAGTTGAAATAAATCATCTCATGGCCTAAAATTGTTAACTTTGTGCACTGTTTCAAGAATAGTAATAAGTCATGTTTTACCTTTATATCATGAAACACAGAAATATATTTTATTGAGCACATTCACGTTTTTGAGATTATGACTTCCCAAAATACCCTCCCCATGCACAATCTGACCATATCTCATTGATTCTACTTCTGTTCTTAAACAAGTCTGTAGTTCTCTCCAGCCCCACTAATACTGCTTTTTTTACTGGCTCTTTTCACTCAACACTTGGAATTTAACAATACCTTCTAACTGATCTCCCTGCATTCAATCTTTTTTTTTCTTTTTTCTTTTTTAAATGTTTATTTTTGAGAGAAAGAGACAGAGGGAGACAGAGAATCCCAAATAGGCCCCACACTGTCAGCACAACGCCTGACACTCGAACTCACAAACTGTGAGATCATAACCTGAGCTGAAATCAAGAGTTGGACACTTAACTGAGCCACCCAGGTAGGTACACTATCCCTGCTTTCAGTCTTAACTCCATTCACTCTGTTCTTTACTCTGCATCTCAGAAATTGTTTTAAATTGCAGAGTTTCATAAAACCCCTCAGTAGCTTCCTTTATAATTCTTAGCTTGGCTTACTTGGTCCTGCAAAATATGGTCTTGCCTACCTCTTCAGGCTTCTGTCTAGCCCGCATCTCCCTTGCCATCCTGGTTTCAACTGTATTGCACATCTTCCAGGTCCTTCAGTTCACCATTGTGCCTAGGACTTTAAATGTGTTACATTACCTACAATGCTTTTTTGCCTGCCTAATTTCTATAGAAAGAAGACTTCTTCAAGTATTCCTTGTACTGGGTATCCCTGTTATATCCTTCTATGACACATGCTCTTTTTGTGGCACTGGCAATTAGTGGTTTTATGTCTGTCCTCCCTCATATAGTCCCAGGGATCAACACATAGTATTATGCCATGAATAGTAGTTGAATAAATAATTTCTGAAGGATTGTCAAGATCTGTGACTATTGATGAGAAAAGATTAAGCAGAGTACTTAAAACATTACAATAAGCAATAGCCATTGGGGTGAAAAAGAGTAAGTGCTACCTTTTATGGAGCAATTGCTGTGTGCTAGGCACTGTGCCGGGTACTTGCTATTTGGTGTCCCACTTACTCCTTTGATCTAGGTGATAGTATTCTCATTTTAGAGATAAAAAGTCTGAGCCTCAGGAAAGTGAGTGGCTCAAAGTTACACAGAGGAAAAAGTGGTAGAACCAAGATCTGAGTCCAAGATTCCTTCCTCAAGAGTCTGCTGCCTAATGCAAGAATTCCAGCACCTTGCACAGTACCTGGCATATGTTAGGTGATCTCTTTTTTTTTTTTTTTTAATGCTTTTTATTTATTTTTGAGAGACAGAGAGAGACAGCATGAGGAGGGGAGGGTCAGAGACAGAGGGAGACACAGAATCAGAAGCAGGCTCCAGGCTCTGATCTAGCTGTCAGCGCAGATCCCAACGTGGGGCTCGAACCCACGAACCGTGAGATCATGACCTGAGCCAAAGCCGGAAGCCAGGCGCTTAACTGACTGAGCCACTCAGGTGCCCCTGTTAGGCGATCTCTTAATAAAAGGAAGCCAAAGTGCATTTTAAGCTTATTTATTTATTTTGAGAGAGTGCATTCAAGCAAGTGATAGGCAGAGAGAATCCCTACAGTAACAGCATAGAACCTGATGCAGGGCTCAATCTTACTGGCTGTGAGATCATGACCTAAGCCAAAATCAAGAGTTAGATGCTTAACTGACTGAGCCACCCGGGCACCCCTAAAGGCTGTTTTTAAAATTAGATTTAAAAAAAATTTTTTTAACTTTTATTTTTCAGAGACAGAGACAGAGTGCTGTGGGGGAGGGGCAGAGAGAGGAGACACAGAATCTGAAGCAGTCTCCAGGCTTTGAGCTGTCAGCACAGAGCCCAACGCATGACTCGAACCCATGAACCATGAGATCGTGACCTGAGCTGAAGTTGGACGCTCAACTGACTGAGACACCCTTTAAATTAGCTTTAAATGTGAAAAAATAAGATTTTTGAAAAAGATTATTAGTGAAAAATTAAAGTTGGGAAACTTCCTTGATAATATGAAGGGCTCCATATCAGATCATACCAATTAAGTTGAGTGCCCAGGTTAGTTTCTGTACTGCTCCATTTAGCCTCTGTAATACCATTTATAGTTCTCTAACTTTGCACATCATTCTCTTGGTGGCTTCACACACCCAAGGGAAGACGTTGGATGTCATTAGAAAGTAACTTTTGGATATCTCCTCCTTAGATACTAACTCAAAGGATTTTAATGATTGTCTACAATATTATGCAGTATTCAGGCAGCTTTATTTAACTAAAAAAATTTTATTGGTACCTTCAGTTAACCAGAATCATTTTTAAAGAACTGGTAAATTGGAAGTGTATCCTCTAAATCAGCATATTTTACATCATGTTCTGTTATTAATATAAACTGAGCCTAATTGACTATGCCCCGATGGCCAGTTCAGCAAAGGATAGAAACTAGAATTCATCAGGGTCCTTAACAAAAACATTGTGGAACAGAAAAAATACTGAATACATTGACAAATTGAGTTTGGAACATCATATCCAGGAATTTCGTCACTCAAATAGATGAAGATTAAAGTGAATAAAAGAAACAGTTCAAGAATGCAGCATGTGTCATACTTTCTGTAGATAATTCTGGACATGGAGAGAATCTTCTAGTTTATTAAGTCAACTGAAATTGCAACCACAGTATACCCGTGACATTCAAAGTTTTAATACTTTCCATTTTAATTCTTACATTTGACCCCAAAGATTGATAACAAGGAATTATTGGGATTTTGCTGAGGCACAAATATGAATCTGACTTTAAGATTAGTGATAATTGTTAGTGAACGAGCCTGATTGCTTCAGAGTCCATGGCTTTCTGTAGTTATTATTGCTGTCTTGTTAAAGTTCTGAAAGAAATATTATTTAAACTCTTGTTATGCTACATTTTTTTAATTTGATGGAAGAAATTATATGCTGTAGTTGTATTTATAAATTTAAAAATTCAAGAAGGCCAGGAGAAGTTCTTCAGTGTTCTATGCTCCTTTATGCAAAGTGCAGTTTCGTTTGGGGGAACGTTCAAACTTTTCAGTCACCATTTCTCCTAGGAAAACAGATGGAGCAAAGAAATGAATTCATGGACTGTTCCCAGTGGAGGACAGATAAAATACCAAGTAGAATTATAGATGATCTAGAAGATCTTTGGGATGCCTGGGTGGCTCAGTCGGTTAAGCCTCCGGCTTTGGCTCAGGTCAGATCTCACGTTCGTGGGTTCGAGCCCCGCGTCAGGCTCTGTGCTGACAGCTATCTCAGAGCCTGGAGCCTGCTTCAGATTCTGTGTCTCCTTCTCTCTCTGCCCCTCCCCCTTTCATGCTCTGTCTCTCTCTGTATCAAAAATAAATAAAACATTAAAAAAAAAAAAATGTAGAAGATCTTTGCTTGAAAGAGGCAAATTCTGCCCCAAGGTCAATGTAACAAGTCATTAGGAAGGGGTGTGGTTAATCCTTGCTTGGATCTTAGAGTGATACTTTATTTCTCCAGTTTACAGAATTGCAGAATCCTTTAGGCTTCTGAGAACTAGGGTAAAAAATAGAAAATCTCTTGCTATAAATTACCAACATTCACAATTTTACCAGTGCTTATTAATTCACCTATTTTGGTCTGTTTGTTAAAATGTCAACCTGATTTCACGATCTTTTCAATTTCTTTTTGCTGGTTGATTAGAGTGCCCTCATGTGTCTTTTTGATGTAATATCGTTTTGAGTTTCAGAAAGGTCATGTTTTATCACCAGCTTGGTATGATAGGTTTTTTTTCCTTTCTTTCCTCAAACTGAAAAGTGGCATGTAACATAAGGCCAAGTCACATACTTTGTTCAGCCGTGCTCTGAGATAAAAATGGATATTTTACTGTGGGACATTTCAAAGTCATAATTGTCATTAATATGAAGAATAAGTCGTTTATACTTAATGCAAACAAAAAGTGTACCAATAATAGATTTTTTCCAGCAACGATAGTTGAAAATAATGGTTGAATTGAAAGAGTTATGTTGGCTCTCAGTATAAGCATGTCATCATTAGTGTTGCATATAACTGCAGTAATACGTCTGTGTTGTGACTGGTTTGCTGTGAGTACTCAAATCCTGCCACCATTTTCTCTGATGATCAGCAGAGTGTACTTGGCAGACAAAGGCCAGGAGTGAAGCACGTCCTGAAAAGCAGTAAAATACAGTATTCCAAATGGAAAATTTGCTCCTGGCTTGCTAAATACCAACTGAGATCCAGGCACAAACTGCGCCTCAGATCTCCATTATGATTCATTTATTCGTTCAACAAATCTTCCTGAACACCTTCCTCCTCTGTGCTAAGCATAGCTCGAGGTCCTGGGTGTATTACAGTGAACAAAATAAGTTTACTCCCTGCCTTTATGGAAGGTAATGTCTAGTGGGCTTACTGGTGCGATTCAAACAGTATTACAGTGAACTTCCTGATGTAGAGATGTCATTGGGCACTGGCTCATGTATTTTTTTAATGTAATGGTCAAACAGTGCATTTAATTGTACCCAAGAATATGCCTTCTTAAAATTTTAACAATTATAGCCAACTTGCCCACCAGTTTACCATTGTACCAGTAATGTATGTGAATGCATTTGCTCTCCCTTGTGAACAATGTCATCTGTTTCTTTACCCTATGTGTCTTCCTAATGTAACTTTCTTTCATCAATCCTCTTGTCTCTTAGGCTTCACCCACATTTAGTAAAACAGTCTTATAATAGTGATATATGGAAGTGGGAAATGTACTGGAAAAGGGAACACGTTTCTTCAGATAAAACAGCGGTGTCATAAGAATCTTTAAAAGGAATTTTTTTTTTAAAGACTCTTTGGTGTTACTTTGAAAATGCTGATGCGAGGGTGTAGTAATTAAGATGGCGGTTTGTGGGATCAAATGGACTGGAAAGGCAGCCAGGCCAGGTGCATGTAAATGACAGAAGAGATCCCCCATCGTCCCCAGAAAACAAATGATCTGTGAGATGAAGCTAGAACTTGACATATCATGAAGGGCTAAGAAAGAGGGCCAGAATTTGCAAAGATCATGAGAAAAGGCAAGGTTGAAAACAGAAAGGATGAAGGGGAATAGGAAAGACTGTAAGAAGAAAAGGGTCAGTTTGAAAACCCCGAGAGACTCAGTGATCAAGTCTAAGAACTGTGTGGTGGAACTTTACTGTGAGAAAAACAGGAAGTTTCAGTTGTCCCTGATTGACCATATATCTGAAAGAAATGCCCAAAAGGTCTAAAACATTTGAATTTATTGAAAGCACAACTGAATGAACTTTAGCTCTCTCAAGGATATATAATCAGATAGATGATGTTCAAGAAAGTGATTTTTTTAAATAAGAATCCTGAAACGAACACCCTTTTTGCCCTTAAGGTACAGTTTATTTTTCATCATTCATGTTTATGAAAGGGTAGGGGGGAGGTGAATAATAAAAGGTCTTGCATAATCCATTTCTCAGCTTTATGGCCCAAGCAGAGATTCTCTTTTCCAAAATACAATATTTCTGCATTTTTTTATTTCAATGAAATATAGAAAGGCATAATTAGATGTTCTAATTTAATTAATAAGTCTTCTTTCCCATATGTTTTTCCAGCATGTGGAAATATGAGTAAACAAGCAGTAGTATTAATAATGTAGAGGAGGGATGTCTGGGTGGCTCAGTCGGTTAAGTGGCCAACTAAGGCTCTGGTCATGATCTCTCAGTTTATGGGTTCAAGCCCACATCAGGTTCTGTGCTGACAGCTCAGCCTGGAGCCTGCTTCAGATTCTGTGTCTTACTCCCCCACTTGCACTCCCTCTTTCTCTCAAAAAAATGAATAAATATTTTTTAAAAATTTTAATGTAGAGGATATCATAACCATTACCTTTTTTTTTTTACATTTTTAAAGCAACTCTATTGAGGTATAATTTATGTGCCACAGAATTCATGCATTTAAAGAGTACTATGCAATGACTTTTAGTAAATTTACAGAAATATGCAATAATTGTCACAATCCAGTTTTAGAATATTTCTATCACTACAAAAAGATCCCTTGTGCAGTCAAAAAGATCCCTAGTAGTCAATCCCTGTTACTACCTTCAGGCTCAGACAACCACTTACCTACTTTCTGTCTTGGAGATTTGCCCTTTCTTGTCATTTCATGTAAATTGATTCCTACAATATTCAGTCTTTTGTGTCTGACTTCTTTCACTTAGCATGTTTGTGAGGTTTGCCCATGTTGTAGCATAAATTGCTCAATAATATTCCACTATATGAATATATGACATTTTGTTTATCCATGTACCATTTGATAAACATTGGTTGTTTTCATTTTGGGGCTATTATTGTATGGACAGTTTTCATTTCTAATATCTCCATATTTGCATTTCTTTTTCTTGCATGATTGCACTGGCTAGAACCTGAGCAGACATTCTTGCCAATCTTTTCCCATTCCCCAGTCTGAAGGGGAAAGGATTTAGTCTTACTGGATAAGCTATGAGGTTTGGATTTTTGTAGATAGCCTTAATCAGGTTGAGCATTTTTTATCATGAATGGGTCTTGGATTTTATTAAATGCTTTTTCTTTGCATATCAAGATGATAGTGTGCTTTTTGTCCTTTTTTTATATTAATATGGTGTACTATTTTGATTGAATATTAAGTCAATCTTGCATTCTAAGTATAATTCCCATTTGGTCATGATGTATAATCCTTCAAGCATATTACCGGAATTGGTTTGCTAATATTTTCTTGAGGATTTTTGCATGTATATTCACAAGAGATACTGTTCTGTAGTTTTCTCTTTTTTTTTTTTAGATGTTGATTTTTGAGACAGTGAGTGGGGGAGGGGAAGGGAGAGAGGGACAGAGGATCTGAAGCAGTCTCTGTGCTGACAGCAGCCAGCCTGATGCAGGTGGGGCTCAAACTCACAAATGGTGAGATCATGATCTGAGCTGAAGTCGGACACTGAACTGACTGAGCCTCCCAGGCCCCCTATTCCGTAGTTTTCTTATGATGTCTTTGGTTTTGGTATCAGAATGTTCTCATTGAGTGAGGTAGGAAATTTTCCCTTCTCCGTTTTCTAGAAGAATGCCCACAGAATTGATATTATTTCTTTAAATGTTTGATAGAGTTCATCAATGAAGCTATTTGGGCTTTTCTTTATGGACAGATTTTTAATTTGACTAATTCGATTTCTTCAGAGTTTTTTTTCTGCATAAAATTTTTTAGAAACTATAGTAGAATATACACAACATAAGATTAACTGCTTTAACCAGTTAATGCAGTTCAGTGGCATTAAGTACATTCACGTTGTGTGACCATCACCATCCATCTCCAGACATCATTTAGCATAATATCTTCAAGGTTTATCCATGTTGTGGCATGTGTCAGAATTTTCTTCCTTTTCTAGGCTGAATAATATTCCATCAACCATGTATATACCACATTTTGTTTATCCATTCTTCTGTCTGAGGACACTTACATAATTTCTGCCTTTTGACTATTGCAGATAAAACTGTTTTATACCTCTTCAGATCTCTGTTTGAATTCTTTGGGATATATATGCAGGAATAGAATTGCTGGATCACATGGTAATTCTCAGTTTAATTTTTTGAGGAACAAACACACTTATTTTTCACAGCATATGCACCTGCACCATTTTACATTCCCAGCAGCAAGACATAAGGGTTCTGATTTCTTTACATCTTCACCACTTGCCAACACTTGTCATTTTCAGTTGTTTCGATAATAGCCATCCTAATGGGTGTGAACTAGTTTCTCCCTGTGATTTTGATTTATATTTCCCTAATGTTTAGTGATGTTGAGCATCTTTTTGTATTTTTTTTAGATAGGTAATGTACATTGTTTAACTTTTAAAAAGAATAAACTGTACAGTAAGTTTAAGAAAAAAAAAATGAAGATATCTTCTATCTGTATCTTCCTCCCCAAAGCAATCTCCATGATCAGTTTCTTGTGTACCCTTCAGACATATTCTGTGGACTTATATTTATGTAATTTACATCCTTTTCTTAATTTTTTTTACAAAAGTGGTAAGACCACCCACACTGGTTTTGTGAATTCCTTTTTCTTTTTTTTAAGTTACAAATGCATCTTATCATCTCATATCAATATCTAGAACTGCTTCATTTTATAAAATACTACATACTCACACCTAATGAGTCAGAGTCTGCATTTAATAAGATCTTGGGTCATCTGTTTTCACAGTACTTCATTGTAGACAATAAAATATTTCCAGTGCTCCTGTCAGAGTTTTTTTTATGTCTCTAACAGACATTTTGTATTTTCATTATCTAAAGGCTGAGTTTAGAATTACGGATGTTGGGCTAGAGGATCTAGTTCTACTACCTGCACCTTACAGTGATTTTGAAATCATTGTGTAGGGCATGGTTTTGTTGCTAATATAAGACATAATTATGAAATTAGTATCACCGTATCTCAAAAATATACTATTACTAGAAAAAAAAAGTCAGTTGGTAGTGTTTGGTTGTTTAGATATACCACAGTCTAATCTGTCCAAACTTTCAGTGATGAGCATTTCATTGTTTCCAATCTTCTGCAATTAGAAATCATATTCCAGGGTAATCTCCTTTGTGAGCATCTCTAGAAGTAGGTTTGTAGGTACATTGCTGGGTGAAATGGGTGTTTCAAAGGGTATGTACATTTTAAATTTCAATTTATTGCCAAAATGCCCCCATAGAGACCTATCCGATCCCAGTGTGCTGCTACAGTGTAACCGTCATACTGTCTTATTTCTTTCCCCTCACTGAAAAGTGAAAAAATTGTATGTCATTAGACTTAAAAAATTTTTATGCCTCCTATGTGTAAGATGTAGAACATATTTTTATGTGTTTACAAAAGCATCTGTATCTCTATTTTTCTCAACTCTTTATTCTACTTGACCTATTAATTTTACAGTACTTATACCATTTCATCTTGTATAGTTTTAGAGTGTATTTTAATATCTTATAGTACTTGTTCCCACTCATTGTTCTTCACTTTAGAATTTCCTAGACTGCTGTCAAACGTTTATTTTTTTGTATAAAATTTAGAGTTTTAGGTGTCATATAAAATTCAGAATTAATAGATCCCACTAAAATCTTTCTCCTATTTTTATTGGAATTCACAAATTTAGAAAATGTAAGGAAAGAAGTGACTTATTTCTTTCAACATATAATTGAGTCTAAAAACAAATGTCTTTTCCTTTAAATCTTAAACATTATCTTTTTTGTTACTATAAGTGGAATCTTTTCCTAAGAGTTTACATATAAGATGGGTATTTCTTCCTTGTATTCTCTCTACAGCTCCTTGTTCGTTTTATTTTAATTTTTAGTAGTTTTTCCAGTTAATTCTTGTGGGTCTTCGAAGTGTATAACTTTGCAGAAAATCTTTTTAAACCTCAGCGGTTTCCTGTGGTATAAGGACATTGGCTTATACTTGCAGGATAGTTTGGAACAGGAGTGGTAGTGGTAGACGTCTCTGTTCTATTTCTGACACAAATGGACATGCTGCTTTAAGTCGACACGTCACTGTTATATCAACTTTTGGCTCGAAATTTTTGTATATTTTAATTTACATGCTGTAGCTAGCTACTTCCTTGCTTCGGAATTTTCTAGTCGCTAATAAGGTGAGATTCTTTCACATAGACCAACAATAAGTTATTTTTTAAGGGGAAGATCTATTTGTGTTGTACGGTATTGTTCTAGGCAGCTAATTATATCTTGCAAGCCATTTCCAGACTTTTGAGAAAACAATGGTTTTTAAACTTAAAGTCTTGGGTGGTGTATAGCAGATTCACAGAAGTAAAAGACTTCTGTGACCTTAAGAGAAAATTGCAGGGTTTCCTTGTAAAACAGAACAGCCAGAAATAGTTTCTCTCTATGTATTTAAGAGACAGGCCTGATAAAGGCTAGAAATGTAAACAAATCGGTCTGTTAAAATAAACATAATTAACACACACACACACACACACACACACACACACACACACACCAAAAAAAAAAAAAAAAAAATCTCTGTAGAAGCAAAAGGGTTCAGAGCCCGAGTCAGGGGCTTATTTATTTTAAGCTGTATTTGAGTCAAGCGATGTAGATCCAATAGGAAGAAACTGTTGATGAACTACTATGTGATAGTTAAAATTAACAGAAGAAAGAAGCAGTAACAAAAATCCTTTGTTTGGCTGTACAATCTAAGAAATGCTACTAAGTGCCTGTCTCATACAAAACCTCCTTGATATCATGGGGCCTACTAAAGATGAGTAAGACATATATCCTACTTTCAGTAACTCATTATTTAACAAACCATGGACACAATGTATTGTGTATGCTATGTATGTATATGACAGAGTATACGTAGTTTTAGTAATAGACTTTGATAAAAGGCAGTAGTGGGGCATGTAAGTTTAGGATTATGAAAGATGTATTGCAACCAGAAAGTCAAAGCTGTGTAGAGAAGTAAAATCTGAGTTGGCCTTGAAAAGTATATTGGCTGGCAAATATGTTGGAGGAGTTTTGTGTCACTGCCATTGAAGTCAGGGGTGACAGAAGTTAGAAAGGTAGATTGAAGCTACAGTGGTGACTTTGAATACGAGACTTAGTGGTTTGAACAGTTACAGAGTAAGGATATTTAAAATATATATATTTCAATGAAGTTTTGGAGTTTTAAAGAAAGAATGTTTAGGGGCGCCTGGGTGGCTCAGTGGGTTGAGCATCCGACTTCGGCTCAGGTCATGATCTCACGGTTTGTGGGTTTGAGCCCCGCGTCGGGCTCTGTGCTGACAGCTAGCTGAGAGCCTTGAGCCTGCTTCACATTCTGTATCTCCCCCTCTGACCCTATCCTGCTCGTGCTGTCTCTCAAAAATAAAAATAAAAAGTGTAAAAAGAAATTTTTTTAAGCAAGAATGTTTAATCACCTAGAGCCTTTAATTTATCCCTTTGGAAATATAGGTCAAAGGAATTGGAAGAACTATATTTTACACACTTAAAAACTTTGGAATGTGAAATCAGAAAAAGTATGGTTCACTGCAGTTACAGAAAATATTTTGAAAAGTGAAATATAATCAAGCATTAGCAAAGTTAGCTAATGCATCAAAGTAAGTGCAAAGTCAGAATTACCCTACTGAGGACAAGATTTTTCTAAGTACTTTACAAGGACCTCATAAGCAATAACAATTCATAAATACACCAGAAGGTGAAAGGGATCTGGAGAATCAGTGGGACAAGTTGATGGGCACCATAGAAGAACAATACCCAGATGGGGGGCAAAGGAGAGAACAGAAACAGTGAATTCCTTGACATTCACCTCTGTTGAGAAAAAGCTGGGCAAGGGTCCCATTCCTACAGAACTGATAAATGCATAGAATATTCTTGGTTACATCAACAGCTTGAATATAGATAAATCACTAGAAAGTGTGATGCTGTCCTTGGATTTTTAAAATACAATTTTCATACAGTTAAACTAGCATAAATTTAAAGTGCACTTATAGTTTGATGAATTTTTAACTAGTTATGCATTCGTGTATGTTCTCATTTGTATCTGGCTTCTTTAACTCAACACACTGTTGACCTGAAAGTTTTGGAGAATAAGATTGTTGACTTGTTGGCTAACCTATGTCACCCATGTATGAAGAGCAATTTCTAGAGGACTGGCAAGCTGCCTTTGAGGTTACCATTTCTTTGTAGGGTTCTTGAAGGGACCCTGAGAAATTCCGCCTGGTAAAACCTATTTCTGGGCTTGGCAAGCCACTGCAATTCAGTGGGAGACTGTCAGGCAAACACAACATGGTTTCTTTTGAAAAGAAATCAATCTGACTGAACTATCAGAGTTCTGCAGAGGAACTAAATAAAACTTGGTTTTTAATTCACTCAAATTTTTAGAATGTTTTTCTGAAAATAAAAATAACTATTGTAGGGGTGCCTGGGTGACTCAGTTGGTTGGGCGCCGGCTTCAGCTCAGGTCATGATCTCACATTGTGTGGGTTTGAGCCCCGTGTCGGGCTGTGTGCTGACGGCTAGCTCAGAGCCTGGAGCCTGCTTCGGATTCTGTGTCTCCCTCTCTCTCTGACCCTCCCCTGCTCGCACTCTCTGTCTCTCAAAAATAAATAAAAGACATTAAAATATTTAAAAAAAAATAAAATAACTATTGTAAAATCAATACATACGTAAGTTTTTCTTTCCAAATATAATTGAAAGATACAAAGGAGGAAACAAAATTCACCTGTAACCTCACTGCTTAAAATAACCACTATTTAACATTTTGGTAGGTAATCTGCTGTGGTGGATGTGTGCACTGATACCTTCTATATCAATAACTCTAAAGTTATAAATCTCTTAGGATTAGATTCCACTCAAAGTGATAGGAAGCCTGAAATAATCATGGTTTAAATAGGGTTGATGTTTGTTGCCCTCTTACATAATGAAGTCTCAGGCTAAATAGTCAGGGCTGATATTACAGGTCCATCATCATTAGAGACCTTATTGCCACTATCTTCAAATGTGGCTTATTCTTTGTGGTCCAGTGTGACTTTATCAGCTAAGGCCATCAAGTCCTTATTTCGAGGAAGGAAGAAGGGGCAAAGAAAGACCTGTGCCTTCCCTTTGTTTGTTTCTCAGAGTTGCACATACTACTTTGATCTATATTTTCAACCAGAATTTACATTGCTACATCTAGTTGCAAGAGAGACTAGCTAGCTAGGAAATAGCCTTGGTTCCAGGTGGCCATAATTCCAGCTGGGATTTGGGTTTCTCCTATGGAAGGACAGAGGGGGATACAGATAATGAGACTATGGTCTCTCACAAGCATTTCCATTTTAAATATGGATATCACTCATTTTGGGCATGTTTATAGTATTGCATTAGGTGGATTTATTCTGCTGTTGAATATTTTGGTTTCCGTCCTCTATCATCTTGCATGATGACAAAGAGAACATATTTTTATTTACTTTTTTTTTTTTGCACTCACCTGATTTTTTTCTTACTGTGAGTAAATTGCTTAAGTAGAATTGCAAGGTCAAGGACTACACATGCACATTTTAAATTTTGATTCAATTCTGCTTTCAGAAGTCCTTTCGTTTTCACCTACCAGGAGTAACTGAGAGTTTCCATTTCCCCACGTCCTCATGATTAGTTTCTTCATGCAAGTGTTTCGACAAACCGTTTCCTCTCTGTAGTTTTAATCTTCACTTCCATTACTTGTAGAAGGTTGACCAACTTTGCATTTGTTTTTGGTGGTTTGTGATTTGGGTATTTTGGGGGCAACTTTTTTTTGCCTGTTTCTGATTTTAACCCATTTTTCTGTTGGAATCTTTGTCCTTTTCTTAGTTATTAGAGTTCTTTATTTATTAAGGATATCAATTCTTGGTTTTATAGTTTTTGCCAGTATATCTTTTTTTGCCTTGTTTTTCACACAAATAAACACATCTATTGTTATTTTCTTCTAGGATCCTGGCTTTAGGATAGCCAAAAGTCCTTTTCCACCCCAAGATTATATCAAATATTTCCCTAAAGTTTTAGACTTTCTCTCTGGTATTCTTTACAAATATTTTAAAAGAAATACTTTATCAGCCACTACACACTGAAAATCAAAATCAAACTACTTCCTCCAGTAAGTGTGAGTCTCCCTATTGCCATTTTTATAGGCTCAGTATCAATTAGTAGAAGAGGCTGCCTCTTCTGTTCTCTCCCAAGGACCCAAATGGTACAGGCAAATGAAAACTCTTTTAATGTTTATTTCTTTTGAGAGAGAGAAGGAGCAGGGGAGGGGCAGAGAGGGGGGAGACAGAATTGCAAGCAGACTCTGCATTGCTCGGCATGGAGCCTGACACAGGACTCAAACTGATGAACTGTGAGATCATGACCTTAACCGAAATCAAGAGTCAGATGCTTAACTGACTGAGCTACCCAGGCATCCCCAAAACTCTTTCCCTGACACATTAACTGGTGTGATTAGTAGAAAACTTTTTTGGTTGAAAAGCCTTTTCTAGACCCCAAAACATTGCCGATTGCCTGAATTTTGTCTAGATATAAATGCATGTCAGGATCCCAGCATGAAGTTCTCAGTAAATGATAGCTGTTTTTATAAACTTCTTCACAAAATCAAAAGCAGTTTGTAAATCCATTTCTTTGAAAATCTAAAGGACTGAAAGGGGCTTTTCCCCTGATCTACCCAGAAGCATATTCATGTAAAGGTTGAGCTAGGCATATTCTTCTCTGTGCGGATATGCACCTTCCCCCTAAACAGAACAGTTTTGTCAGCATTGAAAGTCTGTTCAGTTAGCTAACACCTTTCCCAGTGCCACAAGGAGCTGCCTAGTGACCATGGTATCTGTGCCCTCTTCTTCACAGTTGACTCTGATGTCCACATTTGCCTGGACACTGAATCTTGAACCAATGCATAATCTGTGGTCTAAGTTGGGGGGAGTGCACACATTTTTTTTAAATAATTTATTGTCAACATGGGTAACATACACTGTGTACAGTGCGCTCTTGGTTTTGGGGGTAGATTACTGTGGTTCATCACCTACATACAACACACAGTGCTCATCCCAACATAACATGACTAGAATAAACTCCTAGTTTACTCGTGAACTAATAGTAAACTAATAATGATTCTCCTTGTTAATGGTGATCTTCTTAGCTACTTACTAGTGTAGCATTTTGTTAACCTTTTTCCTTTTTTCTTGCCCATTGTCATTGCTGTAGATTTTCAGCAACTTGTATAAATTCCATTGTCCTTAACTTGCCTCTACTTCTAAATTATTCATCCCATAAATAATACTTGTAATTTCTGTATCTCTCTCTTTTTAAAGGTATCTTTACTTTTATCCACCATAGTCATATGTTGCCTTTTTCTAGCACTTTTATTACTCTTGCTGCTTTTGTTCTTATAGGACATACTGGGTTAATAATGTTCATTAAACACCTGGAAACCAATTGCAAATAAAACAAACATTACAGAACAAAAACAGCTCATAGGCCTGTCATATGATTTTTAATGCGGTTTCTTCTTTTTGATGATGGTGGACCACAGCTTTTGCATGAAGTGTAGATATATCCATAGTATGAAAGATTAGGTTAGAGTAGTACTTATTTTTTTAATTTATTATTATCACTATTTCTACCCTTCTCTTTTATGTTCCATATTCCTTATTTCCTTTCCTATAAATGCTGTTACCTCTTTGCTGTCAACCATTTAAAATGTTGTCTCCAATAGAAACTTCTGTGGTAATTGCTCTATATTCCCAAAGAGAAGAAAAAAAATGTTGGTTCCCCCTCCCCCCCCCCCAAAAAAATCTGGTTGAGATCTGCCTTTAAAAAGACTTCAGGGGGCTCCTGGGTGGCTCATTCGGTTAAGCATCCAACTTCGGCTCAGGCCACAATCTCACAATTTGTAGGTTCAAGCCCCATGTCAGGCTCTGTGCTGACAGCTCAGAGCCCGGAGCCTGCTTCAGATTCTGTGTCTCCCCTCTCTCTTCCCCTCCCCTACTGGTGCTCTCTCTTTTTCTCAAAAATAAACAAACACTAACAAAATTAAAAAAGAACTCAAAAGTGTACAAGAAGTATCTAAAGTAGAAAATGAAGGTTGCAGTATTGTCAATCACCCTCTCCCCTGCAGTAACCACTTTCACCAGTTTGGTATATGTGCTTTTAATCTTTTCTTAAAATTACATATATTTACATAAATGAGGTCATATGTGTTAGTTCTGTGAACGTCTTTACCGTCAACTCTAATTACTTTGTAACACTTTTTAAGTTCTGGTACCGGACACCCACTGATATTTGTTCCCAAGCCCACTCCTGCCTATTTTCTCTCTCTCATCCTTAATATTGACTGCCAACATACCCACCCTTCTTGAACTTTAGTTGGGCTGTTTTCTTTCCGTGACCACTCTCTGCTGCTTTACTCATTTACTGGAGAGTGGAGTCAGAGAAAAGGATAAGCATGAAGGAGCAGCCATTAGCGTCAGTTACCCAGCTGTGTGTGTTATCTAGTCACTCTCCAACCAGAAAGTGGCTTCACTGTGTTTGCCATGCGTGCTGCAGATTTTCTGCTCAAATGGAAAATTATCCCTCTATCCAGCTGTGTCGTCGTCAGCTTGACAGTGAGCATGATTGGCACATTTAACAGCTCTCTTGCAAGATAGAATCAAGATTGAAAGTGAAAGAAAGTGTAAGATTACCAAATAAAATGGAGATGTAATTATAGCAATCTCTGAGTGTTGGAAGGCCTTGCCCAAAATTCTTAGCAGGGGTAAGTTCCAAATTACTTAAATTTGGCTCGGTGGTAACCAGTTTAACTCAGAATGGTGTGATACAAGGTGGAGATTCTCCACAGAGTGTGCTCTCTTTCCCTGCCACACTAAGAATCTTACACATCCCTATTGGGGCATAGAGTATCTCCTGGTGAGCGGTAACTATTGATGGCAACAAATGTATGGATACTCAGGGGTGTTGGTGCAGAGAAAGTTGTAAGAGCTAGGTAAGAAAGATTTAATATTTGTTTATTTTTGAGAGAGAGAGAGAGAGTGAGCAGGAGAGGGGAAGAAGGAGGGAGACAGAGGATCTGAAGCAGGCTCTGCACTTTGAGCACAAAGCCTGATGTGGGACCTGAACCCACAACCCTGAGTTCATGACCTGAACTGAAATCAAAAGTTGACTGCTTACCTGACTGAGCCACCCAGGTGTCCCAGGTCCTTCGTTTTTAAAAGAGGTATTTGGACTAAATGATCATATAAATTGTGTATTGTCTTATATTTTCAGAAAGTGAATTGTAAACAACACAATGGTATAAATATATCCTGATGACAGGTTATATAAAAGCGAGGGTTTGGTCCACCCCGGGAGATGATGGAATGATGAGAAGCAACATTTTTGTGTTAAGAGAGAGGTTAGAAATAATCTAGTTAAGTCTCATTGATCAGGTAAAGAAATTTGAGGCCCAAAGAATTTAGGGATTTGTTTGGACTAATAAATTAGAGGCAAAGTTAGAACTGATACTTTATGCCTAGAACTAATCACAGCCCAGCAATAAAATCTGACTAATTTTCTTTTTTAAGCTAAAAATAAATTTCTGCTTTGGAAAACAGTTTGGTAGTTTCTTATAAACTTAAACATATTTAACCCAACAATGTCACTAGTAAGTATTTACCCAAGAGAAATGAAAGTATATGCCCCTACAAAAACCTATAATGTGAATGTCTCTAACTGCTTTATTCATACTTGGCAAAAACTGGGAACAGCAACCCAAATGTCCATCAGCTTGTGAATGCATAAGCCAATTCTGGTACGTCTATACATTGGAATACTTTGTAGCAATAAAAAGGAATGAACTACTGATAGCAACAAGGATGAATCTCAGAAGCATTATGCTCGTGGTATATGAGATTTCGAGTTGCTCAGCCTCCTTGCCAGCGCTTGTCAGTCTTTAACTTTGACCCTTGAGGTGAGAGTGTTGTGGTATCCTAATGTTTAGCATCTTTTCATTTGAATTCCAAGTTGTAAGAATTATTTTATTTTCTGCATTCAAGTTCTTAATGAGATACACGATTTACAAGTATATTCTAAGTTATCTCACATTTTCTAACGAATGTCTTTTGAAGAACAAAAGTTTTAAGTTTCAATTTAGTTCAATTTATAGATTTTTCTGTTGTGCTTCTTGCTTTCTGTGTCTAATCTAAGAAATTTTTGGCTAACCTAAAGCATAAAGATTTTCCTCCCTTTTACTAGAGTTACCTTGTCCAATAGTCTTTAACTTTGCCGAGTATGACTATTAAACACAATGTTGCTAGTATGACTAAGGAACTGAAATTTAAAATGTATTTTAATTAAATTGTAAAAGCTGATACTCTGGATGGCTGGGTGGCTCAGTCAGTCCTTTGAGCATCCAACTTCAGCTCAGGTCATGATATCACTGTTTGTGAGTTCAAATCTTGTGAGTCCCCTTGTGAGGACTCTCTGCTGACAGTTCAGAGCCTGGAGCCTGCTTCAGATTCTGTTTCCCTCTCTCTCTACACCTCCCCCGTTCATATACTTTATCTCTCTCTCTCTCTCTCTCTCTCTCAAAAATGAATAAATGTTAAAACAAAAATTTTAATAAAAATAAAAGCTGATACTCAATTCACTCATTGAGAAAATTTTAAGTATGTTTGGAAGAACTTGAGTATATGGATCTACTTTTTCAACTGTAAGTTTTATGGAATCCAAATACATATTAAGTATTTCAGATGAAAATTTAGCATCCGAATTGAAGTATGCCACAAGTATAATGTTAACACTAGATTTTAGAGATTCAGTACTGTAATGTAAAAATGTCTCAATATTTTATATCAATTCTATGTTGAAATGAAAATTTAGATATATTGGATTAAATGAAATATAGTACTAAAATTAACTTTACCTGTCCCTTTTACTTTCTTAATTTAGCTACTGGGAAATTAAAAGTTAGGTATGTAGCATATATTATATTTATATTGCATGTACTTCCCAGAAGTTTTTATTGTTTTAGCTCCTACATTAAGTTCTATGATCCATTCCAAATTTAAAGCCTCCTCTAACCTTAATATTTTATGATTTTTATGGAAGCTAAGAGTCTAATGAGCATAAGCAAGGCTGGGAAAAATAATTTTTTTAAATATGTAGATTTTATCATTAGGAAATACATTTTTTTTAATACGCTAGGATACAACTTCCCACGTTATAGAAATGACAGTGTCAGCAGTCTTAATTAACTAATTAAATGCTCTTTCTTTGTGGTCTATCCCAAGCTGTCTACCTTAGAAATAAGCTAGCAGAGGTTAGTGGTACAACAGGAAAGCAATAGTGAGGGAGACGTTAGGAAATAGGACTGGAAAAAATTATAGTCACTTTATTTCTAAGATTCTTAAGGTTTTTTCCTATCCAACTATCCAATGCATATTAAATATGTTGCTCTTAGCATAGTACACTATCCTAGGTTTCCTACTAGTATATTAGTGGAATGATTTAAGAGAAAGCATTTAGAACTTCTGCTAGTTTGAGTGCAGATTCAGTCTGTTACTAACTGTGTGATTTGGACCTTGACAGCCAAGTTAGTATCAGTAGTATTTATTCAGTTTTTGGGAAAGAGCTAATTAAATACTGGATAGAAAATATTTGTCAATTAATTCTTATTATTTGTGAAGGTAATTCAGACAATGAAATTTCCAGTTGCTAGTCCTAAGTTATGGACTAATTTTATTTTTAGAATTCCTTTTCAAGTGTCAGCATTAATGTGTATTTTTATGAATATGTATGTCTTATAAATATAGCTATCATATTAATATAACATTTCTGGTAATTAGATAATGATCAACATCATTTGAAAAACTTATTGTAAAATTATAAAGCTTTGCCGCATCTTGTTAGAGAAGTGTTTTTACAAACTCGTAAGACTAGGAAGCATCAAGGAGTACACTGAAGGTACTGACATAATCTCAAAATTTTAGGCTAAAAATCTGGGAGTTCTCTTTGTTTCTTTCCTATCCCCCTGCCCAAGGCCATATCTTGTACCATGAGACTTTTGTCGTAAGGAAAACAGCACTACAGATTTTGACAATGGTAGGAAAGGTATAATTACATGATTCTGATGTCTGCGGAAGTGTCTGGTAACAATACAGAAAAGACACCTTCACAGTTGTTACTAATATTAAATAGATGTTAATAGTTTGCCGTTTTTTTAAAACCACATCTCCTGCTCCCCTTTCCCCCCTTTTTAAAGACATAGTTATATCTAAGGTTAAAATCACCAACCTTTGCTTTTCCTCTGTTTTCCTAGGTTACTACTTTCCTCAAGCTGATGTGCATCATACCTGTACATGCCTTTAAAAGCTTAGTATATGTTATTCGATATTATTAACTTAGTATTATTATCGATATAGTATATAGTATTTGATATTACTAGGTATTGCCAAATTCTTGAGAGTTATACCAATTTGTACTCCAGTTTTACTATATTCTCTTCGGTACTTAGCATCATTAACCCATTTGCTAATTATCATCGTATCTTGCATTTCCCTGATTCTAGTGATTTTTGAGCTTTTTGTATCTACATTTATCGCCTACCCTTGTTTCCTCATATCTGTTGGGTTTTTTAATCTTTATTGTTGATTTGTATTAGTTTTTTATACTGAATAGTAGGTTACTAATTTAAAAAGCAGGTTTTATACTAATTTAAAAAGTTGCTAGTAACTTTACTAGTGCTTTTTTATTTGTAAATAATTAACGTGCATTGGAAATACATTAACATGTATTGGAAATATCCTTTCCCAATCTCTGGCTTGTGTTTTCACTCTGTTAATGGTGTTCTTTGAAGATTTTCATTTTATTTTATTTTATTAATTTTTTAATGTCGATTTATTTTTGATCGAGAGCAAGAGAGAGCGAGGGAGAGAGGGAGCAGGGGAGAGGCCGAGAGAGATGGAGACAGAGAAACCAAAGCAGGCTCCAGGCTCCAAGCTGTCGGCACAGAGTCCAATGCAGGACTCGAATTCATGAACCATGAGATTATGACCTGAGCCAAAATCAGACATTCACCCGGCTGAGCCACCCAGGTGCCCTGAAGATTTTCATTTTAAAGTACTGTAGTCAGATTTCTTAATCCTTCTCTTATGATTTGTACTTTTTTCTCTAAAGAAATTCTCTACTACCTTAGGGTAATAAAGAACTTATCTTCTTTTTATTTTTCACTAAAAGTTTTAACTTTTTTGCCTTTGTATCTTAAGTATTTAAGTCATTTGGAATTAATTTTTGTATATGGTATGAAGCTAAATTTTTGCAAATGGGTTGCACATTTCCCTAGCATTATGTATTGGATGTGCTACATTTATCATATGGCAAGCCCCTGGATAAGTGTCTCTGTTTTCTGGACTGTTCATTTCTATTTCATTGGTCCATTAACTATCACAATACAACATCCTACTGTTAATACAGTATAGTTAAATTGTAATAATCAGAAAATTTAAGTCTTCTTTACTAATCATTGGTTTTTAGTATTTTCCTAGGTAGCCTTAGCCCTTGACTCTTTGAGATGATTCTTAAACTCTATAAAAAAGTAGATTTGTGAGAATTGCTATTTTTGCAACAGTTTATTTTCCTTTCCAATTAATATTATCTCTGAGGAGGGTTTTATAAAATTGTTTGGTAAAGATTTTACACTTTTTTACTTATAGGTGCATTTAAATTTTTGCCATATAAATGGTATTCTAATTTTTAATTCTTATTACTTTTTGCCAATTGTTTATTGCTGGCATATAATAACTCAGTTCATTTCAATACATTGATTTTTGTATCGAACAACCTTGATGAACTCTCTCATTAACTGTAGTTGTTTGTTTTCAAAGTGTCTTCTAGTTGTATTAACTGGGAACAGTAACTTTTTGTCTCTCCATTTCTAAGCATCTTTTTTAGTTTTCTTATCTTATTACATTATATAGCATTTCCAGGTATAATGTTGAATTTAAGCAGTCATAGTGAGTATCCTTGTTTTGTTCTTGACTGTAAGGGAATAGTTTCACGTATTCCATAATTAACTATGATGTAGGATTTGGTTATGAACCTTTATCAAATTAAAGAAATACCCTTCCATTTATAGTTTGCCAGGAGTTTTTGCCTAGAGTCAATGTTATGTTTTTCAAATACATTTTCTGATTCTGTTGAGATTTGTTTTTTCCTGCACTCATTTATGTGTGAATTATACTAATAGGTTTTCTAATGTTGTACTAGGAAGCAAAACCATTACACAAAAATGAGTTGGCTAAAAATATTTTTTTTTAATGTTGTATTTGAATCAGAAACAACCAAACTCACTTCTTTATTTCACTGCCAGGGAGAAAAGCAAACTAAACTGGTTTTCTCTTTGCTCATAGATCTCCACAGTGGATATATGACTTAGTTAAACAGACAAAGGAGGAAAAGGAGATAATGGGTGATATCATTTATAATGTATTTCACTAACACAATTGCCTATAAAAAGCAGTTCCTTTGTGGTGCTGTGCAATTGTCACAAACAATATTAAGGAGCTTTTGGCATTAACTCATTAGCCAGCTAACTAATTTTCTTTGTTCGCAACTAGATAATAAATTTAGTCTGTGTTCTTATTAATTCACAGTGATGTGGAGGGCACATCATCTCTGCCCTCCAGAAAAAAAATTTGTTTTTTTAAATCTCTGATAATTCCTTTTTCTCTGTGCTACATGGAATGCCATGGTTGTTAAGTGTACTCTTTCTGGATCTCACTGTCCTGGTACAGCTCTTACAACTTTGGGACCATGTGCAAATTTCATAATCTCTGTGTCTCATTTTCTTCATTTGTAAGATAGGGATAAACTTCCTACCTCATAACATTCTTGGGGGGATTAAAGAAGTTAAATGTAAACTTCTTACAGAGTGCCTTATACTTCATAAACATCATATCTTAAACAAGACTAGGAAGTAGGAGAACATATATGATATTATGGTCCATGGTTCTTTCTGCACAAGACAGCCAGTTCTCTAAAATTCAATTTGCTGTGACCAAATTGCCAGGTGTACCAAGTGTACTAATTTGTTAAAATCTCTCATTTTGTTTTATGAAGTTTACAGTAATTCATACTGCTTTTGGAGATTTGTTTGGGGTTAAGTCATTTTGTCTTCATAGCAGCTTTTTAGTTTTAGAACTGCTGAAACCTGAGGTCATGATGTGAGTCTTTTTAGTAATAGATGTAATATTCAGAAACACATATTTCACAATCAGGAGTTTGAAACCCCCAAAGAGCTATGTACCTCAGTGAAAGGAGGACTAGAAAAGTAATATTTACTTGCTCAAGAAGTCAATAAGGAAGATGGTCACTGCAAGGATCTTGAGCCATTGGTTTCAGAGTATTGAAAGTCTGATTTATAAGCTCCTTCATATAGTTACAGAGATTCGAGCTGAGAAATCAACATAAAAATTGATCTCAGGATGGTGATATTTCTTGGGACATGCCCCAACCCACTCTGCATAGAATGCCCATAGATAATAGCTCCACCAACGATGGTCTTCCAAAACACTGAGATCCACTGTGAGACTCAGCAGATAAAACAAGATTCCCAAGAACTTCAGGCAATTGTATAGTCTGATGGAGAGTCTAAAATTAATATGTTAAAGTGATTAAAGACATATGGAAATATCAAACCTATTGAAAGGAAGAAAATGCTGTTTTTAAAGATAGATTTACTTAATTATTTTTCAACTTTTTAAAAATGTTTATTCATTTTTGAGAGAGAAGGAAACAGGACGCAAGCAAGGGAGAGGCAGAGAGAGGGAGAGACACACAGAATCTGAAGCTGGAGCCGGCTCCATGCTTTCAGTTGTCAGCACAGAGCCCAATGCAGGGATCGAACCCATGAACTGCAAGATCATGACCGGAGCCAAAGTTGAACACTTAACCAACTGACCCACCCAGGTGCCCCTTTAAAAAAAAAATTTTAATGTTTACTTATTTTTGAGAAAGAGAAAGAGAGTGTTATTTATTTTTAAGTGATCTCTGCCCCCAACGTGGGGCTTGAACTCACAACCCTAAGACAAGAGTTGCATGCTGGACTGAGTGAACCAGCTAAATGCCCCCAAGATGCTATTTTTTTTTTTTTAAGAAACAGAACTTCTACAAATGAAAAATAGACACTGAAAAGAAAATTTGAATAGGTGAGTTAAATAGCAGATTTGACCTCACTAAAGAAAGAACTAGTAAACCTAAGATACAGCTGAGGAAAGTATCCAGACTGCACAGAGCTAAAAAAGCAAAATATAAAAGGATAATTTAGTCACAGAGATGGAGAGTAAAATGAAACATTGCAACATACAGTTAATAGGCATTTCACTAGTAGAAACTAGAAAGAATGGGAAAGAGACAATATTTGAAATGATAATAGTTGGCAGGTTTTTTTCACAGTCGTGAAAGACAAGTCCTCATTTGTTAGAAACAAATCAAAAAAAAAAGTTATACCTATGTACATTTTAATAAAAGATCAGAACACCAATGGCAAAGAAAAGAATTAAATTGCAATCTGTAATGAATCACCAGGTAGACTGGTAGCAGATTTCTCATCAGCAATAATAGATGCCAGTAGACAGTTGGATTAATGTCTTTAGTCTGAGGCAATTTGCCCCCCTGTAATTCTGCTTCCATCACTGTTAAGGAAAGTAAAGCTAAAATTAAGAGATTTCCAGACCAGTAGTGATGAAGAGTTTATTTACCTTTTGAACACCATCACTGAAGGTGGTTTCTTAAAGGATATATTTCAGGAAGAGGGAAGTTGAACCCAAAAGGAAAAAATGGGATAGAAGAAGGATTGGTGAGCAAAGATTGGTTAAGCTGTTAGTAAATAATAATTATTAGCTGTGAGAAATAGTGTTAAATAATTTATTGACTCTACAGTACTATTGTTAAGACCTTTCTTTTATTTACATAGCATTGAGGGGAAGAAAAACACAATGAGAATTAAACCATGACACAGTGCTTGAATGATGGCATTGATCATTACATTACATTACATTAATCTGTTACTTAAGTTCCCTTTCCTTTGACATTTCTTCTGTCTTGTCAAAGGAATTTGGCAGTTTCCTTCATGTGAATTGCTTTGAATGTGATAGGGAATCCTTTTGTGCATACAGTATCTTGGTTACAAAACATAGCAAAGCTTCATTAAGTTGTGGATGGCTTCACTAGTAGAAAAAAATCAGTGAATAACTAAAATGTAATATATCAAGAAATAATATAACCATATTAATGAGAAATATAGAGGTAACTCGATGAAATAGCTAGAAAAGTAAAACATAGTTGCCTTTCAGAATGGGACTGTGAGATTTTTTTTTTTTTTTAGCTTGTAAAACTATCTGATTCATTTTTAAGTGTGAATGTTGAAATTTCTGTTTAAAAACACATGAGACAACGATTTACCAAAGGAGGAATTGGTATAGCTATATTATTTAGAAATAAATCTAGGAATAGATTCTAAGAATGAGCATTATACAATGATAAACCATTCACTAATAATAATACTGACTCTTATATACCTAGCAGTGACGCCTCAAGATATATAAAGCAAAATTTGACAGAATTCAAAGAGAAACTGTCAAGTTTTTCCCTCCTAAGACTGAAGAAAGTAGGGGTAAAGGATATTTAAGATAATGATCATAATCTACTCTATATACACAATTGGATTATGTATTTTCAGTTTTCGTGCACACTGATCATTTGCAAAAAATCAACTGTTTACAGTCCAGAGAGAGCAACAAAGCAAGTTTCAAAAAAAATCCAAGAATTAGTGTACAAATTCTATGCTCTAACCATAATAAAATTAGAAGTCAGTAAGTAAAAGATAATCATTATATATTTGGATAGTAAACCAAAAACACACACACTTCTAAGTAGTTTGTAGCTCAGAAAAGAAATCACAATGGAAATTACATGTATAAATTCATAGAAGGAAAAACACTGCATTGTTCCTGGCTTGAGAAGTATTACTGTATAATAAACATGGTAACATTTAAAAAATTCATATATAGATTGAAGTAGCCTCCATTGACATCCTTGGAGAACATGAGTCTTTAGAAGTCTAGTCATTCTAATTTACTTGAAAATATTGCAAAGTATTAATGTTACAGCATAGGGATTAAAAAGGAAATACAAGACCAATGAACAAAGTAGAGGCTTCAAAAATATAACCTATTACAGAACTTGGAGGTGTAAGTTACAAACCAAAAATAACTTAACGGTGAAAGGAATCACCTTTAATGAATTTTGCTAAGGCACTGAGGAAAATGGACTTATGTTTTTGTCCCTGTTGTGGATAAGAGATCAATTTAGCACTATTTACAAAAACAGTATTTTAGAGATCACTTAGGTTTGTCACCATAATAGCTATTCTCCTGAAATGTGTCAATATCAGAAGGAAAGAGGCAAAGGCAGAATAAGGAAAGTTGTTAAACCTATCCATGTTGAGTAGTGGGAGTTTATTATACTAGTTTTATTACTTGTATACTTGGGATTTTCCATAATAACTTTTTTAATGAAAGTAAAAGAATGGGAAAGATAGGTAGTGTGTGTATAACAGATACAATTTTTACCCAGAAATATAAACAATTTTTATATATGTTGAGTATGTATAAGTTCTATAACCACATTCTCTTTTATTCAGTGGGGAAAAAAGAGATCAACAGGCAGACAAGGAAATACTGATAATAAATCGTTACACAGAAAAACCTGCAGCTTTGGTATTAGAAATAAAAATAACATGAAAGCATTTGTGTGTATTTATTAAGCTAGAAAAAAAATTGTTAACTCCTTATGTTGGCTAGAATATTCACCTCTGTACTCTGCAGTGACTGTATCTAACTAGAGGGAAAACTAGCAATAGACGGTATTTATAATATTGTTCACTCACTTTACCTGCTCTTCTGGGATACACAAGTATCTAAGACATTAGTGAATGCTACTATAGAATAGAATTTCTTCTCTAAAACGCTATCAAGTTAAGTGGCCCTCTTAGTTGGACGGCCTTTTTCAGCCCCTTAGTGGTTCTTTAACTAGCAGTAAACACATCCTATGGGTCCGGCACTGTTTCCATTCATTTAGACCTCACAACTTCAGGAGGGTAGCATCTATAACTGCATCCTAGAGGTAGTAGGATTCAGTCTTTGAAAAATAAAGTGATTTTCCCCAAATCACACATTAATAATGAGTTCCAGCCAGATCTGAGCCCAGGCAGTCTTATTTCAGACCCCCTGCTTTAAATCATTTCTCCAAACTCCCTCTCAGAATTAAAACCTTGTATCAAGTAGTTGACTCTCCTTTTGAGGGCCATGTAATTGCTTTAGATCGCTACTACTAACATTCAGCTTCATTTTAGTATAGCTTCTGGATGGTTTTGACCATAATGCTGATGGGAATAAGCAGTGAAACACATTTTCAGATATATAACTGATGACATTGTAAATAGGTACAGCCTTTTTTGGAAAGCATTTTGGCAGCATATTTCAAGAGCCATAAAATGTTCACATTTTTTGACCTAGTTAATGCCACTTCTGGGAATCCTCTAAAGAAATAGCCTAATATGGAAAAAGCCGTAAGCACTAAAGTGATCGCCACAGCCATGTTTGTAATAGAGCAACTGGAAGCAACCCTGAATGTTCATCAGTAAAGGAATGATTAAACACACCATGGTATATTTACTTAGGCAGCCAATAAAAATGATGTGGGATACACCACAAAGAAAACACAGTCATCTTGAGTTCTCAAAGTAGCACATGGTGGTATGTGTACTAAAATTACATTCTTTACAAACACGAAAAAAAAAAGATGGAATAGAAAAGAGATTGCGGGTAATATTTTTTCTTTCTTCTGTTTTTCAAGCTTTTTGTAATACAAATGTATTCCTAATCTTAAGATTTAAATCACATGATTACCTAATGTTTTTGTATATTCGTCTCCTAACCCTCACTAGATAATAACAACTGCTTGATTATAAGCTGTGTGGTGGTTGCAGACAGCATGTTAAAAAAAACATGCAGAGCATCGCTAGAGGCCGGCAGACTTCAAGAACCTTTGCAGGTGCCTCACTTACTGGCTGTGTGAACCTCGGTGGTCTCTGTCTCAGCTGACTCATTTGACCCATGAAGTGAGCAGTGCTTTTTGTGAAGCATGAGTGGGATCTTTGGAGTTAGGGGACCTGCTGTGTGTGTCTTTGGCTCTTAGACAAGTGGCTCAAACTTTGTAAAGCTCAATTTCCTCATCCATGAAAATAGAGCTAGTGAGATTAAGGTCAGGCACTCCTTTGGTAGCTGCTCTGGAAATGTTCCTTCCATTCAGTGATGGCCCTTATAAAGTGTTTCTCACATTTCTCTTTGCATGACAAGAGCAGATATAAAGACTTTTAGCTCACTTCTTTTGCCTGAAATCTTTTGAGCAGCACCTTTTACATATCAATCTTCTAGAGTAACTTATCTGTAATTCAGAGTTAAGGATGAAGGAAGAAAAGATCTTGTAATTCAGTATGGCCAGCAAAATTTTCAGTTTTGTTTTAATCCTTTTCTGATTATAAAAATGTAGTAAGTGGCCATTGTTGAACATTTGAAAAACATGGGAAGTTGGAAGAAGAAAACTATGCCATAATCTTCCCACTGAGAAGTAACCATTATACAATTGTATTTTATTTCTTCTTAATTTCTTCTGGATATCTGATTTTATTTTTAAAGGAGAACTAAAGGAAAGCTCTTATTAGATTGTATGTTTGAGGCAAGTTTATAATGTTTTCTGTTTGCTTTGAGGTAGTTTACCTTTTTGTTTTTGAATGTTTATTCATTTTTGAGAGAGAAGGAGATAGCATGAGTGGGGGAGGGATAGAGAGGGAGACACAGAATCTGAAGCTGACTCCAGGCTCTGAGCTGTCAGCACAGAGCCTGATGTGGGGCTCGAACCCACAAACCACAAGATCATAACCTGAGCTGAAATCAGACACTCAACTGATTGAGCTACCCACATGCCCCAAGATAGTTTACCTTTAATAAGTAATTCTTATACAGAGATAAAGACCAGGCTAGCAATAGGGAACCAGATGGAGGATGGGATAGGGATAGTTCTGTCTTAATTAGTAGGACTAATTTTTCTATAATTCTGATACCTGTCAAAGAATGAACTTATGTAAAGTACAATTACCCAAATCATACTTCCTGGACTTCTTAAGGACAATTACAATTTTAAATAATTTGTGATATTTTCATTGCAGGTTACCTTGTACCATTTCAGACCTTGAGTTGTGAAGTTTGGTCTGGAAAATATAATCACCAGACATAAACTTGGAATAAAAAAAAGCTTGCAGAATAACCACAATTTCTTGGCTCTTGTCCTTATCATTTTTAGAACATGCAGTTTTAAAAAATCATCAGTCCCTGTAAGATCCTCTGGAGAAAAGGAGGAAATTTATCCAGTGACGGAACCAACAGAGCAGCAAATACCTAGAAAGGCAGCTTGAGCTACTGTGTCTGTATGGGGGCCGGCATTAATGCCACATTACCCTGACTTGTGTTAAACTTGTACTGAAATCAGAAAGGGAGAATGTTACTTGTTGAGGGAGGGATTAAGAACATTGATCCCTCCATTTTCTGAGCTTTGCTGTTCAAGGGAGGCTTCTAAGGAATGACTTGAAAAGCGGGGGAAAAGGTGTTTTCCCTCCTTCATATCTTTTCTTCACAGCAGCAGTAGAATTATGAAAGGTGACAGGGTACATCCTGGATAAATAATTTTCAGTGTGGCATATCTGTCATCCCCACTACATCAAGGAGGACATGAGAAATGTTTGAGGTCAGTGTATTGTCTTGCCTCATCACTCTCCTTGGAATATGCCACTGTGGCTTGTGCCCTTTTGACTTCTGAGGTCTGCTGCTATAGGGAAGAGACTGTAGATTGGTTGGGAGTAGATGTCCCTCACTCCTGCTTTAGAATCTGCACATCAGGAAAGTCCTTTGTCCTTTTGAGTCCTTTCTTCTGACAAGGAAGGGCCACAACTCCTTACTGATACTTGCTTGTTAACCCTTCCCAATCATTTTCTCTTTGAGGAAAATCACTTATTTGCAGGAAACCTAACCTATAGCACTGTTTGAGAATCCAACTTAGAATTTAATGGACTTCCACAGCGTTAGGCAGTACTTAGGTGTGATGGGATAGTGGGGGTTTGAAAATGTTGTGTGGGAGTGGGATAGAGAACTATAGCCTGCAACCTTCTACTTGGAATAACTTTCATCTCTCCAAAACTGTGCTTGCCTGAGATACAACTTAGTACCCTGTGACAAATGATAACCTGAGATTTTTGAGCTGCTGAGGGAAGTGGTACCCAGAGCTGTAAAAGGGAGGAAGCTGCATAGAAAGTTAGCTAAATCTACGTGCTGTTCTTATGAGATGATCAGCTCTACTTAGTTCACTGTATCGCTTTTTAGATTTTTTAGTAACTGATTATTGATCAAAGTGATTAAATTTCTTTTCAGTATTGCCTGTCGGGGCACCCAACCTTACCATGCAACGTGCTCAAATTCAAGTCAACTACCATTATGTTGGACTGTGGACTGGATATGACTTCCACTCTCAATTTCCTTCCTTTGCCACTTGTTCAAAGGTATGTGCTGCTGCATTTGAGACAAAATGAGCTTTCGTTTGCTGAAAAATGGTACCGATTAGCATAAAGATTACCAGTACTTTGTGTGTTGTCCTTAGCTTACTTTGTTCCCTAAAAATGTTCTTCATCAGAAACATTTCCTTTGGCTGGGTTGATGGAAAGTGTTGTATTGATTTATTGATTGACTTCTTTATTATAACTTCTGAGCTTCTGTAAAATGTTCCTGCAACTGCTCCCTGCAAGTGAGGTCATGTATATTTCATCTTTCTTGCTAATTCATAGAAGAGCTGATAAATGGTCAGATGATGAGCCTAAGAACTGAATTTTAGAACCATTGAACTGCCTTTGCAGCAACTTGACATCACAGAGCCTGACATTTCTTTTTGATAGGTATCGATGCATTATATTCATAATAGTCAGCTGTAGTTATCATAGAATCATACGTGAAACCAGAGTCCTTATCTTAAAGCAGATTTCCCAAGCCTGTGGTCACCACTGTTTACTCTTACTAATACTTTGTCATGAAAATCGGTTTCCCAGTTTGCTTTTATTTGGAAGCAGCAATTTATAAGAGAAGTGGGTAACTTACAGAAGCAAATATACTCCCAGTAACAAAAAGTGATACCACATAGGAGAGACAGAAAAGCTATCTTAAACAGATTTAAGAGCTTAAAAGCATAGCAACCCAAGTAAACCATCTACTCTACCTCATTTCTGAAGACATCACTGTACACAATGATTACTCATAATGATAACCTCCTGAACCATCTAGAAAAAGTATAAAATCAGTCTTTGGGTTTTGTTTTTTGTTTTTGGGATTTTTTTTTTTTGAGATAAGGGATACCAGTTAGGTGAAGGGGACAGAGATAACTCCTGATTACATTTTGTGTAAAGCTGATAAAATTTAGTTAGAATCATACCCAAAACTTAGAAATACATTTACAATACAAATATTATCTATCTATATATTTACAACTGTTTCAGAAACTGTAGGAATCACATATATTTCTGTACAAAAATGACTGACAGGTTATTTCATACTAAAATAGCCTAATATTATTGTCTGTTTATCCCCCAAACATTACAGTGTCCATTTGTTTGTTGTTTATTAAGAATCGGCACTGGACTGGAGTGGGGGATACAGATATGAACAAGACAACTTTCCTTTCCTCGTGGAGCTTACATTCTGTTGGGGAGAAAGTATTCCACAGTTGAAAATTTCATTATACTTGTGTTAACAGAACAACTATATACTTGGGATAATTACTAAAAGAATATAAGGTACTATGAGAGTTTCCAAGAGGTGGCCTATATATGCTGCGAAGTCATGAATTATCTAGGTGCTTCAGTCCTGAATTGGGCAGACAGTTTTAGCTACATATTTTCCCTTTCCTGTTCATTTTTGTCTTCACCTAATTCTGCATTCTCACAGCCCTGGCTCAGCGTTGGAATCCAAGTCTACTCTCTCTTCCCCTTTGTCATTGTTCTTCTCTCAGAGGGAAGTCATACTAGAGGGATGATTGGCAACCCAAATATAGTTCCTTATGAAAAGTGCTTTCTGTTGCTCAGGCCATAAACTTTGGAGATACACTTGGCCAAAATAGTATCGCCAGTCCCTCCATAGCCCTTTGTCCTGCTTAATTTTTCTTCATAGCACTTGTCCTTACATTATATATACATATTTAGTTTATATATTATTTTTCTTTTCTACTAAAAGTTTTTTAAGGGCAGGGATCTTTTTGTTCGTCACTGAATCCCCTTTGCCTAAAATAGTTCTTGGCACATAGTAGCCACTCAGTATAAGAGCTGTCCTATGAATGAATCTTCTCTGGATTCTGCCCTTCTTGAAGAGTGATTTCAGTATTCATTATAATCTTTCCTTTATCTTGAACCCTCCCATCTTGATTCAGTTCTTCCCATTTAATTATGCTCAATTACTTCTAACCTAATATTTTTTAAAACTTTTTTTAACCTTCTCTCAATTCCACTTTCCATTTCAGCATTACTAACTCCTTTCCAGTCTATGTGCCCACACCGCCTACCAGAACACCTCTCACTAGAGTCACAAATGACTTCACGTTTGTCAGTTCTTGGCCATTCATCATCATTCTCCATAATGCATTCCTGGTTCTCCTCTTCTCTAACTCTTCCTCTTCTATCTACTTTGGAGATTCATCTTTCTCTGAAAGTCACATATCAGAATTCTTCAATACCCAGTGCTTGGCCATCAGAGTATCCACCAAGGGAATTTCCTAAATGCTCAGGGCTTTGATGCCATCTAAATAATAACCTACAAATTTGTGTCTTACTTAGTAATCCTCTTCTGTGCTCCAGATTCATATACCCAGAAGGCCTACTGAGTTTCTCTCCTTGGATATAGCTTTGTAGGTACTTCAAAATTCAGCATGCCAAAACTCAGTTCATGAATAGACTTGGTTCTTCTGGGAGAAGACCCTCCCAGACCTGGTTTTCCTTCACTGTACCCTGTCTTAATGACTGATAGGTTGTTCTGAAAGCTAGAAAACTGAGAGTTAACTTAGATATGCCACTATTTCTCATTCCCCATATCCAGTCTTTCATGAAGCTTTGTTATTTTTATCTTCTCAAACACTTCCGAATCCAGTGACTTCTCTCTAAGTCCTGCTGCAGGTATATTCATATTTTACAGGCATTCCTGCCAAGGCCTCCTCATCAGTTTCTTCAGTTCTTATCTTGTCCTTGTCTGAATCCAGAGCCATTTTTTCATTTTGAAATCACTTCAGATTTACAGAAAAGTTGCAAGAATAGTACAAACATTACCCTTGTTAACATTTTATCACATGTACTTTTATCATTTTCTGTTTATACATATGCATACAACTTTTTCTGACCCATTTGAAAGATATAGAGAGGATGCTCCTTTACCACCTAAATACTTGAGGCCTATTTTCTAAGAAAAAGGAAATTATTTTAGATAACCACATTACAATAATCAAAATCAGGAAACTCACACTGGCATTATGTTAGTATCTAAGCTGTATACCTTTTTCATATTTCCCAAGTTACACCAATTCATATTTTAGTATAATGCCTTTTATAGCAAAAAAGAAGAATAACAGTTGTGTTCCAGGATCCAGTGCAGATCACACATTTCATTTAGTTGTTTTGTCTTCAGTCTCTATTAATTTGGAAGAGTTTCACAGTCTATCTTTATGAACTTGCCATTTTAGGGGAGAATGGGCTAATTATTTTATGTAATGGCTTTCAGTTTGGATTAGTCTGATACCTCTGCAGGATTAGGTTGGGATTATTTTGATAGAAATACCACAGAAATGGTGGTATATATTATCAGAATGCACATGACGTTAATTTTCTTCAGAATCATCTTGTAGAAATAAACATCTCATCTTGTCTGTAAACATCTAATCTTGTCTCTCACCTGTTTAAAACCTTTCACTGGTTTTTATTTCTCTTAGGATAAATACCAGGTTCTTCTTAACATATTATGATTTATGCCTACCCCTCTAGTATCTCACTTTTTATTTCCTTTTAGTTTCAAAAAAACCATATTTCTTGCCTGGGAGCCGTCACACTCATTTTTCTGTCGGCCACAAAGGCTCTTCTCCCCCTGCCTCATCCTGCCTTTCCTTAGCCTACATTACAGGAGCTCATGTTTCCGATCAATTATGACTTCAACTTCTTTATAAGAAGCATGTAAAGATGGCATTCTGGTTGGATGAGGGGGACAAAGTATGAGGGCCTCTTCAGGAAGTTTCATTTCAATAACCTTTATGTAAGATGTCCATGCCAAAGGCTGATGAGAATGACTAGAGGAAAATATGGGCCTTTCTCTGTTCCCTCCAAACCCTGTCCTTTGGTCCAGTTTCCCTTGAATGTAGGACTGTCCATATCTCAACTCAATCTTCATAGACCCACACAAGTCTTTTATGCTGCCTAGCCCAGTCCCTCTTTCGGGAACTTTGTACTATCCTGCATCATCATTTTTAAAATCTTCTTCTCTATTTATGTGATCACTTCTAATGTCTGTCTTCCCTGTTTCCTTGAGGACAGGTATGTTTTGTTCACTGTCATTACACCAGCATGTCTGACACATTAAATAAAGATTCATTAATGAATGAATCAAGATAAACAATTCTCCTACAGTACTGCACCAGATGTTGAAGTTCTTCCCTCCATGTTCCCTCTTTATGGAAGCGCTTCCTCCATCCTCACCTTCTGGCTCCTATTCCCAGCTCTCCCGCAACACCGCACGCTGTCAGAGCGGCCTTCCTGTGCGAACCTGTAACATGTCTGCTTACCCCATCATGCTTTTATTTTATTCTGCTGTAATTGCTGTTTACCATCTCCCTTTACTAAAGTGCATACTCCTACAACTCCAGGTTTATTTTGTACTGTCATTATATCAGAGTACATTGTTATGTGCTGTTGTATCCATGCACTTTATATACTTATCTCAGAGTAAGCTTTAATTAAATATTTTTTGAATGAATGAATGTAGTCATGCCTCAACATTATTTTCTGATTATAAAAGTAATACATTTCAAAATAGGAATTTGGAAAAATGAAAAGTATAAAGAGAAAATGAATTGCATATCATGTTCATTCTACCTTTTGCTATTTTATTAGGTGACAGATTACTTTTAAATGCCTTAGGTTATTTATTTATGGGAATATTTTACCTAATTTTTATATATTTTTTTACTTTTAAAATTGTTTTTTTTTTAATGTAACACAATTTATGTTTTTAACATATGCAATTATTTTCCGTCATTTACAATAGAGTAGTTACAATGACACTCCAAACAGAAGCAAAGTAAAAAGTCAAAACCCCCAGTTCTATTTCATGTAATTAGACTTATACAGAAATTAGAAGGTTAAGTACCAACTAGTTAATCACCTAATTGCACAGCTATCTGAAGTGGCAATCGTTATATAGAAGCTTATCTATGATACATTCAAGATACATGATACAATTTATTACTTGCCCATAAGCTAAAACTCAGCCTGCTTAATACCTTTCCTTAAATTCTACCTCTGTACTACAGTATACTTGAGGTCCATGCAAAAAAAGTAGCTACCTTTTATATAGGAAATGGATGATTAAGTCTTTGGTGCTGTAAAAGCAACTTCATTTAAACATAACCATCCCCACCACCAAAAAAAGAAGAGGGGGAACAAAAAAAAAAGGAAAGAAAATAATAAGGGAAAAACCTAAGACACACTCCCTAGGGGAAAAAAAAAAACCAGCATGTAATTTCTGTCCTTGACGGAATGTATTGAATAAGCAAACACCACCAACAAGCAATTTTTTTATATTTTTAAAAAAATGTTTATGTATTTATTTCGAGAGAGAGAATGGGAGGGGGAGGGTAGAAAGAGAAGGAGAATCCCAGGCACTCTCTGTTCTGCCAGCACAGGGCCCAACATGGGACCTGAACCCACAAGCATGACACGAGGCAAAATCAAGAGTCAGACACTTAACCGACTGAGCCACCCAGACACCCTGGGAATATTTTACTTAGTTGAAAAAAAAAAACATAGGTGAAGGGTATTAAGAGGTACAGACCTCCACTTATTAAGTAAATAAGTCACAGAGATGAAAAGTACAGCATAAGGAATATAATCATTAATATTATAATAACGTATGGTAGTCTGGTGATTACAGTTCTCATGGTGAGCATTAGTAATGTATAGAACTGTCGGATCAATATATTATACACCTAAATCTAATATACTGCTGTAAGTCAACTATCCTTCAGTTATGTAAAATGCTAAAAAAGGAGATTTTGTATACATACATTTTTCCTTAAATATAATATTTTTAATGTCATTCTTTTCTAAGAAATTCTTAAATTGGAGATGCAAAGATGTGTTAAATCTATAATCACAATTTAATATCTTTACCTCATATTTTATTAAAGTAGATTTCTGTGGAGACACTTTTTTCTCCTTGTTTTAAAAAACATAGACAGTCAGGGATACCTGCGTGGTTCAGTCAGCTGAAGGTCCAACTATTGGTTTTGGCTTGAGTCATGATCCCAGGGTTGTGGGATCAAGCCCTGTGTCAGGCTCCCACTGGTTGTGAAGACTGCTTTAGGATTCTCTCTCCCTCTCTTTACCAGTCCCTCCCCCACTGATGCACACTAAAAAATGAATAAATAAATAACACAAATTCTGTAATCATTAAGAGCAAAGTCATAAGTCCCTTCCGTTTTGGTAGGCTAAAGTGTACTGACTCTTTATGATTTAGTCATTAACTGAGTGGAATTCGGTAACCAAATATTTTCATCTTTGTAGTCAGCATCCCTTTGCCATTTGGTGACACATTTCTATGGCCATGTTCTTTTTTGAGCAGTCAGTCCCATCTACTAGCAATTTGTCAAATCCATAATAATTGCAGGGGTTTTATAGAAGGCTTCGACATTTAAAAAAGTGTTTAGCAAGAGTTAAAACTGCAGTATCTGAGGGACAGCTGGCTGGCTTAGTTGGTAGTGCATGGGACTCTTGATCTTGGGGCTGTAAGTTCAAGCCCCGCATTTGTAGAGATTACTTAAGATTAAAATCTTTATGCTGCTGCGCAGGGCACATGCACCCCAATGTTCATAGCAGCGCTTTCAACAATAGCCAAATTATGGGAAGAGCCTAAATGGCCATCAATGACAAATGGATCAAGAAGATGTGGTTTATATATACGATGGAACACTACCTGGCAGTGGGAAAGAATGAATTCTGACCATTTTTAGCAATGTGGTTGGACCTCAAGAGTGTTATGCTAAGTGAATAAGTTAGGTAGAGAGACAGGTACCATATGTTTTCACTCATAGGTGGAACAGGAGAAACTTAACAGAGGACCATGGGGGAAGGGAAGAGGGAGGGGGGTGGAATAAGGAAAGGGAGTGAGACAAATCACAAGAGACTCTTAAATACTGAGAACAAACTGAGGGTTGATAGTGGGGAGGAAGAGGGGAAAATGGATGATGGGCATGGAAGAGGCACTTGTTGTGATGAGCACTGGGTGTTATATGGAAACCCATTTGACAATAAACTATATTTTTAAAAAAGAATAAAATCTTAAAAAAAAAAAAAAAGAAAAAGGAGGGGGGCGCCTGGGTGGCTCATTCAATTAAGGGTCTGACTCTTGATTTCAGGTCAGGTCATGATCTCACTGTTCATGAGATCAACTCCCATGTCAGGCTGTACGCTGACAGCATGGAGCCTGCTTGGTATTCCTTCTCTCCTTCTCTTCCTCTGCCCTGCTCCCACTTGTGTTTCTCTCTCTCTCTCTCTCTCTCTCTCTCTCTCTCTCTCTCTCTCTCCCTCTCCCTCTCCCTCTCCCTCTCCCTCTTCCTTTCCCTCTCCCTCTCCCTCTCTCTCTCTCTCTCTCTCAAAATAATAAACATTTTTTTAAAGCTACAGTATCTGAAAATTCTACTTTTTAAAACTCTATTTTTGGGATCCTGGATGGCTCAGTTGGTTGAATGTCTAGCTCTTGATTTCAGCTTGGGTCATGATCCCAAGGTCATGGGATTGAGCCTTGTGTCGGGCTCCATGCTGAGTGTGGAGCCTGCTTAAGGTTCTCTGTCTCTCCCTCTGCCCCTTTCCAGCTTGTGTATGCTCTTGTTCACTCTCTCACTCCCTAAAAACTAAATAAATAAATGAATTTCTCTGATAAGCAGTGTACCATTCTGATCATATGTCAAAGACAATTAACTGAATCAGTCATCTGTAATTTGAAAGCTTATTTCTGTGTGTCTAATGGTGAACAGACAGAATGCATGTCCTGTGATCCAGTTCACTTTGTAAAGGGAAGTGGATATTTACAGTCTTCCTTTAGAGAGCTAGCATGCACAAAATGAGAATAGTATTCATACTGTTCTGTCGTTACACTTTTATCTGAATGCTTGGTTTTTTAATCTGATCTGGCAGTAAATGTATTTTTCAAGAAAGAAGTCTATAAGTGAAGACATACGTGACTATGAGACGAGATGGGAATTAAACAGCTAATGATAAGAGTATTTTTCTGAGAGGTTAGCGCAGAAAACTCCCAGAGCTTAAAAAACAAGTTTATCAGGTATAACTTATACAACCCAAATTTATTCTGCTAGTAGTAATTTTCATTCCCAAATATGACATCCAAAATTCTCACTTTTTGGTAAATCAAAGCAAGATGTAAAGAGAGAATGTAGGCAAAGCATATGTGGGACTTCCTAGTCCTTACATTGTCATACCTTTTCTGTAAGTTTTGAATTATGTCAAAATTAAGTTACCCCCAAATTCCTATTCTAACATTAGATGCATGTGTATTTTATTCAGGCTTTTAGTCTTTCCTAGAAGATTGGAAAATATTCACAATATTTATGTTTCTATTTGATTTTCATTCTTTTTACAAAGTCAGAAGTTGATAATACTATCTGGCAAGAGGCTACGGGACTGTACATTAATTTGGTTTCTGATTGTAGTCTTTTAGTCCCACATCATTACTTTGCCCTTTTTACTTTACAGACTAATTTTGTGAGGAATGCTAAAATCCTGTTGCCGCCCAACTTGTACTCCCAACGTGCTTTTCTTCACCTAACACCTTAATCATTAAGTTCTTCTTTTAACCAGCATATTTCCCCGTAAGCTATTTGCATCTTCAGCCTTCAGCATCATTCTACTAGTCAACTGATAGCACACAGTTAAATCCTGAGATTGCCAGAAGTGCATGATTTCTGAATCTAGACTTTTTTAATGTATCCTCTATGTGAAATGAGCCTCACCTCCTTGAAATTACTTACCTACATTTTGTAACACTCAGGAAAACTAGGTTCATTTGGAAACTCAAGCCACAGGTGCAAAGTGACTAATCCATTTACAAGCAGTGAATCTGGAATGTGGACTTGACCAGAATTCAGGTAGTGTATTTTTATTCGCAGTGAATTCAGGCTGACAGGCAGCTAAGCGTTCTTGTCAGAGCACCTGACCCCTCTGAGTCTGTTTTCTCTTCCACAATATAATGATTCTGTTCAGCCTTCCCCTCAGGCTTGTTGTCAGGCACAAGCAGGGGGAAGTCAGGGGCAGTAATTGGAAAACTATAAAATGCACTAGTATCTCATCTTTCTTTTATCTCTTTTTATTTTGCATAGGATTCTTTTAATTTTCCCGACTGAGTGCTAACCTGTTTAGCTTGTTCATGACCCATTGTCATATAATTCTTAGGCTTGCTACAACATGGTTACTTTTCTTTCATCTTTTTGATTAGTATTTTGGGTGGACATTGTTGCCAGTAATTTCAAACTGTTTTTAACTTTATGGAGATGATACAGTCACCATGAAATCACTAAGGACTGTAATCGATTTAGGATAATTTAATCTTTTGTTTTGCAGTCCCAGGCTGTCTAATCTTCCTGGCTGGTCCCTAAAGGATGGAAATGCTTTCTTGGACAAGGTAATGATAACTGAAGCATGTCTACACCCAGTGGAAAGCCATCCTGTCATACCAGAGCCACCATATAGTACTGTGACTGATGGCTTTGTTTTTTTCTCTATATATTCTCTCTGAAAAATCCCAAGATCCATGTAGGGTCTTTAGTACTTGGTGATTATTATCTTTAAAAGCCTTCTAGGGAATCTCAGTGTTCAAATTCAGGTCCAATTTGCTCGTGTGTAAAAACTTCTGCTGCAAATACATTTTATCACCAGAGAAAGACAACTATTATTTTTAGAATTGGGATTAGAGTTTCAAAGGTAATGGTGATAGAGAGTTCCATCCAATTCGTTCTATTTTCAGACTATACTGATGCCATGACTGGAAGAAGTAAAACTTAAAAAAAAAAAAAACTTTAAAATCTTCAAGTATATGAGTTTTAAACTGCTTCTATCTGCACTTAGGTAAGGTAAGGCTTTGAAAAAAGTTTGGTTCTTACTCTTCGGGTGAGGAGAGGCCACGGAAGGTTGGAAGTGGAGGGGAGTGTCATCATCTGATCAGATCTCTCACTGCCCTGTGGAGAACAGACTGTGAAGTCAGTCTTTAACTTCCCAGGCAATGCGTTCTTGGGAGAGTGGGAGGGTAACATGATCTTGAGTGAATTCTAATAGAGGGCCTTCCAAACTACGAACTATGATCTGATTCCAGCCTTTCCCAAGCCTGGAATGGACAGCCTTAGAGGGTATGAAAAGAGAGCACACTACTAAGAATCTAGGATTTGGGGCCCTACTCTGACTTTAATCACTGACTAGCCCTACAGTAAATGACTTAAATAACTTTTTGCTTCAAGGCTATTAAATTTTCGACATTGGATTATCTTCACAATAATTTATCCCTCTGATCTGTTTTTAGGCAGTTAATTTATAAATGAGAGACCAAAGGTACAAAAAATGTTAAAACTATAATCTAGTAACATTTTCTCCTAAAAAAAGAAAAATCAGAGGCAAAGGAAAGTCAAAAACTGTGAAGCTCATCCATGCCATTCTCAGTCCTCTAAATCATTCTTCCTCTCCCAAGTTTGACAATTAAAAGACTAAAGAAATTTAAAGATCTTAAAAATGACTCATCCACATAAGGCGTTTCCTTCTTGTAATAGATACTATTAAATAAAGAGGTGATCCTTTTACAGAATTAATTTCTGTAACTGCACTCCAACCTCCAATGCAAGGCAAAAGCATATTTTGAAACCAGATTTCCCTCATAGCCAACTATGAAGGAATGTAAAATTATATGACATTCAGAAATCTGTGCACCTGATTTCAGCCTAACTCTCCTACTGGCTGTAAATCATTGTTCCCTGAGAAAGGCTCAGAAGCATCCCATTACCAGTGCATTGTGAGCAAAAATGACTTACATGTGTATGTGGGAGCATTTCATTAGAAGAGAGTGGTGAATAAAATACAAGGGCACTGTAAGTGCGTGGAATGGCAAATATGCTTCTCCAGGCCAGCGAGCCTCAGAAGCAGCTCTGTCTTGTGAGCTACACATACCCTGATGTGTAGCATGATGGAGAAGATTACATAGCCAATTTAAGAGGAGGCAGGGCTTTGAAATTTCCCATGATTTGTCTCTAATCATATTTTACCTCATCCTAAGGGAGTTGGGAGTCATCTCCCATTAAATATAATTGCTCATTTGTTTTTAGCTAGCAGGTACATTGTAATTAAGAACTAACTTCTGTCCGTTTTCGGCTCAGTGTTTCACTGTTTAAAAGGTAGTCATAAAAGAGAGGAACCAGACTTTACTGTGGAAGGCAAGGGGAGAAAATCTTCTGTCAGGGTTCTGATATGAGACCTGTAAAATTCAAAAGGAAAATGACATAGTTAATACCCTAATTTCAGATAAAGATTGAGAATAAAGCCATTCAAACTCCCATGTATAAAACCACATATATGAATATATAGAAATACATGTTCAGTGACTAATGAAACCTTAATGGAACAAAATTCTAACAGTGTTTTTCTGAAAAGAGCAAACTGTCGACCAAATTCTTACTCTTACTGGTTTCCTTATAGAGTCACAGAAAACTTTGACCTTGATGAAGCAAAAAAATCCTCCACCGATTTCAGTTTCAAGTATGAATGAGGGAAGATAGCCACTCGAGTGGCTTTCTGGAGGCATCGTAGCAGACCCCATAGGAGGCCCCTTCATGCCTCTTCAGTGTGCTGCTCTGTCATGACTTAAGCTGCCCACACCTGGATGAGTCTGCCAGAGATACCCTGAAGCTGCACAGATGCAGGAGTTACCATGTAAATATCCCTTGCCTCTGAGGAGGGTAACTCCAAGGTGTGTGTTTTAGACCATTTTTCAGAGTTCCCCATGGGAAGAAGTCCCAGCTGCCCACAGCTGGGTGCAGCTCAGTAGCATAGCCATGATCATTCCCTTTCCCTTCCCCTCATCACTTGCCCATCTTTCTGCTTTTTTTTCAGCACTTTCGTGTTAGCTTGCATTCACCATTTTCTCAAGGTCTGTTTATGAGGGAATCCGAACTAAGACATGTTAAATATGGTACGGTATAAGTAGAGTAGATTCCCTACTATATTCTCTTTCTTTGTAAGTATACTTTTTTCTTTCGAATGAATACATTTGGTTTATAATCACAAATGAATTGTAGGCTACACAAGGACGAAGTTTCATTCACGGAGGTGATGATAGTGGTGGATGTTTAATCCCTACCCTCTACTCTTCATCTCCTTCCTTGCTTGCCCCATGCCCCCCAATCCTTAGTAGGAGGAAAAAGAGCCTCTAAGTCACGGCCACAGCCATGACTCCTAACATGACTGCATAACAACATCGTTAGAGGTGCTTATTATAAATATAGGTTGCATGGCCTCCCACCCAGATTTCTGATCCCTTGGGTCTTAGATGGGGCCCAGGAATCTTTACTTCCGTCAGCGTTCCCAGATAATTCTAATACTGCTGGTCTAGGCTATGCAACTATACATTACTTGGGAAGCAGTGCTTTATGAGTTAGAAGCAGCATATGTCCTCACATGCTTGAAGAGGCATCGAGAAACGCTCATTCAAGTTCTGAGTCAGCCACCAACCACCATTTTTTATCCTGAATAAGACACTTAACCTCCCTAAGCCTAAAGAGGAAAACAGTTGGCCTGAATAACCTTCCAACTTCCCTCCAACTCTCTAGCGGTCTGTGATTCTTCATGGAAAGTTTGGTTTGGGGATGAAGTTTCTTTGGTGCTGTGTGCATTGGATATCTCTTCCCTAGAATTTTTTCCTTTTGGTTTCTTTTAGGAACTAAAAGAGTGCTCAGGTCATGTATTTGTGGATTCTGTGCCTGAATTCTGCCTGCCAGAGGTAAGATGAAAGTGATTCTTATTGTTAAAACAAAGCATATCTTGTCATCTCTCAAAATGGAAGTCAAGAAATAATCATAAAGGGTTTAGCTCTCTGTTTTCAAAATGAAACGAATCTATTATTCCAGGCACATTATCATGCAGCTAAAATATAATCATTTAGGAGTCTTTTATATTATCTGTAGGAAATTTAACTCTCCTTTTTGTATTCCAAGCTCTTTTCTATAATCTCCACTGACACTTGTACCAGGGCATACTTCTGAGCATGATACAGAAGTAACTCAAGCCTTTCAGTTTTGTAATCATATCCCTGTATCTTAGATTAGCCATACTTTTTGTAGTCTTGCTTCATTGGGAATTGCTGTTATTCAGCCAATACAGTAAACTGTAAAAATTCTTGCTGACTCGAAGTATCATATCAAATATTGCTTGAAATTTACAGATTCTGAATTGAGCCATGGATACCTATTTGCTTACATATTATTATCACAGTGACATTTGCTATAAGAGTTTAGGGTCAGTTTTATCATTTTAAAGAAAATGAAGATCAGTTTTCATTCATTTTAATTTTTTGTTTGCTTGTTTTTATTTTTGAGAGAATCAGAGCAAGTGGGAGAGAGGCAGAGAGGGGGAGACACAGGATCTGAAGCAGGCTCCAGGCTCCAAGCTGTCAGCACAGAGCCTGACATGGGGCTCAAACTCACAGACTGAGCCGAAGTTGGACACTTAACCGACTGAGCCACCATGACTCAGTCATTTAAAAATGATTTTTTAAAAAATCATTTTTAAAGCAGCTAATCTCAGCTGGTAATCCTAATCTCTAGAGCGGCCTAGATGGCATTCTCAATAGACAAAGCATAGGGAGGCCAGTAGCTGGTCCCAGGTTCCTGAGAAAATCAGTGAGAGGCTACCATCCTGTTCTTACCGTGCACTCAGTGGATTATGGTGCCTCTGGGAAATACTGTCACAGTTCAGTGCCAGAAGAAAATTTGAAATACTATTTCCCTTATTTTTATTCTCTTCTTCCTCCCTCTCTTTCCATTTTAACACCTTCTTTGATACTCTGTAGATAAACTTGTTTTCTCTCATTGAAGCATGTATATGTGCCCTTTTAGAATTGTGGAGCAAGATATGGTAATTGAAGGTGACAGACAAGGGAATAAGTTTGAGATAAAGTAGAATAAGAGTGAAGATAAAGAGTTACCAAGAATCCTGAGCTCTTCCGAACTGCTTTTCAAATCTTTTGTCACCTTCATTTGTCATTTAGGAATTGGTGGGGCAGGTCCCCATCTGTTCAAAGATCCCTAATCCCAGGTGCTGCATTTATTTTCAGTTTGCTACATATGGCACTGACTGCTGTAACCTTCAGTTTATGGACAACAGTGTAGAATTTATGAATTGGTGTTCTGATGACTTTTGGACCTGCTCCACAGAGTACTAATCAATTAGAAATTGGAATTAAACAATTAGTATTTCGGGGTGCCTGGGTGGCTCAGTCAGTTAAGCATTTGACTTTGGCTTAGGTCATCTGCAGCTCAGGTCATGATCTCATGGTCTGTGAGTTCGGGCCCCACGTCAGACTCTGTGCTGACAGCTCAGATCCTGGACCTGCTTTGGATTCTCTGTCTCCCTCTCTCTCTCTGCCCCTCCCCTGCTGGTGCTCTGTCTCTCTCTCTCTCAAAATAAACATTTTTTTTTAATTACTATTTCACAGTTCACCTTTTGCTGGGCTATAAGGTTATTGATATATTTAGGCTTCTAGAACTATATAAAGTTCTTCAGCTTGTATTGTCCTCTAGTTTGTTAATAATAGTTAATAATAGTCACTATTTTAAGATAGAGGCAGGGCATTGTATGATTAGGAGAAAATAGGAGAATCACAGAATCAGGAGAGAGATACTTATTCCACTGCAGTTTTCAGAGACATATAGGTGAGCTACTCCCAGTCATCCTGGAATTTATAATCTACAGTCCACACTGTAGACTGAGTATAATGTCTAGGGCAGTATAGTAAGCAACCAATAAATTAGGAGTGTTTGCGCAATTCTTGGTCTATAGAACCCAAGTGACTGTATACAACAAGTTTAAAATTAAAATAATCTTTATTGGATTTCATCAAGTGAAAGAATGTAAGCAAATATATAAATGTGAGTATATAAACATAGTTTGGATGTTAAATTTATTTCTCAGAGGAAAAAATGCTTATTTAGGCACCCTTGTTATACAGACAATATATGTGTATACATATATTTTTTTCTTCCAGCTGTCCTTACCAAATTTCTGATCATTTTGCACTCTGTGGGCTGATTCTTATATATTAAAGAGAAATTTTGAACTCACCCAGTTTCTATGTGTGAGAGAGAAAGTGGAGATTCTTTTGAGCTTTCTTTTGTTTCAACTGTTTTTCTCTTGTTTTCTAAAGATATTTAATTATTGTTTGGGAGTTAGGAGGGGCAGAGAGAGAAAGAATCCCAAGCAGGCTCCACAGTGCCAGTGCAGAGCCTGACATAGAGCTCAATCCCTTGAAACTGTGAGATCATGACCTGAACCAAAATTTAAGAGTCAGACACTTAACCTACTGAGCCACCCAGGTGTTCCCTTGTTTTCTTCTGGGTCTGTCACTCTGTGATTATGTCTTAATTTTCTTATTTGTTTAGAAATGGTTCTAGAGAGGTGATAGGGAATAGAAATAGTGGAATGTTACATGACCCTTCATTATGAGGATATTGTCCCAGAAGTGCAGTGCACAACATGGAGTTAAGGGTGTGTGAATTAGCTATTACTGTGAGTAGGCGTTTTATTCACACAGATTGCCATTGCCCTAGCAGTGAGAAGCTTCTGACCTCTAATCTACATGCTGTCCTCAGGAGCTGATTATCTCTTGGCGGCCTTATTAAATTAACTATTTTTGTATGCAAAGTCATTCAACCAGAAAATACCCACAGCCAAAATGGCACACTGTCTCTATTATTTGCAAGATGGCACAGACGTCTTTGTTATTACTTCTTCTCTGTGGGAGACGTATTAGCTCAACAACCCGTTCACCTAACTAAACCACCTCCTTGACTTACCCCATGCTGACCATACAGTTTCTCAGAGGTGACTTTAGTGATGGAGACGATGTCTCTGAATAATCGTGACTCACTTTTTCCCACAGAAAGTGCCAGTTCTAATGATGCATCCCTCCAACAGCAGTGCACCTAGGCCTGTTTTGTACCTGGCTACCACAGGTGGGAGGGGACAGAGATGAGCCACACAGGATTCTTACCCTCAGAGACATTTAATATTGGAGGAACAAAGTGGTGCTTTGAGGTGCTGTTTTACAGAATGGCAACGGTCATAAGAGGGGCATCTACATAGGGGCGCCTGGGTGGCTCAGTTGGCTGAGCATCCTGCTTCGCCTCAAGTCATGATCTCACAGTCTGTGAGTTTGAGCCCCACGTCAGGTGGACAGTGCAGAGCCTGCTTGGGATTCTCTTTCTTTCTCTCTCTCTCTCTCTCTGCCTGCCCCCACACTCTTGCTCTCGCGTGCTCTCTCTCAAAATTAAAAAAAAAAATTTTAAGAGGGCATCCAGAGAAATGCCTTGGTAATTCTGAGAAAAAATTGTGTTTTTTTCATTTGGGCAAATTAGGAAGGCTTAACGGAAGAGAATTAAGCCTTAAAAGACAAAGACAAGTAGGACTTAAATATATGGGGAAACATTCCCTTCTGCTGTAAGAGTTTTCATGAAATTTACTAAACATGAGTGGCATATTCCCTCACCTGCCAACCTGTCTTTCCCTTTTCATGTGACCTTAATAGCAGAGTAAAAGGTAAATTAGGGTTAAGGCAAGGGCAGAGTATGAGGGTATAATTTTCCTTTTATGATTTTGCCACTAGATTTGTTTTGGTTCTAGATCCAGCACTAGTGGTCATAAGTTCCCTCAAGGAGAAAAAGAAGTTCCCTCCTGCATTTGCCTTGTGAAGGGCTAGTTTGTGCCTTAGCTGCTGCCTCTGTCACCAGTAATCCGGGGCAGGGGTGCATGAGATTCGAGTTCCCCTCACAGCTTCTGTCATGCTCTTTCTGCTTCATGGTACCTGGTTGCATGTGCCAGGCAGCAGCTGCTGAGACATCCTGCTGTCATCTCCCCTCGTCTGCCTAACTCAGAACTCTATTTCAGTAAAATCCGAGCGCTGCTGGTGCACTGGCTGCATCCTTGCTGTTAGCCGTCCTGTCCTGCTACTTAATGCCAATATTAGAAAACATCCTAAAATGAGAGAACAGAAGCGTTGTGTGAAGACATCATTATTCTATAGCACAAAAATGACTCCTCTGCATTCTGACAGCATCATTTTTCAGTCACATCATGTTGATCTATGTGCCCTGAACAGATATGTATCATTTCCTCTCCTCTTTCTCTTCAGACCGAGCTAATAGATCTGTCTACGGTAGATGTGATCCTCATCTCTAACTACCACTGCATGATGGCACTGCCCTACATCACTGAGCACACTGGTTTCACAGGCACAGTGTATGCCACAGAGCCCACCGTCCAGATCGGCAGGTGAGAGTGTTTGTTCTTCTCCCAGCAGAAAGTGGCTGAAGAACTCCTTCCTTCTGTGGTGCCTGTTTAATAGAATGTTGTGTCAGGAATGACTGGTGTTTCCTTCTGAGCAGCTAACCCGGAAGGAGACTTGGCGTGAATAGACCACTCTCCAAATAAAACAATCGTTCATTGGAATTGCCCCAGATTAATGCAGCAAGTAGTCTCAGTCTTTTGTTTGTTTGTTTTTCATAACAGAGACAGATGATCCTAATTAGAGGAGGTAACGTTGAGTAAGATGCCACAAAGATGCAATGCGAAGAGCTTCAGGAGAAAGGAGTGTAGCCAATTTAAGATACAAGAAATCATATTACTTTGCTTTCAGATTTCTCCCCTTTATGATTTAGAGCAGACTGTAAATGGAGACAGCTTATAGAAAACAGGATAAGTAATTAGATGGTGAAGTTGACTGTACTTGTGACAGAGTGATAGTCAGAGCTCTAGGGAGTCAAAGGAGCCTTCCTTTGTTTCTGAGAATGCTCCGCTGTCTCTTCCTCTGTCCCTGGTGGTTGCTGCAAGTACGCACAGCATCATTTAGTGAGAGAAAAATTACATGAAGAAAATTACCTACCCCAGAAAGAAGAATTACGTTGAAGCAGACTAACAAGTATGGTATAAAGTAAAGCTAGTAAGACTCAAAATACGGGATCGAGGTGTTGATACCGACTTAGTTTTGGGTTCTAGTATCTTGTAAAAGTCCAACAAGATGGAATTACCAGAAAGAAAGCAAATGTGACCTTGTTTTTGTGTCTGCTCACGTTAAAGAACATGTTGTGTGTACAGGAAAAGCCAGGGGGTCTGAGCAAAGGACACTATAGGAAAGGCAAACACATAGTGATGGATCACTGATAACAAGAGGATAAGCTGAAGACATCAGACTCTACTCTGAAAAAGTTAAAGCATGAGGAAGGACATGTCAAACTGTGCTCCAGGAACTCCAGCCAGAATGATAATGTCCCTGGGTCCCAGATCTTCGAATATACTAGAACTAATGCTGCTCCTTCAAGATGAAAGGAGATGGGATGAGGAATAAATAAATCGATGGAAATGAAATGAAGTTGTTCAACATTCAAGTGCTAGTAAATCTACAGCCTGCCATATCTCTACGTTGATTGGGGGAGGATTTAAGTCAACGTGGGTCCTCTCTACTGGGATCTGACAGGGGATTCAAGATGTTGAAAATCTGTTTCTCACTTTTTGGTCATCCTCTAGCCATACGGGATACTCACAGGCCTCTGCCGTGCACTTCTCAGAGCACATTGCATCATCGATCCGCTCTAGTGAAGCGTTTCTTGGATTCCCCTCAGTTGTGATTTTGTGGTTATCCATCTTGTGACCTGCTCACAGAGCCTGGCCTTTTGCAAGTCTTGACTTACAGCTTTAGAATTAATCCTTAGAGTATTCTTCCACGTGGAATTTTGCAAATTCCCAAAACGCATATCAAGAAAAGGTGCTTTTCTACTGTAAAATGTCCATTTAATATTGTCATTAAAAAGGCAATCCAACCCCACCCCTGCTGCCACCAAAATCAGGTCTTCACAGTCATTTTACTTTTTCTCCTTTCATATTTTTAGTTCATAAAGGCAGAAAGCTTAAGAGTGAGAATTAAACCATGGGCTTGTGTATTTCAGTGTCCAAAGATAAGATACGTGTGAGACTTGGTTTAAAGGTGAATTAAATCATTTCTATTCGAAACATTTAACATGGAAATTCAATGAGATGGTTGGGTTTCTGTTCAGGTTTATGTGAAAGGGTGTCCAGGTTTATATGCGACAGAAAGATGATTGGGGAGGGGAAGGCAGATAAGCCCACTTTTTGGCTACCATGTTAAGAGTGTAGTGTTTTTCTCATTCTTTTATGAGTGTTTATCAGTGTTTTTTTTAATCTCAGGCTTCTCATGGAAGAGCTGGTGAATTTCATTGAAAGAGTGCCCAAGGCCCAGTCTGCCTCCTTGTGGAAGAACAAGGATATTCAGCGGTGAGCCGTAGGCCTGTCTGTCCCCCTTCTCAGGCTTCTGTGAAACAGTGCCATTTGTTTCCTTGCGCTGTTCTTGGCCATTTACACTGTTAGACCTGGACATTCTCCCTGTCTTATGGAAGGACTGTGTTTGACACAACCAGTGTATTGTGAGAGGCAGCCACACCGTGTCCAAGGTACTGTGCTGGGTCTGAAAGTTGTTTTTTTAATTAGTAAAACAGTTGGTGCTGTCTTTGAGGTGCTCATGGGAAATCAGACCATTGACAGGTAAATTACAGCTTTGGATGGAATGTATTGTAAGAGGGGCTTGTCACAGTGCTGTAGGCACTCAGAAAATGAAGACTTCTCTGTAAGGACCTGCCGAGGACATTCCTTAGGAGATGACAGTTAAGGTAGGTCTTGGAGCAAGAAAGGGACTTTTCCTGATAGAAGAGTTCAGGAAGTGCCTCCAGGCACAGCATGACAGGATATAGTATATTTGGGGAACAGTGAGAAGTGCAGGGTGGATAAGAGTGGGACATGAAACTATAGAGGTGCACTGGAGCAAGATAATGAAGAATCTGAAGTGTGAAGTTTGAGTTTTGTTATTACAGGGAATGGGAAGTCCCTCTGTAGAGGTTTGTGAGGAGGAGAATGTTGCGATCACATATTTGGGGGAAAGTGACTCTGGATGCAGCATGGAGGATGGGTTGGGGTGCAGAGACGGGGGAGCAGAAGACCAGGGGTAGGACTCTTTTTTAGAAATCCAGGGAAGAGAACAAAAGCCTGAATTGAGGCAGTCGCAGGGAGCATGAAGAAATTTCTAAGACAGAATGGAGAAGAATTGGTAAGAATTGTGAAAGAGGCTGTGAAGTCATCTTTAGGAAGATCAGAGCAGACCTGAGTGGCAGCCCAGAGAGAAGAGGAACTTCCCCACACCTGGGTTTATCATTTGGTATCAGATGCTACAGAAATATCATATAAGATGGAGGTAAGAGCCTTGGTTATGGAGATCCCAGGGAGGTTAGTTTCCCTAGAGAGCTAGGATCAAAACCTAGATCATAAGGAGTAACGTAAGTAGAAATACAATGGTGGAGCAAGGAGGCAGCTTGATTCTACTCCCATGCTGTCATGTTTCATTGGCAGCGGCAGAACTGGCCAGGCTAAGCACACGGCAGTTTCTGTGAGCCTCCCCTCCAGGCACCACAGGGGTCCCACGGCCTTCCAGGCCTAGCATCCAGAGTCTGGAGTAAAGACTTGTCATTGGCTTTTTAGGTAGTAGGTGTTCCATGTGTGCCTGCCCAAGTCCACTCTTTTCCAGCCACCTTGCCACTTAGCTCTCCTTCCCACTAGGTCAGTGATTTGTGCGCTCTCTAGTTATCTAAACTATAGAATGTGCTAGTTTTTGTGACTGTTTCTTCTACAAGAATATGTATGTGTGGCTAAGAGAATGTGCTTTGTTTTTATACTGTAACAGTTTCAGAGCTTGAGCATATGAGTCTCCTCTGTGTATGTGTTACTTGTTTTGTTTAACTTACATAGCTCTTGCTGTGTGCCAGACACTCGTTTTACTTAATTCACTTAGAGTCTCAGTGTTTTACTTGATTCACTTAATTCTTTAACGTTATCATTTTACAGAAGGGAAAACATGCCCAGATAGGTTAAGTAACTTGCTCAAGGTCAGCCAACTAGTGAGTGGTAGGATTTAAATTGGAACCCAGGCGGTAAGGCTAGCCTGGTCCCAGAGTCTGTGCTTGCAACCATTAGGCCAGGCTGCCTCTAGGGTACAAACATCTCGAGTGCATGTGAGCCCCCTCAAGTGAGAAGAGGAGAGAGTATCTGTAACTGTGCTCATTTTTTCCTCTGTTTTATGGACCTTCTTTGGGTCTCAATTTCTGTGATTTAGGGGTATGGTGTCTGTATGGCTTTATGGTAGGAAATGTGTTTTGGACACACACACGTGTGTCCGAGTCGTCTGTGTATACACCTGCCTGCCTAGGACAGGGTCCCTTCCCTGTCTCACGTTGCATTCTTTTCTCAGCTGCCTTTCCTCCTGCCCATTGCTATCTTGCCTTCCCCTTTTCTTTCTCTCTTCTGTGTGCCCACTGGAGCACATCAGACCTAGTTGTCTGCGTTTCCCGCCTTAGAAATTTTAGGACTTTGTTTTCTTTCCCCGTCGAACATGTACACATTGGCTTCCCTTATTTCCTCCTTTTAAATTTATGCCCCTTATAATATTCTGCCACAAATAATTTTGGCACACCAGAAGCGATATTCAAAGGTCACCATTTCCTGGCTCTCAAACCCTGGGCCAACTCTTAGGAAGTCCCATGTCCTTATTTTGCCTTTTCTTCTATGACCTTGGGCAGAGTCCTTGGCAGTTTTCCTTTGCCTCCCATTCTTTGTAAAATACAGTGAGATAACTGACTTAAAAAAGAAGTGCCCTCCTTTATGAGGGAGAAGGGTGAAATGAACTTGAAGAGCAGAAGGTGGGGAGGGCAAGGTTGCAGGGGTAGACTGAGGGTTCCTTCCTAAGATGTGTAGGAAATCTCCCTTTTTAAAAAAGGGTGCTCCTTGAAATAAAACCTTGAATTTGCTATCTCGCCACCTGGTGGGGAAAAATCTGAAATTGTTGAAAGCTAACTTGGTAAAGGAGCAAGCCAAATAATTTGCACTAGTGGAGGAGACCTCATTTCATTATTTTATGTATCATGACCATATTTCTGATCCTAGTCATGTGTTTTGTTTTGGCTTCTGAGCATGAGATGAGCCATAGTTCCTGAAAGAGAAAGAAAAGAGTCTTACTGGAAAGAATGGTGAGGTGTTAGGGAAACAAACCAAGCAAGCCGTGTCCTCTTTTTCTCCTGAATAAGCCCCGCATAAATATTACAGGTGGTAGAGGAATTTGAAGAGCTGTTTTGTAATTGACATCAGACAAAAGAGTTCTTGAGAAATATTCACGTAGAATTTAACCTTGGGCCAGAATACTAAAAGTGCTTCATTTAAGTAACATTTATGCTGAAGGATTTACATCACCTTAAAATTTCTCTCTCACACAAGAAGATTTATATGTAGTGTCCCAAAGTACTGTGGCACACTAAATTGAGTGAGAAACACTGTTTTTTGCTGTCTGTTACATTGACATTTTTCCCAAGTGATATGGGCTGTGTCTTCATATTTTTTTCATTCCCCTTTTTTTTCCCTTTAATTCGAGAGGGGCCTTAAGCAGAGGTCACAAACTCAGATGTCTCTGAGGATGGGGAAGGTCAACACAGGAGTGAGGTGTGCCACCAGTGCTAACTGTGGACTGGAGACCGCATCCCTCCAAAGGGGCAACTGACCCAGAGCTTCAGCTGATCATGGCCATATGGAAACGTGAGCCTATTGCTGCCAAATCTTCCGGGGTTTTTTTTTTTTCTTTCTTTCTTTCTTTTTTCTTTTTTTTAAGAGAAGCCCCAACTCTGGATGTTTTAAATGTGATTTTTTTTTCATCTCTTTAAAATGTTGGCTCACACATGAAAATAAAATCCTGTATGATCCAGGCAAAACACCTCTGAGTTGGATTTGACACTCAAGCCCCCAGTTTTTGACTTAAACTTCACCAGGCTGTCTCTTGGTTAAGCGCCTAGAATTGATGCATTTTAGTAGCTCAAGTTATTTAATAAAACCATGAACTAAAGAAAATAATAAATTAAAATCTCTCAGACTCATTGGTCAAAGGAATCTGACAAATTCTCTTAAATCATTTGAAGTTAGTTTGAGTTACATTTGATTTAGTATTAGGATGTATACCAAAAAAGCTATTACTCTCACTCTTTGGCAGCTGCCTGACTCCCCTGCCTCAGTTGACACTGCTCCTTGAGATTTATTTAGAAGTTAGACATCTTTCTTCCTCATTTTGATGCCGCAGTTTACTCTTCTTGAACAAAGAGATTTTGAAGGGTAGGAAAAGGAGACTCCCTTCGCGAGATAATTTTTGAGTCTCTGACTTTCCCATACCCACTTCAAGATTTAGGTTTTTTAACGGGAAAATTTAGAACAGAATATTCCACTTAAGAAACTAAACCAGCAGGTAGGATTTTCCTGTATAAGCCTAGAAATCTGCAGTTATAATTAAGGCTAAATCATTACAGGATATTGTCATAACCCTCTTGCAAGCATTAAGGAATTATACATTGATATATTTCTGGCAGAAATGTTGTGGCAGTTTCCAGTAGTCAGAGCTCAAAAATGTGGGTTCATCCCTTATAGAAGACGTAAAAGAAGACATGGTTGAAGTTCCTCAGCTCTGATGCTCCATGGGTATTTATAGAGGAATTTATCAGGTCTAACTATATGGTTGGGAAAAAATTAAAGCTATGGGCTTGGAGATCAAATAGACAGGTGTTTAAATTTCATATCTGCTTCTCAGTAGCTGTAGCAATTTATTTCTTCTAGGCTCTGTTTCCTCGTTTATAAAACAAGAATAGCATTAGCAGCCTTGAAGGGTTGTGGTGAGGACTAAATGAGTAGTGTGAGAGTCCTTCAAACGGCGCCAGGCACATAGTAGGTGCTCTGTAAACACCAGTATCCTTTTCCCCTTTAATGATACATTTGGCTCACATAACCTCTTTTCGGTAGTCAGCACACATCTGCCTTCCACAGCCTAATTTATCTTTAAATGCTACCTTTCCTGATGAAAGCAAGGTAGTGTAAAAGAAGGAAAACCATTTTTCTGATTCCACAGTTGCCTCCTGTTAGTTAGCACTGTCATCCAGATGCTGGCACTCAGTCTCCTTTTTTGAAAAACAAGAGAACTGAATTAAATTATCTCTAAGTTCACTTAGGTTATAGCTTTTAAAGATGTCCAAGGGAGAGACTCCTTAAGCCAGTGTTCATAGAGTGGCAGTACTTTGATGAAGTCATCATTGCTTGTCCTTGAGCTTTGCAGTTCCAGAAACTTAATCATTTCATTTCACTCAGAGTTGATTAGCCTCTGAGGGACTGATTCTGGCTAACTAAACTCTCAGGATATTGACTGACAAACAAAAATCCCATTTAATTACTTTATACTGAGACATCTGCCTGGCTCCAGAACTAAAATGGTTCATCTATCTAGGACACTGTGGTCTGGTCGCCAAGTCCACTTAAGAGATCAAGTTATAGATAAGAGGTTTTTTGATGAGAATAGAATTAAAGCAAAGGTAGTTTAGGTTCTCTGGAGAAATGTTTCTATTGTGCTTTAGTGGCCTAAGCAATTGCCTTTCTTCTTTTTAGAGATAAATGGGTCTAAAACAAAAATCAGGGGTTATATAGTTTTAGGTTAATATTAAGAAATGCCTAAGGCATCTGCATGACTCAGTCGGTTAAGCTTCAGACTCTTGATCTTGGCTCAGGTCATGGTCTCACAGGTCATAAGTTCAAACCCTACATCAGGCTCTGCACTGTCAGATTGGATTCTGCTTGGATATTTTCCCTCCCTCCCTCCCTCCGTCCCTCCCCCCCTCTGCCCTCCATTGCTTACATGCTTTTTCTCTCTCAAAATTAATAAAAAGAAATATTGAGAAAAATATTTGATTGTCAAGCTCCACTTTGGTAAATTCCATGTAGATCATCACTCTGCTAAAACATCTCCAGCCCACCCCATCCACATGTACATTAAGCACACTTTGCTATAATGAGATGGAAAAGACTTTTCTGTTGCTTATATTCTTTGTTTTCTGCTCTTATATTCATTTTGCAGATTCTTTCGTTCATCACACACTTAGAAAAAACCCAACCGGTGTTTTATCTCTAAGCTTTTAAGTGGCCCCTGTGACTTAAAAGTCTTACTCTTTAACACACATAGTCTTTGCTGCTCATTGGATGCTGGTAGAATGGAAGAAGAGACAGCAGAGCTCGGGCATGATGTCAGAACACTGGGGGAAAAGTTTATTAAGCACTCAAGTGTGATAAGAAAAAAACAAAACAGTAAAGTCTTTTAGAAAGTAATTATTAAACATTTAGACTCTTGGAACTTGACTTTGATAAATTAGAAAGCCAGAAAAAGTAGAACTAGTTCCCACTGGGTTTCCTTATCCAACTTTTCCTGAATCAGCCAATCATCTTAATGGCTGCAAATGGCTCTATAAATCCCTCTCTGTAATTACAGTCTTAAGTAAGCATAAGCAGAATTTTAGGGCAAGTTTGGTTAGACTGTTAAGAGATATAAGGAAGTAGTGACCAAGTAACTAAATATCTCAGAGGAGTAAGAAAAGGGTGTCAATGAAAGGAATTTGTGGGTGTAAATATGGAATTCAGACGACTTATGTGTTGATTAACTGCCAAGTGCCTGGCATCATGTTAAGTTGCAGGAAAATACCCCAAAAAGTTTAAGACATAATCCCTGTACCCAAGGATCTTGTCAAGCAAAGATTATACATTAAGTGGCCAAACTTAGGCTGAGCTTGGCAGAATTAAGTAGAGTTTCAATGAGGGAAGAGGTGATTCTAAGATACAGGAAGCGTACAGGTAAAAACAGGACAACGTGGCATGACTGAGACGTAACCAGCCACTGCACACAAGGAAGGAGAGAAAAGAACTGGAAATTAACATTGCACAAAAGATTGTTAAGACTTTGGTCTTTTGAAAAAGCCCCAGTATATTTGACTAATTCCTAGTTTAAATTTTTTTTTGCAGCTGATGGGAAATTCACCAAAATTATGAAAATTTCATCACCAAACCTGTATGAAAAAGGAAACCTCTGGATATTTCCCAATAGAGAAATGACAGATAATTAGTTTAAATCTGAAAGTAATATGGTCAGTAAAAGTTACCAGAATAAGATACCCAAAGAATTTAAGCATGGGGGGGGGGGAGCTAAAGTGATTAAATTTCATTAAAAAAGCTAAATATCAAAGATCACTGATTATCCTATATCTGATGATAATATACATTTAGACATATATAATACATTTGCTATAGTCCTCACAACAATCTTTGAAGTATATATTTTACCCTCAGTTTAAAAATATGGTAGAGGGGCACCTGGGTGGCCCAGTCGGTTAAGTGTCCGACTTCAGTTTGAGTCATGATCTCATGGTTTGTGAGTTCAAGCCCCGCCTCAGAGGCTTGACAGTCTGGAGCCTGCTCCAGATTCTGTGTCTCCCTTTTTCTCTGCCCCTCCCTCCCTCCCTTCCCCCTCCCCCCCTCCCTCTCTCCTCCCCTCGTCCTCCTCCTCCTCTCTCTCTCTCAAGAATAAATAAATATTAACAAAATTTTTTAAACCTAGGAATATGCTGGAAAGAAAAGGTTAAGTAAATCACTCAATGTTGCAACCAAAATAAGCAAAAATCAAAGTTAAATTGGATATGAAGAACACTCTTCTACAGAAGTCCTATATAATTAGTGTTTGTAAAAATGTCATTGAGAAGACTTCAGGAAAGCCCAGACTTAGTTAAGGTATTTAAACATGGGTTCTGTGCTAGAATGTGACCTAGCAAACCATAGCTTATGAATAACACCGGATTGTCTGTTCTGGGTCTCCTACAAGGGCTTCAGCTCTCTCCAGCTCCACTGGGAAGGAGTCCCTTACATGGGTGATGGGCACAGTTCTGTTCCTCAGAAGTAATGGACTGAAGCCTCCTCAGGCCCTTTTGTGTGGACCCCTCCACAGAGCATCTCACAGCAGTTTCATCAGAGTGAGCAAGAGGGCAAAAGAGAGAATATGGGCAAGATGGAAGGCACAGTCTGTAGTAAACTAATCTTAGAAGAAGTGACATCCTTCACTTTTGTCATATTCTCTTCACTAGAAACAAATCACTAGGTCCAGCCCACCCACAGCGAAGGGGAACACAAAAGAGTGAATACAGAAGGCAGGCATCCTTGGAGGCCATCTTAGAAGCTGTCTGCCATAAAACCCTACACTGAGCAGGTCGGACTGGAGATAGGAGTCCTAGGGATCCGCAGAGCCTTCCTCTTCTGGCTCACTGGTTGGTTCCTCCCTGAAGTTCTCACCTCACGCACTCATAGGGCTCTCCTCTAGCCAAACTTGCTGGTGCCCTTCAGATAGGACTTGTCAATTGACTTGCTGGTTCCTACCTTTCCTGGGGCAACAAGTGAACAGATATTTTACCTTGTGAGTGTCTTTTGTGTTGGGCACTGCTCAAGTCCTGAGGATACAAAAATGCAAAAAGATACTACGGTGTGAGTAATATGATATAATGGAATAAAAACATATACGTTATTGTTTTTATTATGAGGATTTAACAAGGATATTATCTCCCAACAGTGCTCTCCTAAGCTGGTTATTAAAAATAATCATGAATGTTTCTTTATAAACCTATGTTTTCCTCAGTTTCTCCAGAATATAAATTTGTTATTTCTATGCCATTGGTCCTAAAGGGAAGATGAGAAAAGATCCAAGTTGAAATATACCTTAATTTTTCACAAGTTTTGTTTTGCTTAAGGAAATTGTTATTCTCTCTCTACACTCTAGTAATTTCTCTAGAGGTAGGTTCTGGACTATTGAGGACAAAAGTAGTAGATATTTTACATCTTTGGTTTTGCCTTTTTCCCTTACCAAAGGCTCAGCATTTGCTGGCTTATTTTACAGGTTGAATATATGATTGTTTAATCTTCAACAGAGAGTGGAGGAAACCTTAGCCAAATGCCTCATATTGAGAAAGACTGTTGCGTATTTTAATCTGTAACTTGTGTAGGACATTGTCCTAGATGGGAAGGGAAGAGTATGCTGGGAAGGGCCATCAAGGGAACAAAGGAAAGCCCAGAAAGTTGTTTGTCGGGGGATGGGAAGGAAGGAAGTAGGTGCACAGTGAGGAAAGCAGGTCTAATCTAGCCTTGAGTATGACTTTCCACTCCACCTCTAACAGAAGTGACTCTTGCAGTGCCTTGGCAAAGCTGAGGGCGGTGTAAGTACAAATTCAGCTAGGTTGAAAGATGTGGCTGGGCTGCAAGTGTTATTTTTCATCCTCCCCTCCCTCTCAGTCCACTTTCATAATAACCTTCCAGCTCTGGCATAAAGCTTAGAAACCCTTCTGTTCCTACGCAGCCCGGATCAGAGTTAAGAAGTCTTTATTTTTGTGAAGGTCAGCCCTAGGGACCCAAGCCATGAGGCTCCATGATCCTGAGGAATTTAAAGGAGGATCTAAAGCAGGGGAGTGGCTTGGGTTTTTCCTTGAGGCCCTGTAGAGCAGTGCTGGGCCACTCAAGTTCAGTGTCATTGCTTTTCACTGAAGTAAATCACCATGGGCTGAAGTATACTCTGATATTGTTGGAAACTGCATATGCTTCTGGAGCCGTGTTGGCTGAGTATTAAGAGGGGGGGGAATAGGTGGTTAGAGACCATCTTTATTCAGCATCTGTTCTCTGCCAGGCGCTCATGTACATTATACTGTTTGCCTCTCAGAGAACAACTCTAAATTCTTTTAGAGGTGCTGCTTTCCCAGTTTCACAAATGAGGAAACTGAGGCTCAGAGGTGAAAAAGTAATGCTGGCGTTTATATCCAGACAAGCCTGTAAATCCTGTTTCTTCCATCATGTGCCTCTGAGAGAAACCTCTCCTTCCTCCAAGTGGTTGGCAGAAAATCGACAGGGGTGTGAAAGGAGAAGAGAAGCAGTAGCAGCAGCAGCAGCCCCTCCACCAGTAGCTGCATCCACGGGGCTCTTCTGTACCGCTTCCCTGTCTCTGATACGCAAGTAAGCCATGTTCCCAAAGAGCTCAGAGGACGTGCACCTGACCTTGACCACTGTCACAAGACATGAGAAAAAGAAGCTGTCTAGATTTTAAAGGAGTAAGTGTTGTCCACATAAAATGTGAAGAAGAGACAACAAGATAGGTTACAGGCTGGAGGGAGCCTGGCACCAAGACAGCTGTTTATAGCTCAGTATGTAGAACAAAGGCTGAGGCAGGACCTAGATAGGAAGGGCCTTATAAAGTCATCCTAAGAGCCTTGGATTTTATCCTGAATGCAATGGAAAGCATTAAAGTGAAAGCAGGGTGTGTGTGTGTGTGTACTCGCGTGCGCGCGTGGATTTGCATTTTGAATATATCCTTTAGACCCTTTGGTGAGGGACAGCAAGTCTGCAGGCAGGAATGACTCATGGCTTTTGACATCTCTTTATTGCCTTGTACAGTTGTAAAAATATTTTAGACTTAAACTCCTTATGAGCAGAAGCCTTTATGTTGTGCCTGTTCTAGCCCTTACAGGACTTAAGTGCTATGGCCATAGTCCAGGCTAAATGTTTATTGAATAAATATTGTATATAAGGCAATCCAGTGTACATAGGACAGATAAGTGAAATAAAATCTTCCATGTGTCTGTTTATGCAGAAGGTAAATAAAAGGTTTATTAATTATTTTGTTGCTGGAGAATCAGAGGTAAAGAGAATTGGGACAGTGTGATCTATGTGCTAGGTTAGCTAAACCTCTGTTCCCTGTTTACATTATTATGACTGTATAAATGCAACTCCCTGGCCTTAGAACATTGTTAGGATTATTTTCCTTTCTTGTACAAGGATTACTTTTCTTTCTTTGTTTTCCCTCGAGTTAATAATGATCTTGTCTGCTTAGTTTCCTATACACTTCTTACTAATTTATCTCCAACCTCTTTGTACAAGTCTCTCCTCAGTATGTTCAAACTCAATGTGTTGTAACAGTTTTATCTTTTTGGAAATTCTCTCCCAGGACCTTCTCTTTACTCAGTCTGATCTCAGCTGCTCTTGGGCCTGATCACAGCATGGCTCTCTGTGTAGGATTTTCTTCTCCATTATCCTGAAGAGATCCTCACCTCTTTCTTCTGTTGCAGCCTCTGTTTTCTGGGTCTTTTTCTTGTTCATGCCTTCATTTTGCCAGGCACATCCCCTGGTAGCTTCCTGAGGAAGAGTGCACAGGAGGCAAACTTTCTGAGACCCTGCATGTCTAAAACACCTTTGTTGTGCTCTCACCTTCCAATTGCTAGAAATCCAGATTTGGTATAATTTTCTCTAGCTTCCAGAAGTGCTGTTGAAAAGTCCAGTACTATTCCAAGTCTAAATCTTTGGTATGTATCCCTCATATTCCTCTGTGAAAAGTTAGAATCTCCTCCTCCTTGTTCCTTACACTCACAATGATGTAAAAAAAAAAAATCATCATGATGTGTCTTTACTAAGGGACAGTTTTCACTCATGGGCTGAGTACCTAGTGGGTCCTCATCTAGAGCAGAGGTTGCAGTTGTGGCCAAGCCCCTGTTTTGTGGGCCAGTTGTGGCCTGCCACAGTTTTATAAGTGAAGATCTATTGGCATACAGCCACACTCACGCATTTACATATTTTCTGTGGCATCACATAGCTGGGTTGAATGATGTGACAGACTGTGGTCTTCAGAGACTAAAATATCAGTGTTTTCTTTTTACAAAGCATGTTAGCTAATCCCCAGTTTTAAAAATTAAGAACTTCAATTTTGGCAAAAAAATTTTTTATTTAAAAAATTTTTTTAATTGTATTGTGTTCATGTTTTTGTTTTATGTTCTCTCTTTCTGGAATTCTTAACGCTTTGATGTTGAACCTCTTGGACAGGAACTCAGATTTTTTTTTCTGTTCTCTCTTCCATCCCTTTGTTTTTGTTTGTTCTTTCGTCTGAGAAATTCTCTTTACCTCCCAACCTATCCATAAGTTTTTTGTTTCTGCTCTTATAATTTCTTATCTGGGCGTAATTTTTTCTATTTTTTAAATGAACTTTTTATTGTAATATGCAATTAAAAAGCAAAAATGATAAATAGTTAATAAATTTCTATAAAGCAACCATCCTTAAAACTGCTATGCAGGTCTAAGATAGAAGATTTCCAGAACTCAGAAGCCTGCCTGGTGCCCCAGTCTAACTATAATCCACTCTGACACATATGTCATGGATTTGACGTGCTGCAATAGTGTCTTTTTGCAGCTCAGATTATCTCATCTGTGGACAGTGAACTTCTTCATGCTGTCCATTGTGACCCTTGTACCCTTTGTTTCCTTCCCAACTAGTGTAACACTCCTCTTGTTTATGCCCTGGAGTCCCCCATTTCTCTAAAAAAACCTCTGTATTCTTTAGTTGGAAATGGAATTTTAAGCTTACATTCGAGTTACGAATAATACTCCTACTTCTGATTGGTCGTTGTTTCTAGGTTGTCATTCAAAGGAAGGAGCATATGTATTTTCCTTCCCTTTTTTCATGCTTTTATTATACTTACATTACCAGAACATACAGCCCTCACATACTGTCCTTTCTCCCTTTGAATCTTCATTTGCCCTTTTACCAAACTACACATAAACGCTCAGCTGATACACTGAGGTTTCTGTAGTCATTTTGGTTATTGGAAACTCATTCTTCAGAAGCTATCTCAGGATAGGATCATGGGAACGATATTCCTGAGTTCTCGCAGGTTAATAAATGTTTATCTGTGCTCTATGACCTTGAAAGTCAGTTTTGCTAGTCGTATAATCTTTGGCTTGCATTTTCTTTCTTTGGATGTCTTAAATATTTTACTCTGTTTTCTTTGAGTAAAACAGCATTGCTGTTGAAACTTTGGTATCATATTTTTTTTCTTTGTAAATCACTTGCTTTTTTGCCTAGCTGCCCCAAAGTTTGTTTTATTTATAGTGAAAATATTTTCCTAGACTATATCTTGTGTTAGTTCTTCTGGGTCAGTATTTTCAGGTATGTGTTGGGTTCTTTCAGTGTGTAGTTTGAAGCCTCTTTTTATTTTAGCAATTAGAGTTTTTAGTATTTGGCCTGTTTCCTGGCTTGGATTTCTGTTAGGGACTCCTATGCTCTGTATGTTGCATCTTCCTTGCCTGATTTTTGTTTTATGTGGATCTTTTGTGTCTTTTATAATTTTTTAAATATTTTTAACATATTTTGAAATTTTAATATGTTTTGTTGGCATGATTTCATTGTCTCTCTGCTATTATATTTTTATGTCCAAGTTTTTTTATTCTCACTACTCCTCTTTTTGAAAAAGTCACTTCTCATCTTAGATATACTATCATGTTTATCTAAGAATAATAATGATAGTATTTTTTTGAAGTTTTATTTTACCAGACTAATTTATTTCCTGTCCTCCTCCCTTAATTTGTTTCAGCCTTTATCATTTTAGAGATTTTCCTCAAATGTATGGTAATCCTTGGTTCTTGGCTCATGTTGAAGAGTTGGGACAGTTAAAAAAATTTTTTCTCTTTTAGAGAGTGGGACAGTAAAAAACTGATTAGAAAATCTGTGTACCATGAGTTAAGTCTTGTTGAATTATAGATTTCACCATACTGTAATCTTGTTGAGCCTTTTCATCATGAAACTCCCAGTAGCAGTATCTTGTAGTTGACAGTATCTTTTAGTTGATTGTTTTCTTTGGTGCTGACCAAATTTTTCAGGGAAGTTTCTTCTGGTCTCCTACCTGCCCTGGAGAATATAAGCCTGCCTGGTACTGTTCTTGAAGCCATAGGAGGAGGAGAACATTGTTACTCTTGGTATATAAACTTTTGCTTAATGAAGCTGCTTCTAGGGACACCAGGGGGGCTCAGTTGGTTTAGCATCTGACTTTGGCTCAGGTCATGATCTCATGGTTCATGAGTTTGAGCCCTGTATCGGGCTCTGTGCTGACAGCATGGAGTCTGCTTTGGATTCTGTGTGTGTGTATATGTGTGTCTGCCTCTGCCCTGCTTGCACTCTGTCTCTCTCAAAAATAAACATTTAAAAAATTAAAAACAAACAAAAATACAAAGCTACCTCTAGTTGTTGATGGTTTTCCCTAGTCCAGACCCTCATTTTTACTCTCTCCAGAGAATAACCTAGCAAAATGCCTGGGAGGAGAAGAAGCAATGCTGAGCTATATGGAACAGATGAGGAGAACTGGGAGGTTCTATTTCTAATCAGTTTTTTCAACAAATCCCCTTGTTTTTAGGCTCACCTTCAACCTCACTTTCAGATATGCGTATTATTTCAGATTGCTGAGCTTTTTATGGGTTCTGTAGTATAAATTATTTAAAATTAAACTTGCCTGTGTCTGCTAAGTCAGCTATTTGTCTTTCTGCTTTCCATTTTTATAAAACGCTGTTGCTATGTCTCTTCTCTTATTCTCTTTGTCTTAAAGATATGGTTGTACATGCACACTTGTGGGGGGGGGGCCTGTACTATGTTCAGTAGTATTTCAGTAGAGAACAGAACTAATGCACACTTTCAGTTCACCAGAAGATCCTTGACCTATTTGTACAGAGAATCTCAGGGAAGTCCCTTTCTCAGGTCTACTCCTGAGTCTGTTCAGCAAATGATAATGTGTTTTTCTAATGACAAATTTTTGTTTGCTTATTTTAAGGGATATTTCTGATGCTAATCTGAAAGGTCACAACTTGTGTTTTATTTTCCTCCCTTATGCCAAGCTTCAGCTGTGTTTAACTCGGTCCCTTTCTATAGCTTTGCAGGCTCATGAGTAAAGTGTATTTCATTTATTATTCATGAACAGAGAGGAGCTGTTAAAATGTCCTATTGAAATACTCGTGTGAAGATGTATATGATTAGCCCTAGAATGACCACTAAGGAAATTTAAAAAAAAAAAAAAAGCAACTGTGAAACATCATAAATGAAATTAAAAGGCTGCGTCAGTAGTAAAGTAGAAAAGGAGGAACAGGAAAAAAAACACCGGAGGCACACAGAAAACAAAAGTTAAATTGGAAAACATAATCCAACTATATCAATAATAAATGTAAATGGTTAAGCAATCCAGATGGCAGAGATGATTAGACTAGATTTTTAAAAATGCAGCATCTTTATGCTAGACAAACAGGATAGAGAATAGAAAAATACAGAAAAGTTGGGTTTTTTTTTTTTTAAAGATCAAAAAAAAACCTGACAAACCTTTAGCTAGACCAAGAAAAAAGAGAGAGGACTCAAATTACTAGAATCAGAAATGAAAGAGGAGGCAGTACTACCAACCTTACAGAAATAAAAATTATTACCAAAAAATCCTATCAGCGTGCCTGCATGGCTCAGTTGGTTAAGCCTCCGACTCTTACTAGTTTCAGCTCAGGTCATGATCTTACGGTTCTTGAGTGCAAGCCCCACATCAGGCTCTGTGCTGATGGTTCAGAGCCTGCGTGGGATTCTCTCTCTCCCTCTCTCTCTCACAGCCCCTCCCCAACTCATTCTCTCTGTCTCTCTCTCTCCAAAAATAAACTTTAACAAAAGAATCCTATAAACAGTTATATGCCAGTAAGTTGGAATAACTCAGATAAAGTGGACAAATTACTTGAAAGGAATCCGTGATAACATAGAGTTGGTGTTGTGGTGCATTTACAGACTGCTGCCTTCTCCACTCAAGGACGCAGTGGAAGTATCAACCTGGAGAAGATGCTATACAATGCAAGAGGTGAACTCTGCCCTTAGCAAAATCCAGCTGGTGGGATATTCTCAGAAAATTGTGAGTGTTAATATGATTTTAAGTGATGCTTGAATGCTTATGAGTCATCCTTTTACCGTTTGGGAGGATCTTCTCATTCCCTTTCTTCAGCCATGCAGTCACTAAGAATCCTGTACTAGTACAAGGTGACAAGACAGACTGACTGTCGTCCTCCATCCTCCAGGCTGATACTGGTGTTCTTTCCTAACCCTCGCATTCCCCATCATTACCCAGCATTCTATTGACCAGCATGTAATGAGTCAGGAGAAAGACATCTAGTCCTGTTCACTTGAGAACAGTGGGTGCAACTTTATAGATTCTGGAGAAGTGAAATAGGAATCTGAGAGCATAAAATGGATCAAGAAACAGTTTGTTGGCAGGTATAACTTTTGAGCAATTACCTGATAATAAGGGTTCCCATTTTTGTTAACTTGTGCCCAGAGCCACTCAGTAGAGAACAACTGAGAGATTAATGCCTAACCTAAAAAAAAAAAAAAGAAAAAAGAAAACCCAAGTATTTGTCTCTTTGGTCTTGCTAGTAATCTATTACCTCTGTCTTTTCATGAGTGAGGCCTGAGTATCTGGTACATGTGGATATGCTGAGGGGGCAAGGATTGCTTTCTGTGTCTACTGTCTGGTCTCCATTGATTTTTTGCTTTATATTTTCTGTTTTACTTTAAAATTTCTGTATCTAAGTAGAGAAGGATATTTCTGGGGGTTTTTTACCCCCTACAAAGACTTATCTGGTATGACTGCACTGCTGTGAAAGCTCCTCATACATTCTTACTGTGGTTCTTTTCTAGGAGCTTTTCGGTGCAGTTCAGGTGACTCCGCTAAGCTCAGGCTATGCCCTGGGAAGCTCCAACTGGATTATCCAGTCCCATTATGAGAAAGTGTCATATGTCTCTGGATCCTCCTTACTTACCACACATCCCCAGGTAATTCTGATTCTCTTCTAACAATTCAGTGTTTTGGTTATTGAACCCAAATTCATAATGTATCCAGAGCATCATCAGTTGTTTTTAAATCTTCCTAATTTTGGGGCGCCTGGGTGGCTCAGTTGGTTAAGCCTCCGACTTCGGCTCAGGTCAGATCTCACATTCGTGGGTTCGAGCCCTGCGTCAGGCTCTGTGCTGACAGCTAGCTCAGAGCCTGGAGCCTGTTTCTGGTTCTGTGTCTCCTTCTCTCTCTGCCCCTCCCCCTCTCATGCTCTGTCTCTCTCTGTATCAAAAATAAATAAAAACATTAAAAAAAATTTTTTTTAATAATAAATCTTCTTAATTTTGGTTTATACATGCATCCTTTTTTTTTGTTTGTTTGTTTGTTCTTATTTTGGTAAGAATGCTTAACATGAGGGGCACCTGGATGGCTCAGTTGGTTAAGCATCCAACTTTGACTCAGGTCATGATCTCGTGGTTCATGAGTTCAAGCCCTGCATCCAGCTCTGTGCTGACTGCTCAGAGTCTGGAGCCTGCTTTAGATTCTGTGTCTCCCTCTCTGTCTTCCCTACCCCCACTCACGCTCTGTCTCTCTCTCTCTCTCTCAAAAATAAATACACATTAAAAAAGGTTTTTTTAAGAATTTTTAACATGAGATCCACCCTTTTAATATTTTTGTACTATAATTATTTGTTGACTTTTAGTACAGTATTTATTGTACCTCAGATCTCTAGAGCTTATCTTGCTTAACTGAAACCTTATGTTCTGTAGACTCTCTTCCTGAAAGCTAGATTTCCCATGTCCCAGTGTTTAGGATTTTAAGTTCCTCTGTAAGATCCTGCTGCCTTTGGATTCATCTCTAGGATTCTGAGGTTTCTCACCACTTTCAGTAACCATAGCCTGATGTAGAACAGAAATGGTCACCCATTTACTCAGCAGATGTTAATTATTTCTCTACTAAGGGTCAACGATGTATGTGTCAAACACTCATCTAGGTGTTAGAGAGTCCATGGTGACCCACAGGCAAAGTCCCAGCTCATGAATCTGTTCAGAAGAGCACGGAGAGCCATTGTGATTGCAGCATGCTGTCTGGTCAGCAAGGGTGTCCATGCAATGAGCAGAGCCACGTGTAGAGGGAAGCTAGTAGATGATTTTAGGTCGGTCATTCATTAAGTCCTATTTGGCAAGAAGTACATAACCATTGTTACAAATGTATTGTTTGCTCCTCTTCAGGTATTTGTAATGAATTTATTGTTCATTACATAAATCCTGATTCTTTCCATGTTTGTAAAAGAGGGGCAGAGATCAGATAACTATCTGATGGATGGATATATAGATAGATAACTTGGGGAAGCCCATATCTTATTTTAATATGAGAGGAAAAATGACTGCTGTAGGTCTAGAACAATAGGATGCTTCTGATCTGCCACTATGTATTGGGTTTTTTTAATACCTTCTTTTATAATCAGATTTCATCTCAAGGTCTAGAGGGGACAAGTTGCTTTTTTCCCCTATAGCTAGCAGAATTCTGGGCCTTTCCCGCTTATTGAAATCAAAAGCTCATCAATGTCATCTTAATCTGCTTCATTGAATCAAAATACTTTATTGGCAGCTTCTATCATTCTTGATATATTCTTCCATAAAAGGCAGAAAGATTAGTTGGCTGCCAACCCTTCCGATTTTGTCCTGCTTAGATCAAAGCCTTTACAGTACTACTGATGTAATTTCCAGTAAATTATACTTCCAGGGTTCGTAAATTTAAAGGGAAAATAAGGTCTTGAAAGTAATGGGCAACATAGCTAAGTAATTAATTTTAATTTCCAGCTGGCAACCAGTATTTTATGTAAAAAAGATAATGGATTCAATTTCCTTTTACCCAGATAATCGGGTTCTTTTATTTTTTATTTTTTAATTTTTTTGAGAGAGAGGATAAGCAGAAAAGAGGGACAGAGAGAGAGAGAATCCTAAGCAGGGGCTTGATCCCACAACCCTGGGATCATGACCTGAGCCAAAACCAACAGTCAGATACTCAACCGACTGAGCTACCCAGGTGCCCCAGTGATAACTGGATTCTGTATTGAATTAGCAAGGATAAGGAAAGTTTAGGTTTGAAAAAAACTTAACAGTCAGCTTTCGAGGTCAGCAAACTACAGCTGTAAAACATTTTTGTAAAAAATGTCTTGTAGTACAACCACATCTATTGGGTTATGGATGGTTTATGGCTACTTGCACACTCCAGCAGCAAAGTTCTGCTTTAAAGTTAGACTTTACAGGGGCGCCTGGGTGGCTCAGTCGGTTGAGTCTCCGGCTTTGGCTCAGGTCAGATCTCACATTCGTGGGTTCAAGCCCCGCGTCAGGCTCTGTGCTGACAGCTAGCTCAGAGCCTGGAGCCTGCTTCCGGTTCTGTCTCCTTCTCTCTCTGCCTCTCCCCCTCTCATGCTCTGTCTGTCTCTGTATCAAAAATAAATAAAACATTAAAAAAAAATTAAAAAAAAAAAAGTTAGACTTTACAGAAAAGCCAACTGCTGCTCTACTTGGGTGTAACCTCCCTAGGTAGGAAGAACAGGCTGCTGTGGTGATCTAATAAGCATAGCGAAGTGAGGCTTTGGATTAAGCCTAAAGTGGTAAGAATGGAGTGGAAAACATTGGCAGGTCTTTAATTCAACAAATACATATCAAATGTTTGCTGTCTTCAGGGAAGGAAAATACAGTCCAGAGATTTCATGCCAAGATGACATTAAGAATGGTATTGATGACACTTACCCAGTTGACGAGGAGGAGTTGGCAGAGGCGGTTCTGGTTTTAGAAGGGATTAGTGGGTGTGATGCATAGCAATTTGAATGAACACTGGGGACAGATCAGATTTTGAAAGTATGTAACTGAGCTGAAGGGGAAAGACTGAACTGTGAGGGACATTTACCAATAGAAAGTGGAAGGAAGAAAAATAATCTTGATTAAGACTAGAGAGTTAGAGGAGAATTGAGGCCCACAAAAGTACAGCATCCCAGGGGCAGAAGAGAACTAGCTTTCACTGAGAGGTATGTCTCAGTAGTAATTTTCCTATTGATCTGATATTCAACAACATACTGAATTCTTATATTCTAGTATTTATCTACTGATGATAATATTATCTGCAAAGAAATAATTCTGTCACTTTTCTTCCAATCTTATCTTTTATTTTATTTTCCTAACAATTACATACTCTAGTCCCATGTAAACAGAAGTGATGACAGTGGCAGCCTTGTCTTACATCAGATTTTAAATGGAATGCTTTTGTAGCTTCTTCATTAAATAGGATGGCTTGCTACTGGTTTTTATCTATTAAGTTAGGGCATTTCTGCTCTGTTCCTAATTTTCTGATTTTTAAAAGGCAGATGTTAGGGTTCCTGGGTGGCTCAGTCGGTTAAGCGTCCAACTTTGGCCCAGGTCATGATCTCGCAGTCAGTGAGTTCAAGCCCCACGTCAGGCTCTGTGCTGACAGCTCAGAGCCTGGAGCCTGCTTCAGATTCTGTGTCTCCCTCTCTCTCTGCCCCTCTCCCGCTTATACTCTGTCTCTCTCTCTCTCAAAAATTGGGACCCCTGGGTGGCTGAGTCGGTTGAGTGTCCCGACTTCAGCTCAGGTCATGATCTCATAGCTCATGGGTTCGAGCCCTGCGTCCAGCTCTGTATAGACCACTAGCTTGGAGCCTGGAGCCTGCTTCAGATTCTGTGTCTCTTTCTCTCTTTGTCCCTCCCCTGTTCACACTCTGTCTCTCTCTGTCTCTCAAAAATAAATAAATGTAAAGAAAAAAAATTTTTAAATATATAAACATTAAAACATTTTAAAAAAACAAAATAAAAGTCAGATGTAGATATACCTTATCAGGTGCTTCTTCTGAGTCTGTGAGATGACCATGTGATTTCTTTCCTTTTAGACCAGTAATAGAGTGAATTGTAATATTATCTTTTCTCACATTTTTTTCTTTTTTTTTTTTTTTAAGTTTACTTATTTTGAGAGAGAGAGCATGAGTGGGGCAGAGAGAGAGAAAGAATGCCAAGCAGGCTCTGCACTGTCAGCACAGAGCCCCCCACGAACTGTGATATCATGACCTGAGCCGAAATCAGGAGTGAGACACTTAACCAACTGAGCCACCCAAGCACCCATCTTTTCTCACATTTAACCATCCTTCAGTCTTGTGATAAATCTTATTTAATCACAACTTTTTTTTTAAATACACTCTTGGAATATAAGTTGGTCCGTATTTTATTGAAACTTAATATAGGTATATGTCATTTCATTGTGCTTTGCTTTATTGCATTTCTTACATACTGCCTCGATTACAGATTGAAGACTTGTGACAACCCTGCATTGAGTAAGGCCATCAGCACTTTTTCCAGCAGCATTTGCTCACTTTGTGTCTCGGGGTCACATTTTGGTAATTCCCACAGCATTTCAAATTTTTTCATTATTATTACATTTGTTATGGTGATCTGTGATCAGTGATTTCAACTTGCCAAAAGCTCAGATGGTTGTTAGGATTTTTTAGTAATCAGCTATTTTTTTAATTAAAGTATATAGGGTTTTTCTTTTTTTAGACATAATGCTATTGCATACTTAATAGACTCTAGTATAGTATAAATGTAACTTTTATATTCACTGGGAAATCAAAAATTTCGTTGACTCTCGATTGTGATACTCAGTTTATTGCAATGTTCTGAGCGTCAACCTGTGATATCTCCAAGTTAGGCCGGTAATCTGTATTCATAAGTGAAAAATGGACCCATACATTATTTTCTCTTTCTGTCTTCATTTGTTTGGCATCAAGATACATTTAGCTTCCTGAGATGATTTGGGCACCTTCCATTCTTTTTCTTTTTCCCTTTTTTTAATATTTTTTAACGCTTGTTTATTTTTGAGAGACAGAGACAGGGCATGAGCAAGGGAAGTGCAGAGAGATGGGGAGACACAGAATTCGAAGCAGGTTCCAGGCTCTGAGCTGTCAGCACAGAGCTCAAGGCGGGCTGGAACTCACAAACTGTGAGATCGTGACCTGAGCTAAAGTCGGGTGCTCAACTGATTGAGCCACCCAGGAGCTGCCTTTTCACTCTTTTTCTAATACACAATATAAGTATTCTCTTTTTTTGAAAGTCAGTTCCCCATAAAACTATCCAGGCCTGGGATTATCATTTTAATGTTTTCATGGCTGTTGAACTTGTACCAATGTGTCAGAGATGTGTCCATTTTGCCTAGATTTTCAAAATCATATACATGGAAGTTGTTTATTACCCTTTTTATTTGTGTAAACTTTTTTGTGTAATTCTATTTTCAGTCTAAATTTTATTTTTAACACCTCTTTTTTCTTGATCATATTTGCCAGAGGTTTGTCTGCATTAGTGATTTTCTTCAAAGAATAAGTTTTTGCTTTTAATTGTCTTTGTTATATTTTCATTCTCTATTCTGCCCTCCACTATTTCCTTCCTTCCATCTTTGGGTTTACTCTGTTGCTTTCCTTTTAGTTCTTATCTCATTCGTTTCCAGTGCTTTCCAGTAAGTATATTTGAAGCTATGCTTCTTAGTATCATTTAATTCTCTTAACTTGTCAATATGTAGTGCTCTGTCATTCATCTCTCAGTATTTTCATAATCTCCTTCATAATTTCATAATCTTCATAATTTCAGTAGCCAGAGGTTGTTTTATAGTGCTTGTGTTTCTCTTCCACCCAATATAATTAGACTTAGGGTTAGACAAGAGACTTTTTCAAGCCATGCTTAAATGTTTCTGAATTTTTTTTTTTGCATTATGATAAGAATATACTAATTCACTGAAGTGTTACTTTGAAACACAGTCTGTTTTTATAAGTATTCTGTGTATGTTGTAAAAGACTGTGTTTACCATTGAATGAAAGCTTTTCTATATGTATTTATTCACTTGAACTTATTGTGTTATTCTGGTCTTTTCATATCTTTGATTAGCTCCCAGTTTCTGAAAAGAATATGTTATTTGTTGATTTATCTACTTCTCCCTATACTTTCACCAGTTATTGCTTTTTATATTTTTAAGCACTATAATCAGAGGTATATATGTGCATGATCATTATGTTTTATTGAGCAATTATTCCTTTTATCAGGATGCTGGGGGTTTTTTTCTATCAAAGCTACATTAAAAGCCAAGAAACCTTTCCCCCCCTCCATATTTGCCTGATATTATTTTCCATCTGTATCCTTTTCTAGTGAGTCCCTTGTAGACATAGTAAAGGTTTGTTTGTTTCTTTCTCTTTGAATCCAGAGTCTTTGGAATGCTGAAACTATATATTTACTGTAATTACTTTTGTATTTGAGGGCTTATTTTTGCAATTATATTTCATGTATTTTTAGCTTACTTCATTCTTTTCCCTATTTTTTCTTTCCTTCTTTTAGATGACTAAATTTCTTTCTGTAAGTTTGAGCACATATATTTTATTTTTTTCCTTCTGGGTCGTTCCTTCATTTATTTTTCCTTTGGATATCCTAAGCTTACCGATATCTTTTGTCTTTGCCTCCAGAGCCACACCTTCTTCTTGTATTTCCCATCTTTCTCCTCTTCCTTACCCCCCAACCCACCATGTTCATGCTGTCTAGAATTTTCGTTCTGGGTTTTCTGGGATATACATCAAGTGTTGAATATATCTCTTATTTAGACAGTGAACTTTACGGAGTTGTTTGGGGTTTTTTCCAACCTACTTTCCCATGTATCCCATAATCCTTCTAGATTTACTTTTCTTCCAGGAGTGCTTGAGGAATGTTCACCAAGAGGGCATTAAAATGGTAAACCTTATGAGGCTTTGAAGTACTAAGAATAGTTACAATTTTTTCTCACATTTAAATGATAGCTTGGATAGATATAAAATTCAAGGAAAAGAACTTTGAACTATAAAGCTTTGAAAATCTTTATTCATTTTCCACTTGTGCCCTTGTTGCACTTAAAGAACTACAAAGCTCTTTAGATTTGTGTTCGTTTATGAGATTTGCTTTTAGAATTTTTACTTTATCTTCAGTATTCATAAGTTCTGCTGTGACTTGCCTTAAATGTATATTTTTTCTATCAGTATAATACTTTGAGAAATCTTCCAACTTCATTTAACACAAAAGATTCTTAATTGTTTTTAAAAATATTTATTCCTTCTAGGTGATTTTTTATTTCTCCCTATGGAATTTCTCATACACAGGTGTTGACGCTTCTGTGCTTTGTGTCTCTCTCTCTTTCCCACCCCTCCTCCTTCTTGATGCCTCCTGAGGAAAACTCAACTTGACCTTCCAGCTCATGATTTACTCTTTGGCCATATCCATACTGCTCTTCAGCCTGTGTTGGATTCTTTACTTCAGTCACTGTATTTTTATACATAATATTTCTGAAATGTTTCTCTTTATACTTAATCATTTTCATTTTACTTATTTTAATTTGTGTATGGACTTTTTAAATGCATATTCTGCTGTTCCATCTAGTTTACTAATTCTCCATGTGGGGTAGGTTTTTAGCTTATTGTATTTAGTAGATGTTGTTTTTCTCAGTGGTCTTGTTTTATTTCCCTGTGAGCTCTTGTTACTTGGCCTTCAGGGAAATCCTCTTGTACCTCTGCTCTAGACACTGCTTTTTTTCCCCAAGATTTGTCTTCCTGATGTGTTACCACTTAGCTGGGTAGTGTGAGTGAGCAAGGAATGGCTGATTGGTCTGCCTGCATCTTTTATGAACATTCGTCCCACTGTTCTGGTATGTTCTACCTCACAGTATGGTGGAGCAGGCCACAGGCAGTATGGAAGAAAGAGAAAAGGACAAGGAGTTCCTTCCCACCCTCTATTCTGCCGTCAGTGCGCAGCCCTCTCTGGCGTTTGCTTGCCGTCCTGTCCTCATTCCAACACCCGTGGTTTCCCAGGAATGCATCGTGGTTGTTCAGTTTCTCAAAATTGTCAGATGCCCTTATTTCTATGCTTTCTCTCAGTTTAGATTCTAGAAGGGAGCCAGCAGCCTGTGTTCACTATCTTGTTGGGAATCTCGTAGTGGAATTTTTGTTTTAAAATATTTTTATTAACTTATATTTCTGATTAGGACAGTAATTTGTATTTATTATAGTCATTTTGGAAAATACAAAAATCTCCCAGAAAGCAATAAAAATTGTGATAATCCTAATATCAAAAGATAACTTGCTCTTCTCCTCTTTCCTATTAACTATGTAATGAGCACTCCATAGTTCATTAGTATTCCACACATGTTGTTTGATATCTGCCTATGACTCCATTATGTGGATATTAATAAAGTATCTGTGTTCCACTGTTAGACATTTATATTGTTGGGTTTTTTATTTTAGAGTGGGGAGGGAGAGAGAGAGAGAGAGAAGAGAGAATCCTAAGCAGACTAATGCTCAGCACAGAGTCTGATGCAAGGCTTGACTCCATGTCCTGGAATCACAACCTGAGCTGAAATCGAGTCAGATGATAAGCCACCCAAGCCCCCTGACATTTAAATTATTTTAAGTTAAAAAAAATTTTTTTATTCTGAAAAACCTCTCCAAAGAAGTGCAGTCTGCCCAAAACAACAGCCTAAGACACAGTGTAAAGACAGTAACTCTAATAGAACAAAACAAATGGTAGCTGTGGGATGGACCCCGTCTGTGCAGCAGCAGGAACTAGTGAGCACTGTTGGTTAATAATAGAGCTCAAGCCTTCCTGGCCTTGGAAATGAAATTACTGGATTTGCTGTGGGTTGTAAACTTATATTTGAACACCAGCATTTCTATTACGATGGTTTAAAAAGGTAACATGACACTTGTTACTTCAGTAGCTTCCTGGCTATGCTACCTCACTTCAGAGATGAGACTTGAGGTTTAGATGTGAAAATCACCAGCATAATAGAACAAAACTACATATACCTGGACACGGGGAGCTATAGAATTTTAAGTTAGTTTTAGAAACTGAACTAGCACAGGACACTCTTTAACCTTTGGCCTTGAGGCCAAGGCAGTTGGTTCTCTGGTTTGCAAGGTGAAAGGTGACTCTGAGGGACAATGAGAGGAGAGATGGCTTGAAAGCAAGGGCTCCAAATGGGAACTTCTGCCTTAGGGTGGTGGTTGTTAACACCCAAAAGCCTTGTGGGGAAACTCTGCTGGGAATATTAAAATATACTGTATATGTCTGCACACCTACATAAGATTCTGCATTTATTTGGAGACTGTGAATTTAGAGTCCTCAGAAGCCCATTGTTATGTATCAGGTTAAGAATCTCTGAGTTAGAGCCTAAAAGTAATTTTTTTAAGAAATAAAATTAATTTAAAAAATTAAATGGTAATTTCTGCTCAGTCAATTCCCTGAGGCTTCTGATGTTCACAGTGGGCATTCCTTCTTGCCAACAGGGCTGGAAGAGGTTGGTAGCTGACCTGTGCAAGTCTCCTTGTAGCACACACTTCGAGCATTCACGCTGCGTCCCCTTCCTCATTCTTCTCCCTTGGGAGTTCTGGGGAGTGGGGGGGAGGGTACTTGCTCCTGTTGCTTTGTTTTCTTGTGGTCTTAAAGACTCTGGCAGTAAGGTATATTCTTCTCTTAATCTAAGTAAATTATCTTAAATTTGGACTCCTTGAATCAGGTTTTTAGAGCTAAGGCAGTTTCTTGAGTAGGATTTTTTGGGGGAGTTTTGGGGTGTTTTTTTTTCTTCCCTCTGAATTCCCCAAGTGTTTTGTTTATGCAGTGCTTTGATCTGGATGCTCTACAGTTTTATTTTCAGTTTTTGTATTTAATGTATTGACAATTATTTTATTGTAATAAATATGTGACTCACTTCAGATCTTCATGTAGATGAACACGTCAGCATTTTCAGTCACTCCTTCGTCTTCTGATATAAAGTTAATTTCCTTCTAGATATCACCAGGAAACACCTGTGGGCTATCTCTTTTCTCTCCAGGCCTGGCTTTATGAGGCTCAGGTGTAGTAGTTGGGAAGTTTCTGGGGGTGTATGTGTTTCTCTAGTACAGCCCTCGGGAATAAAGCCATCTGGTCACCCTTATGCATAAGGCAGAGTTGGGAATGTAGTGTCAACTCAAAGACATTTTTCTGCATCCACAAACCTCTGACTTTAAAACAGCTGGTTAGAGCTTCCTTTGCACACCTGGTCATGTGGCATCCATGGAACACCCGGGCTTCGTTTCTTCAGTCTCTTCTGTGAGGCCTCAGAGCCAGTCTTGGGCCCCGAATTGACCCTTCCACTCGAAAGGGGGCAGCAGAAAAATAATGACTTTACTTCTGTAGGCCTCAGTTCAACTACAGAGACCAAGTAACTGGTAATCTCTAGCATCACATGTCTGCACAGCTTTCCCGGAAGTATGTCCAGGAAGGCCCACTCTTCCTGGGTAAAATACATGGTCACATCCTGGAAATAGCATTTAAGGAAAACATCAGGACAAGCCACAGCATCCAGCTGTCAAGGCCATGGACAAGAACCTTTTTTCTCCCTGTGGACACAGCTCCAAGTAGTTCCCAAAGCCTAGTGGCACCTCCTTGGGTCAGTTTGAGGAAACAAAGCTCTTATCCTCACTGGCAACATAGTGCCAAGCAGTAAAAGTTTAACCTCTTATATTTGGGGATGGTGGAGAAGTTGAACCACACATGATTCATGATCAGTTTGGAGAACCATGCTGAGGAAGAGACCCCATAGAGCAAGGAGGGAGAAACTGGACAGTTTGCTGGGTTCCTCTATTTCTTTCCATAGAAAAGAAATCTTTCTTTCCTGCTGTTTTCTTTCTCCTCTGGAGGACAGCTTTTCTGCAGAGTACAGTTGATCCTTAACACAAGTTTGAACTGCACGAGTCCACTTAGGTATGGATTTTTATAGTACTATACTTTCTTGTCTTTAGGATTTTCTTAATAATGTTTTCTTTTCTCTAGCTTACTTTTTGTAAGAATATACAAAATATGTGTTAGTCAACTATGCTGTCAGGAAGGCTTCCCCTTACCAGTAAGCTATCAGTAGTTATGTTTTTGGAGATTATACGCTGACTCTCCCACCCCATGTTGTTCAGTGGTCAACTGTGTTCCCTTTTCTCAAAAATAATGTTAACGTATGCTGCACATATACACGGATTTGTTTGTTTGTTCACTCCTTCCCTATTTTAGTCCATGGTATTTCTTAAACCCCTACTTTGGGCAGTGGAATGTGCTAGGCTGTAAGGAGAACATGGATTGGGTAGGTTTTACATTTATAGAAGTTACAGTAGGGGAAGAAAATGGTTACCTGCGGGAGTTTTCTTCAGGGCGCAAGCAGTCAATCCTGTCAGATTAGAAATCCACTGAAGTGCCCTGGGATTCATAAAGAGGGCACATCCCTTCCCACAGGGGGATTAGGGAGACCTCATGGAAAAGCAGGCTTTGAATTGGCCTCCTTAGAAGGAGATGATGTGCTTCACGACCTCAAATTTATTTCTTCCTCTCATCAAAGTATAGGTCATTAGGTCATTTGTTGATTCCTTCTTTTCTGAAGGGTTTTAATATGCAAAAAGGCTTTCAGTTGACTGTCGCCTGCCTCACCACCGGATTCTCTGTCTCTTAACCATGATTAGATGTCTCCTGTTCGCCTTCCTTAACTCAGTCTTGTACACCTGGCTTTCTCCCTCTTTTATCTCATAGAAATTTACTTTTTTCTGTTTTCCACAGCATCTTGCAGCTGCATTTGACACCGCTCATCAGTCTCGTGTTGAAATTCTTTTTAGTCTAAGCTTCTGGGGCAATCTTGTTGTTGTTGTTGTTGTTTTCCTCTTCATACTCTACTTGATCTTTTATCATATTACAGGGTGCAAGCACCATATAGCTATCTTTCTCAAACTGCTCATTTTTACAGGTAGGGAAGCTCTTCACTGCCATATGTACTTGTCTTTTTTTCTTCTCTCCCCATTGCTTTATGGGGCACCACAGCCATGGGCCTAGACTCACTCCACTTCCTCACTCTAAACAAACTGACATCGTTTACTAAATACCTTATGAAGGTACCTATCAAATCTCCATATACATCACGCACCTTTGTTTTATCTTTTATTCTCATAGTAAATCCGTTTTGCTGTCCCCTAAACACTTGCAACAGTTATTATTATTGCCTCCTTACGTTTTTAAATCATTGCATCCAAATTGCCCTCTGTCTGCATTTCTGACTTAAGAATTTGGAGTCATCTTAAAGTCTCATTTTGTCCATTGTCCAGTATATTCAGTGCATTCCCAACGGTCTATCAGTTGTTTCCTGTGATGTGTAGACCTGCCTCTTGCATATCCCCAAGTGCCATGAGATTACAAGTTTTCCCCCTTTATGTCCAGGCTGCCACAGGGAACTTCTGAGTGTTCTCTCTCCTTTTGGTATCACCTCTCCCCTTCAGCTGTCACCTGTATTATCATTGCCAAAATGTCATCTTCCGCTTCAGACTATTGATTCCTTAATGCTCACTCTCAGTCTCTGTGATTCTCACCTTTTTTGTTCTTGACCAGTTACACTTTCTCTCTTTTTTACTAATCTCTTTTTGCACCCCCAAGGTCAACTTTTTTCCATTCCAGCCAAATACATTCACTTGGCGTCTACAAGTTGCCTTTCCCTGCCTTCTGCCCACCCTCCCTCCTTCTTTCCTCCCAGAATTGACCTGCTTACTCTCACCTTCCTGACGTCTAATGAACTATTTCCCAGGATGCGATGCTCTCCTACTTCTTAGACCACGTTCTTTTCATGCATTCTGTGCATTCCTTTATTCAGCAAATGTTTATTGACCATTTGCCGTGCGCCAGGCATTTTGCGGGGGAATTAAAGATACTAAATCCTTGACATCAGGGAGCTCCATAGTCCATAGGGGACACAGACAGGAAAACAGGCAGTTATGATTCAGTGTGATTAGTACTGCTATAGGAGATCTTAGAAGCCATGAGGGCATATGTGGAAGGGATATCTTGATGTGGAAAGGAGGGATGCTGTGCAGCCATTCCAAAAACTGTCTTAAATCGAGTCTTTAAGTTTTTTAGCCAAAGAAAGAAAGAAAACTAGAAGCAAACCTTCACCTGCCAGAAGGCAGGTACAAGTGGCCCCACCTGCCCCAGTGCAGCCTTCTGCTCTGCGTTCCTCTTGGCACTTAGGCTCATTGCAAAGTCTTGATCCATACATGTTTTCTGTTCAACTAGATTATAAGCTTGTAGGGCCTAGAGACTGGGTCTCCTTTTTCTCATACCCTGTGCAAGGTGTCCAGTGGATGTTAACCATAGAGGACCAGCACAGTGACCACAGCGTCCTTGGGCTGAGTGTTTTCCAGAATTTTATTCCACAGGCTTGATTGTGACTGTTAACTTTGTAAGGTATTTTTATTTGATCTTGGACACAATGAAATTTTTTGCTTTACTGTGTTTGAATAGTATGTTCCCACTTGAAGCACTCAGTGAGTTGTCATCGACACCTGTAATATATACATTTGCCCTTTGTGATCACATGGACGGGTTGGCAGTGTCAGCTTGCTTCAGAGGGTGTCACAGAAAGGTGTTGTTAAGGGCCAATTCTTTCCAGTAGCCCTCGGAATCAATAAGAAGTGTCTCCAAGTAAAGGGCTAACATCACGACCATCTAGGCTGATCTGATCATTAAGTATCTCATAACTTCCAACAATTTGTATTGTAGTACTTCTTTTGGTTTTTATTACGGGCATTTAATTTTCAAAGGATGGCAACATTGATGGCTGAGGTACAGAGACAATGTTTGTTTTGTGGGCCACCTAATCTCTATTAGGTGCTTTCTTTAGACTGGTAGTTCTTAACCTTTTGGGAGTCATGGCCCCATATGACAGCCAGTCAATTCAGGGAAAATGTACATGTACACACATACGGAATTGTACGTGCTATTTCAGGGGTTTCCTAGACCATCTGAATTCCTCCATCCGCTCTGTGAATCATTATGGTTCTAATAAGGGTCTTATAAAACTGTCATTTTAAGCTAAATATGCTGTCTAACAAAGTTTGATCCTTCTGTTTGATGCATGCACATAACGAACATTTCTGTGCTCATTGCACATCCTGCTACTATAAAGCACTGTCCTTCTCTGGAAACAATGAATGCATATGTATTTTTTAGAGAAGTAGAAATACATCAGTTCTACTCAAGCAGAGGAAAAGTTCTTGTACGTACTGATATACATTTGTGCAAATAGGAATTAGAATCTATTCAGTATAGCTGTCACAACTATACTTATCCATGTTAAAGGAATGTTCCTCAAGTTGTAAAGCAGCTTATATAACTGCAGTCATGTTATTGAAAAAAAACAATGAAGCCCTTATATCCATGTTTACGTAAAATGCTAAAGGAATATACATCAAAAGGCACATGTACTCACAGATGACTAGTGCAGATGGTGGGTCCTACACAGTGCAGTGGTCCTCAGGGCATGATCCCAGACCAGCACCAGGAGCATCTCTTGGGATCTTTTAGGAAATGCAAATTCTTAAGCCCACCTCAGACCTGAATCTGAAACTGTGGGTTCGGCCCCCAGCAATCCACAGCTGAGCAAACCCTCCAGGTGATTCCAGTACACACTCATGTTGGAAACCCACCAGCGACATGTATGAGATGACATTTCAAAAGAGCAAAGCACTCTACATATTTGAGATCATAAGCTTTTTTTTTTTCATTGAGATAAAATTTATGTATAATGAAACCCAAAGATCTTAAACATACAGCTCTGTGAATTTTCACGTTATGTGATCCCTACACCAGCCAAGTCATAGAACTCTTTTATCATGCTGTAAGGTTCCCTCGTGCCTCCTCTCGCCTGTCCCCACCGCTGCCGGGCAGCTACTTACTGTTCACTGACAGACTTCATTAGAGGAAGTAAGGGGACAGGAGGATGATGAGTCGAACACAGAAAGAACAATGACTATTCTCTTTGTCCTTCACTACTTGTACTCAACCATTTACTTTTGAAGTACTGAGCATGATTCTCTCTGGTTTTTCAGCCCATGGACCAAGCTTCTCTCAAAAACAGCGACGTCCTTGTTCTGACAGGCCTCACTCAGATCCCCACCGCGAACCCAGACGGCATGGTGGGAGAGTTCTGCAGCAACCTGGGTACGTGTCAGCTCAGGCCGTGAACAGAATGAAATGCGCTAGATTTACTTTTCAGTTTCTTGCTTCTGTAGTATTTTGTGCTCTTTCCCTTCACGTTCACGCCCTCTGATGTCCCCGTTCAAGGCTTCCCTTGCGCCCCTGCCTATACTACCCTTCCTGCCCGTCCTTCAAAGCGCCTCATTGTCAGCAAAAGCAATTCTTAAGCAACATAAGTGCTCTGTGGTGGGATTTGGGGACAGGACGGGGGTGCGTACAGGATGGCAGTTGTCAAAAAAGGGAAGAATCACATCTTTGCTCGCAAGTAATAGCACAGAAAAGACTTAATACTTTGCATTCACAATACCAGTATACTGAACAGATATGTTTCTCCCACCAATATTTGGTCAGTGTTGTTTTTTCTTTGAGAGAAGACTGAATTTGGAGGAGAGACTTGCTACCCAGAAGAAATGTATGTGTCTTTGGATATAAATTTTCAGTAAAATCTAGAAATCCTGCCTTTCTTTTAGAAAAGTATAGGTTGCTTACTGTCTTAACTTGGGCTGCTGTAACAGAATACCACAGACAGGGTGACTTAAAGAACAAACATTTACCACAGTTCTAGAGGCTGGAAGTCTGAGATCAGGTTGCTGGCATTGTCAGGGTCTGGCGAGGACCCTCTTCCTGGCCCGCAGACGCCCACAGGTATTCTCCCTTGGCAGAGAGAAGCAGTCCTCGTGTCTTCTTCCTTTTCTTATGAGGCAAAAATCCCATCCTGGAGGCCGTACCCTCATGGCCTCATCTGAACCCCGTTACCTCCCAAAGCACCCCCCGCCCAGTACCCTCACATTGGGAGTTAGGGCTTCAATATATGAATGTTAGGGGGACACAGATGGTCAGTCTGTAACAGTTGCCAAAGAGGAGTTAATGAGCTCAGACTTTCAACTCTTTCCCACAGTTTATTCTTCCTTGAAAAAATTATTGGAGTAGTCTCAAATAGCATCTCTGATTTTTATGTTTTGTTTGCTTATTATCTAGAATCACACAAAACTTTAGATCTGAAAGGAACGTTACATCTAATCTACTGTTTCTCAAAGTCCACTAAACCACTTGCCTCCTGATCAGTGAGGTCACTTACAGATGCACATCTGAGGGCCCTTCCACAGGCCTAATAAGTCAGATTCCATGGGAGCAGGAAAGACCCAGCAGCAGAGTTGCGTTTTCAACATGTCCCCTGGCCATTTTCACACTTATAAAAGCTTGAAAACCACTAATCTAGTCCATTCCTCTCATAACCAGTCAGGAAACAGGCCCAGCCAGGTTTCAGTGGCTTTCGTGGGGTCCTGTAGCGTGAAAGCAGGAGTGGAGCCAGGCCTCCTGCGCCCTGCCCGCCGGCTCCCCACGGTGCCGTCTCTAGTAGCAGCCCGTCCACCAGTACTCCGAGTACGGCGTCTGGGAGAACCCAGGTCAGGGGAGGGTACGAGACACAGAGGCTTCAAGATCTATGCCCAAAGCTGTGTGTTTCAGTTTGTTTTGGAAACCAAACAAAAAGACACTTAAGAGGGCTTAATTTTTTTCTTTTTTAGCCAATTATAACTTCTAATATTATTATACCCATTAAGTTGCAATTCCTCATTTGATAACTTGTTCTAAGTATTCAAAGTGTAGAGGATTTTCTTACAAATAACACATTAATGAACGAAAATGCCGCCAAAATGAGTCAAATGGAAAAATTTGGCCTATTTCCTTATAGGTCATACAACAGTGATCAGAGACTGAACAGAGACAAATCCAGCAAAGTTTTGAGCAGGAGCTAAAAAGAGAAGGAGCTTGGAGGGTCTGTCCTGAAGCTCGGCTGCCATTGGTAACCTTTAAAACCCAAACCCTTCACTGCACATCCTGTCCCCAGGGACTGAGTCATCCATTAAAACCCCACTGACTGTTAGCCTCTCGATTCTCGCACTCCTGCGCTGTTCTTCCAAAGAAGCGGATCATTGTACGCGGGAAATGACAGAAATCCAAGTATTATGTTTAAAGTTTCATTCTACCTTTATAAAACAGTTCTTTTGACACCATTGTTTTCTCTCTCTGGCCTCAACTTTTCTAGCACTGACAGTCCGGAATGGAGGAAACGTGTTGGTGCCCTGTTACCCTTCTGGAGTGATCTACGACCTCCTGGAATGCCTGTATCAGTACATCGACTCTGCTGGCCTCTCCAACATCCCTTTCTACTTCATCTCCCCTGTGGCCAACAGTTCCCTAGAGTTTTCCCAGATTTTCGCTGAGTGGTATGTCTGCATTCTTCTTCATGATTCAGTACATTGAAGCAGTAAGAATAAAATGTAAAAAGTTTTTTTATTTTTTTTATTTTTTTTAAATAGTTTATTGTCAAATACAACACCCAGTGCTCTTCCTCACAGGTGCCCTCCTCCATTACCACCGAAAAGTTTTTTTAATTAAAAAAGAACAGGAGTGCCCGGGTGGCTCAGTTGGTTAAGCATCCAGCTCTTGATTTCGGCTGAGGTCATGATCTCATGTTCAGCCCTGCATTGGCTCTGCGCTTAAGACTGTTTGTCTCCCCCCCCCCCCCCCCCCCCCCCCCCCCCCCCCCCCCCCCCCCCCCCCCCCCCCCCACCAGTGTGTCTCTCGGTCTGTCTCTCTCCCTCTCCCCCTCCCCTGCTCACTCACGCACATGTCCACACACTCTCATGTCCATTCTCTCTCTGTCTAAAATTAAAAAGAGGGGTTTTTTCTCGCATTACTATGAAACTTTCATTTTGTTGTCTTTCCATTTTTGTGATGTGAAAACTGTATTAATGAAAAATTCTGTTACATTGCTAGAGTTTAGAAGAATAGATATCAAGGAGAGAGGGATAAAAGACAAAGGGTTAACTTAGCACTTTCAAATTCAGTGACAAAAATATACATTTATCTTCTCACATGCTACTCTCTGCCTATTACAAACTGAAGTGACATTCTAGAACCAAAAAAAAAAAAAAAAAATCCAAGCTCATGTTGTCTGGAATTTGTAATACCAAATCTGATAAGAAAAGCTAGATTTTTTTCACTTCAATAGCATGATATTTGAGAAAATTAAGTTTTATTACAGCAGGGAATTGTTTGATCAGGTCCTAAGATGGGTAAATTATTGAACAGTCTGAAGCTAGTAAACCTTTTTAGGATTATTTACATGCATGTTTGAATCTGACTCACCAAGCCAAAGAAAGGGGGGAGGGATGGGGGAAATATAGCTTTTACAGTTGACCTTAACATGACCTCGGGTGGTGTTTTTAGACAGGGGGATGACACACATACAGAGGGTGTGTGTAGTACATGTCAGTTGGATGGTAGCATAATGGACACAGTGTTCTAAGTTTCTAAGAAAGAAGGAATTGGTGTATCATTCTGTCCTAACATATGTTGCCTCCCCACTCCACCTTCTTAAAGGGCATTTTTTCCTCCCTTTTTAGTTGTAGTCAGGGTCTTTTTTTTTTATCTTGATTCAGACAAGCTTTTCCTTCCTGTGTGCGTCTTGGTCGTGTTTGTTCATAGGGCCATCATTTTATTGGTACAGTTGAATTTTATCCTTTACATTGGGTCATTCCTCCCCCAGCATAGGAAGTTAATCTTGAATAGTGAGGAATGCAGCCTAAGTATCACTTGCAGAATTAATCAGCATGTTCTGCATTTCTTCATCCAGAACCTCAGTAAAAAAAACTCCAGCCCCCGCTTCGAGGCCCGAGGGTTGGTCTGCTCCTCAAGGCCACTCCTTCCGCACTGCATGCTGTTCTTGTCAGAGTATCTGATGGGCTAGGAGTCAGGACCACTCAAATTAGAGGAGGTTGTTTTTGTTTCTGGGTTTGTATATTTGTTCATTTCTAATATATGTGTAACACACACTTACTATAGAAAACAATACAGTTACAGAAAACAGAAAAAAACAACCCATAAGCCCACTATCCAGAAGTAATATCACTGTTGGAATTTTGATGGATTTCTTCCTTCCATATGGGAATCATACTGATTATTTAATTTTGGATCCTGCTTTTAAAATTTTTTTAATGTTTGTTTATTTTTGAGAGAGACAAAGCGCAAGTAAGGAAGGGGCAAAGACAGAAGGAGACACAGAATCTGAAGTAGGCTCCAGGATTTGAGCTGTCAGCACAAAGCCCAACATGGGGCCAAAGTCAGATGCCCAATTAACTGAGCCACCCAGGTGCCCCCTGCTTTTAAAATTTTTAATCTGAGATTGGAGGAGTAAAGTAAAACTTTGAGGACATAATTTTTACATGACTACATTATTACATCATTTGTATATTATATAATTTATTTAACTGTTGTCTTATTGTTGGACGGACAGGCTTTGCCCATGTTTTCCTTTTAGTAATAAATCTTCACTTAATATGATTGTATGTATATATGACTACATCTTTTGCTTTAGGTAAATTACTAAAGGTGGAATTATAGGAACAAAGGGTATAATGTTTTAATGTTGATTATACAAATCTCATTTGCTTTCCAGAAAGATTTTTGTCTTCTATAAATTGTTCCGCTTGCTCATTGTCTTCTATAAATTGTTCCTTTTTTACTGATTAGAGGAGTTATACTTTTCTTACCAACTTATTTGAACTCTATTCTTTGTTATAGGTCTGCAGACATTTTTCTCCTATCGTGGCACTTTGGATTTTGTCTTTCATTTGTTTTTTAAATAATAAAGTTGTTACTTTGGAGTAATTCTGGTTTACAGAAAAGTTGCAGAGATAGTCCAAAGAGCACTGTATGCCTTCTACTTAGTTTCCCCATGGCAACATCTGACATGGCCATAAACGTGTATCAAAGCTAAGAAATAAACATTAGCACATTGTTATTAGCTGAACTATAGTCTTTTTTAGATTGTACCAGTTTTTCCACTAATGTCTGTTTTCTGTTCCAGGATCCAGTCCAGGATACCACAGTGCATTTAGGTTATTGTTTGGGTTTGGTTTTTTTTGTCGGCAATACTTTAGTTTTATATATTGATATTAACTAATGCAACTTGGTATCCTTTGCAACAATCTAAGAAACTTAAATGAAGATCTTCTGTTTGTCTTCCTGAGTTTAGAAAGTTTTGTCTTCCTCTTTAGGTTTTATGTATAATTATATGTATGTAATTATATATAATTTAGATATTATAAAATAGCCATCCAAAAGTATCTTCCTCCAAAAAGGATATAAGTGATGTTTTTTAAATCAAGATTAAAGAAAATTAAGTGTAGGAAAAATTAAATAATAAGTGACATTAATCAAGTTCATATAAAACCCAAACCCTGGAGAGCTGAACTACTCCCCCAAAAATAGTATCTGGGAGAACTGTTGAAGTACTTTAATACTGTTTTAACAGAATTCTTACAAGTAGCCACAAACAAGCATACCTTACTACATACTGCCAGACCTACGGAACAGCTATGTCTTTTGAGTTATCGGTTGTTAACTTTGGCCACAATTGCTTTATTCGAGACATCTGCATATTTTAAGTGTCTGCTCTGGCTAGGAAAGAGCATAGCCCACCTAAAGCATTTACAGAGTCTCCAGTTTCAGTTACCAGTGTTGCTTAGTGGGTGTGCAAAACAGAAAGTTGGGTCTTTGAGGAAAGCCTATCTATTTCTCCTCAAAAGTGATCACCACTAATGCAATATGATATTTTGAATTGGATCCTGGAGCAAAATAAGGACATGAGTTAAAAAACTGGTGAAATCCAAACAAAGTCTGGAATTTAGTTGTAATGTACTAATGTTGATTTCGTAGGTCAACAAATGTATCATGGTTATGTAAGATATTAATATTACGGGGACCCTGGATAAAGGCCCAGCGGGAGTCCATCCCGTCTCTGTAACTTTTCTATAAATCTAAAATTATTCCAAAATAACAAGCTTATTTTTCAAGGAAATAATGTCCTCAGGAATTTTAATAGTTAAAAAATGCTACAGGAGACTTATGTTCTGAATACTCTCTAGATTCTGGCTTTCAGTCACAGTGAGATTTGTTAACAGGAAATTTTGAATCAACTTTACTAGTGTTTGTGCTGTTACCACTAGGTGGCAACAAATGACCCTGTGTGCCCTACCTAACAAGCTGATCTGTTTTTCCTCTTTAAAAGGCTTTGTCACAACAAACAGACTAAAGTGTATCTCCCAGAACCACCTTTTCCTCATGCAGAGGTAAGAAAATGGCATTATTGGGTCAAAGCAAGAAAAAACTGTAGCTCAATGGATATAGCATGTCATTAGATTTTTTAAATCCTTACATAAAATCATATAGTCTCATTTCCCATGTGAGATGACAGCCAAGTACTCTAACTCAAGATATGTTACATTCTCTTCTCATTAACACATTATATTGCCAGTATGTGTCTACAGTTAATAACTTACCTCTGTTCTGTTCACTGGGTGATGAATTTTATCTGACCCCTACAACTAACTTCTTTGCGTAACAACAGATTCATTTATTGTTACAGTCTTCTTTCCAGGTAGTCCTGTTGATTATAGATATGAAGTTTTAATGATGAAAATAATAGCATTTAAGTTTTTAAAAAATAGAAGGTCAAAGGTACAAACTTCTGCTTCTAAAATAAATAATTCATGGGATGTAATGTACATCATAATGACTGTAGTTAACGATACCGTATTGCATGTCTAAAAGTTGCTAAGAGAGCAGATGTTAAAAGTTAGTTCAACTCTGTGTGTTGATGGATGTGATTTTTTTTTTCACAATATAGATAATATTGGATACCTGAAACTAATACAGCATATATAACATAACATGCCCAGTTTTGTTTTCATTATGTTTTTCACCAAACAGTGTATCATGGATATTTTTTGGTGTGCCTATTATTATTGCTGCCTTGTATAGCTTATCATATATGAACATATTATAATGTACTTAACCATTCTCTTACTACCTGAGAAATGGGTTACTCCCAACTTTTTGTTACATTTTTAAAAAGGATTTTTAAATTGGTATAATCACTTTAGGAAAACTGGCAGTATCTGCTAAAGCTGAACATATAACATACTCCCCTCCTCAGCAGTTTTGTTCCTGAACTATATACCAAACAAATTCGTAGGTGTGTCACCAAAAGATTCTCATAAAAATCTTCAGAGCAGTCTTGGTAATAGTGCTGGAATATACCCTAAATAGCCTAGTGGATTTTGTGGTATGTTCTATACAATGGAATACCTTCCATCAGTGAGAATGAATAAATTCCAATTACACAAAGTTATGTAAACAAATCTCACAAACATAATGCGAGTAAAATAAGTCAGATATGAGAGAGTAGACACAGTGTGATTTTCTTTATATAAAAGTTCAAGAACACACAAAACCATTCTGTGGTATCAGAAGCCAGGATAGCGGTTACCCTGGAGGTAGGGATGGAGACATAGTAACTGGAAAGAGACAAAGAGGAACTTCTGAGAATCTGGTCATGGTGCTTGTCAGTGTGCGTTTGGGAACACGGAAGTTTTCAGTTTGTAAAAACTTCATCATCCACAGATGTCTGTGTGGATGGGCTTGTATAGGTTTAATTGTTTCATTTGTTTTATGGTTAACTATTTGATTCGATGTAAATAGCAACATATGTCCTGCTAACATTTTAAATTTGACAACTCCCACTACCCCTGCTTATTGCTACCCCAAAGGACTTTAATGAACCAGAATTTCACACAGAAGATTCTAAGGAAGTCATTTTTCAGTCCACGCACTCTGTTTTAGCAGCCAAAGGTTTTCCACACTCTGTCATTACCACAGTGAATTTCAGGCTAGAAATGCAGTGATATCAGAAGATTGAGCGTGGCAAAATGGTAAAACATGTTTTATGGTGGACTTTACCCCTAAAAGCCAGTTTTCCTCCCCCCGAACAACAATTAGCCTGTTTTTGTTTCCTAAGAGCGTTACTCTACATTTTTACCCACATATTGTAGCAGATAACCTTTGTCTCGTGTGCAGTTAGGAATATGAAAAGACCATAGTTGCATGATGGGGGTTCCTGAAACGCACTTGCCTACTTTGGGGCATAATGGAGTTGACTCGGTATTGTGACCAGTGCCCATGAGAAAATACCGTTCTGCCCTTAGTATTGATTTTTTTTAAAAAGTGCAGAATTCCCACCCTACAGCTCCATTGCCTATACAGTTTGGACCTTAAATAAGTACAGAGGTAATGAATGGTCCAGTGTTATAAGTCGGCTAGAAAGGTAGATCCAACTGGCAAAAGAAAAAAAAAGAGGAATTTGTCTTAGTTGCTTGCCTTGATCAGAAGAACTTCAGGAGCACGAGGTAATGCCCAAAAAGTGATTTAAGTTGTGGGCAAAGACCAACTGCTATTCTTAGAATCCCATTTGTCTCCCTGACAGCAATGGCTACAGCAGGCTTAGTCTTTTAGACAGCGCTCACCCATTTCACTGGGACAAGTAATAATTTGGGGCAGATCGGTTATAAAAAGAATGTCCCTTTTATTTGTATGTAGCTTGGAAGGGAGATAGGAATTCAGCATGTGTGCCTTCTTTACCACAGCATAGCCCATCCAAGCTGGGGATGCCTGCTTAAGATCTCTAGAGTCATGTTGCAGTGTTACTAGTAAAAGCAATCTTTCTGAATTAAAAATTAAATCTTTATCATGAAGAGAGTTTGGCTTCCATTTGGGGTTGTCCCATTCTGGCCACTTCTCACTATTGGGATGACTTCAGTTGGATTTGGGCTCCCCTCTTAGGCATTCTTGGTTAGTTCAGGTTTAAGTCATGTCACAGACCACTTCTTTATCCATCAGACAATATCTCAGGGCAGTATTCCCTTTGACCTAGCTGATATTTAAGGTCTCTGAAGTCTGGGTGTTTGTCATCTGACCTTTTGATGCTAGAGTGGGGAGGTGGAGGCAGGGCCAGGGCTGCAGGAAGAGCTGCTGAGCCGTCACCAGATGCCATCTGTGGCTGTAACTGTATATGATGTCGCCTTGCTTGGAGTATGACGTTGAGAGAGAATTGCCAGAGATTGCGCTGGAAGGGAGATCTTTTTGGTTCAAAACATAGACTTTTGAGACAGGTCTGAGGCTGTGCATGGCCCACTTCTTACTATAGCTCTCTGTGTCATGAGGATATCACGTCTCCCAAATCTCTGAAAGCCAATTTGGCCTTTGTTTATTAAGTTGCCCCAGTAACTTACAGCTATAATGTCTCAAGAGGTGGTCCTGTGCAGGTAAACTGTTTTTCTTGTGTGAAGTATTTATTGTTGAGAGAACTTAGTAAGCCACATGTTTGGGGAAAATTACTTGTACATCAAATAATAACTGACTCTGGGAACTTCTAGGGCCGAGACTCCCAAGTGTCACGTAGCTCTAATGAAAGAGTTAGACTGCATCGGGCCTTTAATAGCCTGAATAATACGTTAGTGTGTACCTGAAGGTTGCATCTGTTCAGAAAGTCACATTGTACATTAAAAAAAAATCTTCTACAAATTTTAACCAGATTCATTTGTATTCTTCCTTCTGCTCATGCTCCCATGCTGTGTGGCCCTTCCCTCTACCTGATGGGTTAACATCCCTGTGTGTGCTTCTCTGTACATACTGTAGCTCATTCAGACCAACAAGCTGAAGCACTACCCGAGCCTCCACGGAGACTTCAGCAGTGATTTCCGACAGCCATGCGTGGTGTTCACCGGGCACCCCTCCCTCCGATTTGGGGACGTGGTCCATTTCATGGAGCTCTGGGGGAAATCTAGTCTCAACACTGTCATATTCACAGGTAAATAAACAAACAAACAAAACCCGGCCGTTTCCACTGGGACCTTCTGCACTGACCGGGATGAAATGTACCAAAAGGCATAAATCCGATCACTCATCTGACAGAAACCACAAGGGAAAGAATAAAGCAAGATGGACTGTTAGAAAACTGTACTGGACAAAGCTCTCATATCCATTCTTCGGGGATTTTTCCCCGAGGCAGATTTCTACTGCACTGCTTTTGATAGGATTTTGTAAGCCATTTCAAGAACAGCAGTAATTCTAGTAACCACTCTTGTGTTACCCTTTAGGAATTATTTCCTGAGTTGGGTTTGTCTCCTTTGGTTATAGTTGGCTCTGGCTTACAGTTTTTTGCTTTTCTGGAGACAAACCCATCAGAGTAAAACAGATCCTTTACTAAAGCCAAGCAGGGGTTTTACTTAATCACCCTTACTTATTTACTTAATGTTTGGAAATATTAAGGGCAGTGAGGTAAAAAACCTTGATCTGAATCCGGTCCAGTGTACTGTAACCTAAGCCAAGTGACCTCACCTCCCCGAGCCTCACTGTCTTCATCACAAATTGGGATTATTGATGGCTCCTTCCTTGGGCGGCTCTGTGCGTTTACTGAAATGTTATCAGAAGGCATTTCATACAGTGCCTGGCACATAACCACTGTTGAGAAAGTTACCAGCTGCTTTCTTTCTCATTGCTTTTAAGACTTGAATGATGGAATAGAATCTAGTAGTGCCTGAACCTTCAAGATCAGGGACACTGGGGCCCTTCCCTGTGCTCAGCCTGTTTGGGAGGAGCGCCAGAGGCCTCCAGCACCCCACTGGTCATACAGACTTGGCGTATCGATTTATTGTAGCTGAGAAGAACACATTCCATGGGGAAGTGGAAGGCATCTCAGAACATATTGAAAAGAACGTACGGATTTGGGCTTGTGTTGGGTGATTTTGAGGTGGGCTTACAGATGTGGGACATTGCTCTGGATTGGCCACTGTCGGGAAGCAGGAGTGGTTACATGACAGAGTATCTTAACAATTCTTATCTGGAAGGCAAGAAGAACAGAGCCAGGATAGGGAAATGTTTGCCCACTTTGTGGTTTGAACAGTGTTGTGGTTTTGTGTTCAGGCATGATTATGGAGGGGTTCTTGTTTTTGACTTGATCCATTATGGTCACCGAATGGCCATGTTTGGTGTTAGTGTTCTGTGAAATTGTTGATGTCCAACAGGAGAACAACGTGGCCTGGCCATGACTGACAGTCTGGCTCCGGCTGTCACTCCAAGACCTAATAGAAAGTGCCAGGAGAGCTCAGACCAGCAGCTTCAGGGGCTGCTTCTCTCTTTCCCAGGCCCCCTTTTAGACAAAGGCAGAGAAGAAGTCAGGTCACAAGACATTGACCCACAGTACCCAGAACCTCACCATAGCCAGGTTTTACTAAGCAAGAGGTGGTCTGGAGAACATTGTATTAGGACTAAAGGTGGTCTCCTATTCTTTTTGAGGAGTCACTGACTCTGATATGACAGTGGGTACAGTATTTATATAGGCACAGTAAGACGTGTTCGCTGTAGTAGAATTTTTCCTTTAGCCAGCTAAGAAGAAATCAAGGACTGTGTGATTGTCCATCACAACCCTGGGTAATGAATTTAAATCTAAACCGGTTTTGAGGGGCTGAGAATAGCTGTGTCATTTATGATGTCTGGTCATGTCAGAGATGAGTTTTGGACCACTTTTCTGATTATATTACAGCTGTGGGAAACTTGTAGCTCATATAGTACACGTAAAAAGGGAGTCCATTGTCTCCTAGGTAGCCGTCCTTGCCTCATATGAGGGCATTCTTCTTAGGGAAACAGGAGCCACCGGAGGGGGCGTAATTTAAAAATCTGGAAGTTCTGGGGCACCTGGGTTTCTCAGTCAGTTACACATCCAACTTCAGTCATGATCTTGTGATTCGTGAGTTCGAGCCCCACATCAATCTCTGTGCTGACAGCTTGGAGCCTGAACGTGCTTCAGATTCTATGTCTCCCTCTCTCTCTGCTTCCCCCACCCCCCCCACTCTCTCTCTCTCTCTCTCACAATAAAAAACGTTAAAAAATTTTTTTAATAAAATCTGAAATTTCCATCAGTCATCCTGAATGCGCTGGGAGAATTAGTGGGACAGGAGAGTGTAAGCCTGAGGGCTGTAAGAAGTGACGTCCTCATGGGGGCGCAGGCTGTTGGGAGTCTAAGGATTTTTTTTTCACACCAGAAATGGAATCCGTGCCATGCAGACTGCAGTGAGTGGTTCTGGATAGAACCAACAAGCCGTCATGGCCAGCGTTGTTCCTGGTCACAGCGGGCGCCGGGCTTTGCCAGTAGGAGCATGACAGTCATAGCAGAAGCATCGGTTGACATGGGGCCAGGATCTTTTTCTCATGTGCGCCCTATCAAGTCGGTGGTGTGTCATTTGCCTCATACCCACATGTTAACTTCAAGCACTTGATCCGAGTGGCCTGTGCCAGGTTTCCCCACTGTGAAGTCAGTTTTTATATTTACATTTAATCAGTATCTTGGGTGGGGGGACACTAAGACTATGTATCCTGGTTTTCCTCAAATTTTTATCCAATTTTTTTGCATCTGTTGGATGATCTTAGTCTGAATAAATTATTACTATGATGGTTGCCAAATGGTGATTTTTTTTTTTACTTTCATCATTTACTTTACATTTATTTGGCATTCTGTTGCAAAGAAGAGCTTTCCCTTCTCCCTCATTTACTCATGTATCCCCTCATTTATCTCCTCCGTCTCTGTGTGATGAACACTTGAGCCCACACCCACCCTGCCTGTTCCTTCGGCCTCTCCCTGTGCTTGCTTGTAAATAACTCCTCTCCAGGCATCAGGAAGCCAGCTCCCACCAGCCTCTGTGCACTTAGGTACAGACTCCACTTGGCCTTGACCACACCAGCCGCCTCCTCACTTGGCAGCAACTCCGTTGCTTGCATTTTAAATTCTCCTTCTTGTACTCCCATTAGAACCTGATTTCTCCTACCTGGAAGCACTGGCTCCCTACCAGCCCTTGGCCATGAAATGCATTTACTGCCCCATCGATACGCGACTGAACTTCATCCAAGTGTCGAAGCTGCTCAAAGAAGTACAGGTGAGGAAGGGAAGTGCTGGTGTCTGCCCGCGGCCCGGCATGGCCGGGGGTTGTGCATCTGTGTGGGTGGGCGTCTGGCTGCACTTCTTGTCTTCCTCACGTCCCAGGAGTCCGCAGATGCCGGCGCATGTGCCAGTCACCCCCGCCCCCAAGTAGGGGGCTTTACACCCTGGAACCAGTTTCCATTCTAAAGAAATCAAAGGTGGAAGGGAAGGAAAGCATAAACAGCCTATTATTTTTTTATGAGGACCATCTGTGTCCAGTTAAAAGCAAACTGCCCTGTTTCCCCACCAAAACAGTCATTCTAGAGACAGACTCATCAAGCCAAAAGACAGCTTCACTGAAACCCGTCCTGGGCCCTTGTTGCAGATGGGGGTTAGTACCACAAACACTGTTCTGTTGCTTTCTGTTAGGGGTCTGTTTTGGTTTTGTTTTTGAGCCTTTTATTTATTTTTCCTTTTGCATCTTCTGCCATAGGGCAAGGGAAGAAATATTTGGGTAAAGCGGTGGGCAAAGGAAGCCCATCTACACAGAAGGAGAATATAGAGGGTGAGGGTAGAATAAAAACCCCCTCTCGGTGACCTCTCGGCGGCACATGTGTGATAGTGGGTTTGGGGGAAGCTGCTTGCAGTTGGCTAGGGAGAGACTCAAGAGGCTGGTGTCTCATTCCCCACTGCCTCAGGAGCTTAAAGGAGCACCATGGTGCCCTGGCACGTCTTCTGTCGCTTCACCTAGTAATTTGGCAAGGTACAATTAGCCTCCTTCATTTTTCTAGGCCTAGGTCAGAAGTTTGCTTTCCTCCTCATAGAATTTATGACCTCAGGAATGCAGAGGTAATGGATGATGGCCATAACTAGTTTGCTGGCCCTACAAGGAAAGAATATGGGCTTCCTCTAGACATCATTAGAGTGGTGGATAAGTTTTGGCCCAGGTGGCAATTCGATACTCACGAGCACACTGGAGAAGCAGCTAAGAGCCTGTTCTTTTCGTGACTAAGTTCCCCCCCCCCCGTGGTTCCCACAGTAGGAGAGGGAAGCAGGGACGGGTCCTCAGGCTGCGACTGTGCAGTCAGACGGCTTGAAAAGAGTTAGGAACTTCTAACCAGGTCAGGAGGAAGGAAGGGATCAGCCCAGTGGAAGAGCTGCTGTTTTCAGTGTATCCAGTCGGCCTGTTGGAAGGCTTTCTTCCAGGAACTGGAGGTGAGCTCCAGGCCCCTAAGTGAAAGCAGTGGCAGTAAAACTCAGTGGACTGCTGGAATCCATTTTCTGTTGGGTGGTATTTGCCCCAAGTAAATGTTGGTTTACTATTTTCATCTCTCAAAATAACAAAGAAATATTCTGCAAAAAACGTTCTGATTCAGTCTGCCTCGCACAATTGAGAACGTGAGCTGCGCGCTAACACCAGTGCACCTGCAGATTCCAGAGAAGCCCCCACCCCGAAACACCAGACTAGCACAAGTCAGCGCTTCTTGCTAATCGGCCAGCAGCTGTACAGGTCAGCGATGACAGCTGTGGCAAGAGGACTGTGCCCTCAAGGGGCTCAGGCACCAGTTGGGCGGAGACCTGTGGAAGTTACCGTTAAAGTGACTTAAAAACACTGAAAACATAAAACCAGATGCAAACTGAGGTAGTGGATCCCCCACTAGTCCACATGAGTGGCAGTTGAGGGCTTTACCCTGAAATGTTTACTCTTTCCCCGCACTGCACTTCCCCCTCCTGCTGCCCGGGGCTTGGGTTTGAGAGGAGAGCGTCAGGAGGTGGTGAGGTGGAGCGGTCAAGCGGGCACACTGGGCCGGGCCTCCTCGCTTACCTGCCCCTGTCCGGTTGGTCATCAGCCGCTGCACGTGGTCTGCCCCGAGCAGTACACGCAGCCGCCCCCCGCGCAGTCCCACCGCATGGACCTGATGATTGACTGCCAGCCGCCAGCCATGTCCTACCGGAGGGCCGAGGTGCTCGCCCTGCCTTTCAAGCGGCGATACGAGAAGATCGAAATCATGCCAGAGGTGAGCCATTCTCTTTTTCATGGTCAAACCTGGTTTTCCACCTGAGTGTCTGATAGAAGACCGTCTCAGAGATGGTTTCTCGGCTTTGTGTCAAGAACACAGACCCTAAGGCATGGAACTGGGAGGAGAGGCAGGAACTTCTGAACCACCTTATTTTTTAGGTAATGAAGTAACAGCCATTAAGGACCGCTGCTTGTGTTCACATTTAAGCCAGGGCCAGGGCCTCACGGAACAGAGGCACTGATGCCAGCTCCGTCCTTGACCATCTTAGGGTGGTGGATTTTCTCATCCTTTCTGGACCTCATTTGAGTGTAGGTCAAGTTCCATCAAATTCATAGATATATGGAGATAAGAGTAACCAACAAATAAGGGATGTAAATGTGATTATTTGTGTGCGTATCGCACATGTGAGACAGTCGAGGTATACTGTGCATGAGCTACCGGCTGGGGGCCAGGCAGCCCGGGTCACATGGCCCAGCCCCTGAAATGTCAGTGTGAAGGCTCTGCGGCACACTGCTCGAGGCTTGCTCTTGCCTCTTGAGATAGCTTGAACATGTCCTCAAAATTTCTGGTCTCAAAACTTCTTAAAAATTAGAACCCAAGGGGCGCCTGGGTGGCTCAGTCAGTTAATAATCTCATGCCCAGTGTGGAGCCTACTTGAAAAAAATTAGAACCTCAAAGAGCTTTTGTTTATGTGGGTTACATCTATTGATATTGGTATATTAGATGTTAAAACTAAGACATTTAAAAAATATTTATTTTAAAATAATGATTTAGGGGTGCCTGGGTGGCTCAGTTGGTTAAGCATCCAACTCTTGATTCTGGCTCAGGTCATGATCTCACAGTCCTGAGATTGAGCCCCCCGTTGGGCTCCGTGCTGAGAGAAGAGCTTGCTTGATTCTCCTTTTTCCTCTGCCCCTCCCTCTTATGATCTTGTTCTCTCTAAAATAAAATTTTAAAACTATAAAAATAATGATATGAACCCATTGGTTGCTAACATAATTAAGATACCTTCCATGTAAAAATGCTCCTGAAAAAGCAGCTCATGAGAAGAGGGTCCCTGCTGTCTCTTGAATGGCGGCCTGTGGCCCTGCCTCCCGCGCTCCCTGTTGTGGGTGATCCATGTCATGTAACCTCGAGATGGTCCCAGTGAGTACTCGTGCTAGCAAGAGGGAAAGACTTTTTAAAACTCCCGCATTGTTAGGACGGTCACATTGACCATGATGCCTCTGAAAGAGGCTCAGGCCCCACCCTTCACTGAGAGCCGTGCTCTGCACAGCCATCTTTGTAAGGCCATCTGCCTTCTCTAGCTGTTTTATTAGGACTGTTACTACAGGAGTTACTTTCCAATAAAAGTATGCTTACTCTTTCTGGAAAATTCGGAAAATATAATAAAAAAAAGGATAAAGACCATGTGCCTCATGCCCGAGTCACTTCTGCTCAGAGTTTTGTGTATTTGCCTCTGTGTGTGTGTGTGTGTGTGTGTGTGTGTGTGTGCGTGCGTGCGCACGTGCGCACGCGTGTGTGGTTGAATCCTATCCCACATGCTGTCTTGGTCATGTAACAGTGAGTATGTCGTTACAAACAAAGCATCTTAGTGGGGGGTATAATGGTCTATCATAAATGTATCATGACTATTCCTTGATGGGCAGGCTTTTTGCCTTTTCTGTATTATAAGTAATGCTTTCATAAACATTCTTTTGTATAAATCTTTGTCCTTAGGCAGAATGTAGAGTTTCGCCTGGGAGAGGCATGTGCAGGATGAGGGGGTTAAAATCTGGCGCTGTTCTTTAGGTGTTGCTACTACTAAGAGATGCTTACTCCTCCCCAAACGAGAGTGTGTCCTCTGCAACTTCCCCATAAATCCTCCTCCTTTGTCCCTCTAAGTGCAAGATGCCAGATCACATGCGACAGCCCTGGTGGACGTGTTCTGGGAAGACTCCATCTGAGGGCTGTGAGGGGTGCACCCTCCCTCCAGGAGGTGTCTGCTGGAGACCTCCCTTGTGGCCCAGCCGAGTCTGAGATCTTGCTGACGGGGCCGCCCAGGGAGAGTGCCTCACCTGCTGGGTTCCCCCAGTGCTGTCCCCAAACCCCTCGGGCCAGTTCTTTGGCTTTAAAGTTCTGCCAGGCAGGCTGCCCTGGGATGGGCATCACTGCAGTGTAGGAAGGCAAAGGAGGCTTAAGGATGGGCGGTGGCGGGAGACCGGAGCAGACATCTTGTCTCCCGGGGGGTATATTTTACACTTGTGCCACGTGTTTTCTTACTTCATGAAACAATTTTCACATTCCATTTTCCAATCCTTTTAAATACTCTGAGCTGCTGCTTCAGCCCATTTGATGTCGATCTTCATATTTACCTAAATGGCAGCTTGCATATTTATTTTTGTTTTTAAATATAGGAGGCTTGGACAGACCAGGCTCTACGTGTATAAGAGCAATAGCCAACTAAGGCTGAGTGCTAGGGCTTCTCAGAAGGTCACACATCACTGCCCGGGGCAGGGACAGGGAGCTCTAAATCTGCCAAAGAGTAAGGGTACACATCAGACTTGGGTGGTAGGAAAGAGATGGTCCCCTAGGTAAAGGTTGGGTATTGCACCTTTGGCAGAAGTCACATTTCCAGGAATTAGCTCAATTCAAATGCTGCTGTCCCTGTCTGTCCTGCCCGACACTAGTCACCTAGTGGTCATGAGGACAGAGGTGGAGGCTAGCATGAAAAGTCAGCACTCGACAGGTGTTTTGCATAAGGAGAAGCCCTTTGAGGTTTTGGAGAGATACTGTGAAAGTGTTCGAAGCCACCTGAAAGATGGATGTGAGGTTGGGGTGGTTCAGATGATGAGCTGTCAGCACAGTGGTGGCATTTCATCATTTGAGGGGCTAACAAAAGGGAGAAGAGAAGAGTCAGCACGCTGGGGTCCCAGCACGCAGCGGCACAGGCTCGCTCTGAGTGACTGCCGGAGAGTGCGGGGCTGCCCCCAGGAAGAGCGCCCGGAACCCTGTGTGAGAACTTGGGGTGGGACTGGTTCTCTAACTCTTCTCAGCCCAGATCACCCACCACCACTATCCCCTTTTCATCTCCGGCTTCTCGTACCTCCATTCATTATTACAATCGATGTATACATTTGTGTGTGTGATATATTTTTGATTAAAGTTACCTTCTTTCTTAAAATTGTGTGGTCATGTTAGACTGCAGTGATGTAAACAAGTTCAAACGAAAAGAAAATGAATAAGGGTGATCATGAAAGGCTCAGCGTTAGGCGTTAGATGACCTGTCTTTCCCACCAGGCTGGCAGGGGCGCTTGAGCCGCAGCCCCGTGTGGCCTCCTGGTCCTGACTGGACGGCACGGCTGCCCCACCTCATCCCCAAACTTAGACTGAAACCCCTATTTGTTTCCAGCTCGCAGATTCACTGGTGCCCATGGAGATTAAGCCTGGCATTTCCTTGGCAACCGTCTCAGCGGTGCTGCACACGAAAGATAACAAGCACGTCCTTCAGGTATGGGGGAGGGTGGGCTGCGCCTGCGCCCGCGAGGAGGCTGCGAGGACTCGGAACTCCCACCCCCGCCGTGTCCCCGTCTTCCAGCCTGCAGAAGTTAGCACACTACGTAATGGATTCGATCTGAAACAGAGAGCGTGCTGCATATAGATTCTTCACGACTTATTTCTCTGGCCACATGCCTCAGAGAGATAAAAGGGAAGAGCAACTATTATTCATAGCATGGAGGCTGCACGTCAGCCTAAGTGCCGTTCCCAGCTCCGAAAGCACCGGCCCCACTCAGCTCCCGCGGGCAGTGCAGAGAGTCTGGGCAGGCGCCAGCCCCCCCACCCCAAGAGGAGGCCCCACTGAACACCCTGCCCACGGTTGTCCCCCCTGCACCCGTGCCCCATGTTCCCCGCGTGTTGACTCCCTCGTGGTGCAGCTCTTTGGGTGCTCGTCCTCCCTCATCCCCCTTAGAAAAACTTCCAGACTTGGGTGTGCTGCTCTGGCACCCTGAGTGATGTGGCCGGAGCTGCCACTTAAAATACACGAGGCGCCATGCTGGACCCTCGCTGGCCGTGTTTCCCACTTGGCCCTTATTTCACCCTCACAAAGTTCCGTGTCACCGCTTCTTAGGCAGTTTCTCTGACCTTCATTTCAACCCATTATCAGTCTGACCCCACAGCTGGTGGCCCTGGCCGCCCTGCTGCTGCTACACCTGTAGTTGCCAGCACAGTTTATTAAGAATTTACTCAGAAGGGGCGCCTGGGTGGCTCAGTCGTCGAGAATCTGACTCTTGATTTCAGCTCAGGTCATGATCTCTAGGTTCAGTGAGAGGGCACCGTATGTTGGGCTCTGTGTGGGCAACGTGGAGCCTCCTTGGGATTCGCTCTCTGTCTGCCTATCTCTGACCTCTTCCCCACTCACATTCACTCTCTCTCTCTAAGTAACTTTAAAAAAATAAAATCTTAAAAATTTTATTCAGAAAATACTATTGAATCAGTTAAAAATTAAAAATGAATCTTGATAAAATGGAGATCTCTTTGCCAAAAAGGATACTGATGCTGTGCAGATGCTGTCGCATTTATTAGCTTAGGTTATGAAGAACTCCAGATGGAGCCCCTGCTGACAGTGACCCTGAACTCCAGAGCTGGCTGAGCTCACAGGGATGATGCCAGGCTGGGTGCCAGGGCCTCCACGGGGAAAGAGGGTCCGTTGGTAGGATGAACACAGACACACAGGTTCGGGCTGTGGCCTGCGCCGCCCTCATGCCGAGATGGTGTTTTCTCCCCCTCCAGCCCCCGCCCAGGCCCGCCCAGCCCGCAGGTGGAAAGAAGAGAAAGCGGGGGAGCGACGACATTCCAGACTGCAAAGTGCTGAAGCCGCTGCTGAGCGGCTCCATCCCGGTAGAGCAGTTCGTGCAGGCCCTGGAGAAGGTGAGCGCGTTCCGTTCGCACCTGCACAGACGCACGGGAGCGTTTCTCTGTTCACCTGCTTCAAGGAATGCGTGCCGCTGCCTTTTTCCTAGTCTGGGCTTCTGTCCCTGAAGCGTCTGCTTGCTCCAGGGCCGTGGCAGGAAACAGAACCAGGGGAGGGTCACAGAGTTGAGAGAAGACTGTGCCCTCCGTCCCCGTAGGTTCCCCCACCCTTGCTTCTCTGCCTGCCCCTTCCTCCCCATCAGGCACCAGACCACTAGAAGACCGCCTCACCACATCCGTGTCTTGTGGGAACTAACCCAAGGCAGGCCCTTTCTCGAAAACCTGGATGGACGGATGGGCAAGATGGGAGAGGCCAGGAAGTCCGCCCCTTGGAGCTTCACTTCTCAAGCAGACCCCTTGCTGCCAGAGCACCAGCGTGGTTTGTCACAAGAGATGAGAGGCTTGGGCCTGGGGGCAGGGTGGGCAAAGGCGGCAGTGTTACTGGATCCCTGAATCCCTGGAAGTTCTAGAAGCAGGGCCAGCAATTCCCAGGCGGGGTGGGAGGAGAGGGAAGAAATAAGCAGTCACCTGGAGGACACTGGTCCGTCCCTGAATCAGCAGCCGTCCATTAGAATTTTCATTTTCCCTGAAGAAAAGACTGCAGCCACGGTGCGCACCCCTCCCAGCCCGAGAGCGGGGTCCCTGGGAGCGTGGGAGCGTCCCCTGTGACCCCGGCGAACATGTCAGTCACTGCTTCCTCATGACCTTGTCGTGCTCAGGCCCCTGTTGCTAGGACTTGAGCTTGACTTTTTTTTATAACTTTGGAACAACTTGCTCTCCCAGAAAGGCCTTCACTCTGTTCTCCTGGCTCATCCAGGAATTGACCCTTAGGATCTGACCCTCACTCTTCCTTTTCGCCATTTCTGCCTCCTCTCCTGCGAGAGGGAGTATCAGCACCTGCCCCAACTTACACATAGGCTTCTCGAACTAAGGGTAGAGACTTTGCCTAGCCCATTTTCTGTACCTATCCTGGGTCCCTTTCAGGCAAATCAGCCTTATTTCTACTTTCCTGCTTTCTCAACTTTATGTGTGATGTGTAAGAAAATTCTATAACTCACATTAAGGTAGCTAGAGAAGTATTATCTGTGCTGGCCTTGTGTGCTCCCTTGAAAGGGATTTGCTAAATCACAAGGTCATTGGTGTCTTGCTTTAAGGAATGCATTTTTCTGAGGATGGAAGAGTTGTTGTTGTTTTTTGTTTTTTATTTTTAATCAGGGACCATTGGCATATGGAGGCTGGTAATAGATAGCCCCATGTCCCGGACTCCTGAACCCAAGTGCTTAGATGTGTTCCCCAGATAACTTACAGAAGCTTAAGCAGGTTATAGAAATTTTGTTGTGGTTTGCATGATCTTGCATGTTTGGAAGCTATGTTTGAATTCTACTGCTGTAGAAGGTCCTGTGACAAGTGTGAAGAACTATTGAGGAGCATCAAAAAGGCAGTTTCTAGTATGTTCAGTTTAGCCAAGTCTAGGAAGTGTCATTTCTTCTTTAATAATTATTTTTTTAATTTACATCCAAGTTAGTTAGCATATGGTGCAGCATTGATTTCAGGAGTAGATTCCTTAATGCCTCTTACCCATTTAGCCACCCCCTCAGCAACCCTCTGTTCTCTCTATTGAAGCATATCTTATGTTTTGTTGCCCTCCCTGTTTTTATATTATTTTTGCTTCCTTCCCTTATGTTCATCTGTTTTGTATCTTTAATTCCTCATATGAGTGAAGTCATAATATTTGTCTTTTTCTGACTGATTTCGCTTATCACAATACCCTCTAGTCCCATCCACAAAGTTGCAAATGGCAAGATTTCATTTTTTTTATTGCTGAGTACTATTCCATTATGTATGTCTACCAACCTTCTTTATCCATTCATCAGTCGATGAACATTTGGGCTCTTTCCATACTTTGGCTATTGTTGATAACACTGCTATAAACATTGGGGTGCATGTGCCCCTTCAAAACAGCACACCTGTATCCCTTGGATAAATACCTAGTAGTGCAATTGCTGGGTTGTGGGGTGGTTCTATTTTTAAGTTTTTGAGGAACCCCCACACTGTTTTCCTGAATGGCTGCACCAGTTTGCATTCCCACCAGCAGTGCAAATGAGATCCTCTTTCTCTGCATCCTCACCAACATCTGTCGTTGCCTGAGTTGTTAATTTTAGCCATTGGGACAGGTGTGAGGTGGTATCTCAGTGTGGTTTTGATTTGTATTTCCCTGATGATGAGTGATGTTGAGCATTTTTTCATGTGTTGGTTGGCCATCTGGATGTCCTCTTTGGAGAAGTGTCTGTTCATGTCTTCTGCCCATTTCTTCACTGGACTATTTTTTCGGTGTTGAGCTTGATAAGTTTTTTTTCTGCTTTTTTAAATTTATTTTTTATAA